>NC_136060.1:235801097-236359044 GCF_964261635.1 Lissotriton helveticus
ATCCAGGGTTTTGGACTCTTGGCTGCGACCAACGGGTCGTGAGTATACATTAATTAGTGCAATTGCAAACTTTGTGGGGAATGTCTTTTCATAATGTATCCAATTGATATACTGTGCATCCCAAATGGGTGCCCACCCAGATACAGAGCCCCCCTGAGGGTCTACCCTTACCCCCCGAAATTGCAGCTAAACTTTACGATGCATATCCAGATTTGACTGTATGCTCCCTTGCCCACGTTTCTTGTAGCATGCAGATCTCATGCTGTTCAATAAAAAATGCTCCAATCAGGGTTCTCTAACTTGGAGGCTATTCTGGCTAAGTTCCATGATAAGACCCTTAAACTAGCTGAATCTGGCTTGTTTGCTGATTCTACCAGTATGGGTGAGGGCAAATGCCTAGTCACACTTTTGACCTTATCGATTAACTGTTGTATTTCTTTTGTTGTATCACTTAAATGGCTAGTATTTGAGTCCCTAGTTCCCCTATCAGTTGCTCCCATTCTTGCCGCATTCATTCGCATACTTGTCTCATCCCCTCCGGGGCACACACTTAAATTTTGAACCTTACATATTTGAGTTTTTTTGCCAGTGACTTACCCTTATGATAAAATTCCTCCAGCCTATGACTTGCAGATTCAAGTCAATCTACACCTTCTAACACGCTGAACCTGTTGGTTGTGGGGATGCTGAAGTGCTGATGCCCAAACCAATTGTGAACTGGGTTAATTGGCTGGTTGGACTGATGAGGTGTGTCCTCCTCCCATCCATTAAACTTTCTTGTTTGACAAGGTCCCCCTATAGGATAGATCTAGCCTAGAGGTAAGGCCACTATTGGCCCCTCCTTTCTCCAGTTGTTTCTGTTTAAAATGGCTCTTGCTGCCTGTGGGTTTCTGAAATGTATAACAATACAATCCCCCTGACTCTCCTTAGGTCTCCAGCCCAGTCCGTTAGCCCTTCGATTCATTAAGATCTCTCCTGCTGTCTCGTATTGGAATTGCTTCTGAATATTTAGCCAAAACATACATTTGTTTTTTTAATTCCTGGTGCAATTCAGAACACCCCCTCCCATACCCCTTGACTCCAGAGAAAACAATGACATAGGGTGTTGAGGCAGGTGGTAAATTAATGCATGGCAAGGGTGGATTATTTTCTGGGCTCTTGCTAGGAACTGCCCCCCCCCCGAGGTCCTATTTCTTGCCTTGATCGAAAGTTGGGCACTGGTGGAATGGTATAACTTCTCTTAGCTGTGTTAATTGTAGACAAAGTGTCATGATTCCCTGCATTACTCACCATAAGGCCATTCGATACTGGTGGGGGGGTCATCCTTGGTTAAACTGGGTGCGGCCTGTCCCTCTTGGGGTCTGCCCTTTGTTGCTACCCCATTTGTTACCCCACAGTTACCAACATAGGACTCAAGCATCACGCCCAACTTTTCTACCTTTTCAGACAACTGTTTAAGTTTGTCTTTTACAATATTCCTGACTTGTATTTGCAAGTTGTAGTAACCACGCTACGCTGGTATGATGTAAACAAAGTAGGTTTATTTACAAGTAAGTTAACAGGTGGTAAAAGTCTTGTAGATGGTAATTCAGAGCCCCACCAGGAGCAGCCTGCTAGCTGCTCAGCCCCTCTCATCAACTGTCACACCACATTCAGTCACCCAGGCATTGCTTATGTGGCTCCTTACTTTGTGGCTCCTTATGTTTCTTAGTTTCTTCTTTTGGCTGGTGTCTCTTTTGTCTTGTACCTTTTGTGGCTCCTGTTCCTTTTGTCTTGTACCTCTTGGTTGCGCCTGTCGTTTTCTCTCTGCTGTAGGCTTTTTCAAACTTGTTGTGGAAGACAACTTCAGGTTTCTTCATGCTTCTTTTACCACTTTTAGTGCGTGGGAAGGTCTCCAACTCGTCGCCAAAATTTATGTAGTAACCACGCTACGCTGGTATGATGTAAACAAAGTAGGTTTATTTACAAGTAAGTTAACAGGTGGTAAAAGTCTTGTTGATGGTAATTCACAGCCCCACAAGGAGCAGCCTGCTAGCTGCTCAGCCCCTCTCATCAACTGTCACACCACATTCAGTCACCCAGGCATTCTAGTGAAGGTCCACTCACCAACATTCCATACAGAGTAGACACACACAGGCTGAGCAGCTAGAGTGAAGAAACATAGGGAATGAAACACCATGTGAGGATACTACACAAGTCCACCAACTAAATTTGTAATCCAAATTAGTTGGTCGGGGGCTGTAGCTGCGAGCCTTGCGGTGCCGCCTACTCTCATGGCTGGGATTGTTGTAACTTCATCCATTCCCTTCTTACGTTTTGACCCCGCTTTTACTGTAGCTTTGGGCTTTCCAATTTTAACATGGCGTGTTAACCCAGCCCCCCTAGGTGGGTCATCATTGGGAGATTCATCTACAGTTAACTGTGGCAAAGATGTTTCTGAGACCAAAATTCCTGAGGGCTGCGCCACTTCAAGTCTCTCAGGGGAAAATCCATGTTTGGGGTTAACAATAATCATCTCTCAGTCAGTTTGATTATATTGACTCTACCCCTATTGCTCTTTGTAACATTCTGTCAATCTAGGTAGGTTGGGCATTAGGCATCAATTGTGAGGGTACAATTTGTCTCTTGTCCACACAATTGCGCTTCCCCATGGTTCAACAGATGTGTTTAGTCACCAAAGGGAAGGGTGTAGAGAGGGTCACTGTTGGAAATGAGCAAAGGGAGGGGGATACAATCTCTAACCTTCCACCAGCAGTCTCCTGATACTTTAACCCTCTGCCACCGGGAAAAAGGAACTCAAGGGGGGTAGCCCTGCCTCTTCCTGGCGCTGACATGCAAGGACGGGCCCGCCCTTGGCCCTGGCTTAGCCAGGGTACGGCCCGTGTGTGCCCGCGCCGCAAAAGCCCGCAGTGTTTTTTTATCGCGCCTCTGGGCGTCAGCAGCAGGTGCCCAAGCCTGCTGGGTAGAGTAGCTCAAGCCGTTCCCTTCACTGCACGTGGATTGGTCAGCCAAGACGTTCCCCTCACGGCTGTCACAGGTAGACTAGCGGCGGGCCGTTCTCCTCACGGCAATGCTCCTGCTGGTTGATAGCATCCCCGCTGCCCCAGCAACCCGGCGTGGTTTTTATTGTGCCTCTGTGCACATAGTGCAGTGTCAGCAGCAGGCGGCCAAGCCTGCTGGGTAGAGTAGTTCAAGCCGTTCACCTCACGGCACATGGATTGGTCAGCCAAGTCGTTCCCCTCACGGCTGTCACGGGCAGAATAGCGGCAGGTCATTCCCACCATGGCAATGCTCCTGCTGGTTGATAGCGTCCAAGCTGCCCCAGCAGCCCGGCGTGGTTTTTATCATGCCTCAAACATGTAGTCTAGCATCAGCAGCAGGCGCCCAAGCCTGCTGGGTTGAGTAGTTCAAGCAAGCCGTTCCCCTCGCAATGCGTGGATTGGTCAGCCAAGCCATGCCCCTCACGGCTGTCATGGGCAGAGTAGCGGCAGGCTGTTCCCCTCACGGCAATGCTCCTGCTGGTTGATAG
Source organism: Lissotriton helveticus (assembly GCF_964261635.1). Taxonomy (NCBI): domain Eukaryota; kingdom Metazoa; phylum Chordata; class Amphibia; order Caudata; family Salamandridae; genus Lissotriton; species Lissotriton helveticus. Next base: position 235,804,627 of record NC_136060.1, read on the forward strand.
TCACACATAATGGGTCGCAAATTGCAAATGTAGCTTCCTAATTGTGAGTCACAGAAAGTCGCAATTAGGATTTGGCAAAATCTGGCGGTCGTACATGTGATCCTATGTGCTGTTGTGGTTGTTTTGTTTTACTTGCAGTGTGAACTCAGATATTAATTTAATGAAACATCTTTAACCGCACAATCAGAGTAGAAAGGCAAATAAATTGGGAACTTTAGGCTTCTTTCAAATGTCTGGAATATATAATTTGCAAGTTAAGCAGTGATTGTTTTTACTTATGAGGCTATGTTTATTTGATCTACATAGGAGTAGTTTCATTAATCATAGACAGGGTTTGCTCTCTTTATGTATGGGAAAGTTCAGGAACTTGTTTGGGTGGACAAGGAGCAAAAATGGTGTATTAGGCTCGAATTGTATCAATAGGATTTGTTTACTAGTCAGTAGATCCAGCTAAGAATTAGAGAAAGCTAAATATTTTGCAGGAAGATACAATGGTGCTAATTGCTAAATTGCTATTGACAGGTGACTGGCAAGTCATGATCTACACCAGTGGTTCTTATCCTGGGGTCCACACAACTTTATCAGGGGTCTGTGAGTGCTTGGGAAATTAAATAAAATTAACACATTAGGAGCGTGTATATAAATAAAGGAGAAATATGTAAAATATAAAAATTGTTAATGTTCTATAAATGTGAATGAAACAACAATAGAGGTTAAACCTTAAGTTAGTATCAGAAGATTGAATAATGGGAGCAGTGAAAATGTATCAAACCAAATATAGTATTGACAATAAGTGGCCTCAATTGGATTTAGAAAAGCTCTAACCTTCCCACTAAAATTAAAATGTTGATTATATTTGTTTGTGAATTAAATAAACTATGTAATCATTTGTGTATTTGTTTGATGAATGATTCTTATTGTATTTTTGTTTATTGTTTTGCAGGTCAAATAATAAAAGATGCTTTTCTGGGATCCCTGGCCTCCAATAATGACTCAGTTGGAGTCCGTAGGTTCTAATAATGATTCAGTGGAGGTTCACTGGGTTCCAATATTGATTAAGTGGGGGGTTCTCAGAGGTCAAATGTTTAAGAATTACTGCTCTGAACTAACATTGAAATTGCCAGAAGATCTAGTGACTGGCTCTGTTAATATGGCATTGATAATATAGTCAGTCCAGGTGCTTTATGGGATGTCTGAGACTGGAATCAAGTAAGATCAATCATCTAGGTGTTATGTCACATGTTGTGTTCAATGGCTAGTTGCATTACTCAGCTGTACTCACTTTTCTGAAGGCTTTACCTCGTAGCCTCTGTTTCTATTCCTTTGCCATTGACACACACCTATTGCGGCTTGGCTGCATACTCCCTTGTTATTGCTGCCCAGACTCCTCTAATCCCAGTGTGATAGTAGTGAAAATGCTTATGCTTCAAGGGGATTAGAGACAGAACACCTCAGGCTTTCAGATGTTCCACAGCAATGGCGCTCCCCCACATATTTCATCTTACCTTTGAGCCAACAAGTAACATGGGCGGGAGTTTCCCAGGGTTCAGTTCATACTACCACCCCCCACCCCCCAAACTGTCCAAACAGAAAATGGGCTTCTAAGTAAGATGTGAGGCCTGTAAAGTGGTCCTATCTAGAATGACAAAACAAAGAGAAAAGAGGTACAAGTAGTCAATGGGAGTAATCTCAGTGAGTAGCGCTGGTCCAATGCAAAGCAGTGGTATTACCCCTTTGGTGGACCTTGGGCTTTATTATTAAAGACACACCCATAGTACATCCAGTAGTACTAATTGGTGGGTGAAAAGCTTGAGATGAAGGTTACCAGGGGAAGGGGAGGACAAACAAACAAATAAACATATTTACAGGAGGTCAAGTAGACAGGCCAAGCAATTGTAATTAGTACATAAACGCACCTCTAAGTACATATCGTGGTTTCAGCAAAAATGCATGTGATGTGCTTGCTGTGTAGTTAAAAAGGTCAGGAAAAGACAGTGGAAATTTAAAGCATATTGTTAAGCCAAGAGTTGTATCCATTGATGGAAAACCTCTAGAATCACAATGTGCCGCATATGGTAAGTGATGTGTAGAAGCTCACCTAATCTTTATGGGTGTTTAATCCCATGAGTCGTGGCAGAGGTGTCCTCTGTCACAATCTGTTCACAAAAGTAAGTATTACTCATTGCGAGTTGGCCTCATACATAGCTAGTGCATGCTGGCGCCATGGTTGATCCGTACTTACAGATGTGAAGCATAGGTTCTCAGACGTGCCCGACCTCTGACCGGCTCATGGAGTACTCCGTTTCAGAGTCACTGTACTTGTGTGCTCCGAGTGGTGAGGGGTTGAGGCGGGCTGGGTGCCTCCGGTAGTGATGACAGGGACACATGTGTTTCTGCCGCTGGTGGGGCGGTGAGGCTGGAAACACAGGAGCCATCTTGTGGAGAAGTGTGGCTCAGGGGTTAGAGGCAGCAGACCCGGAAGCTGAGATCGGTCCTGGACCAGGGTTCAATTCCCCGCCTCGGCGGGGTCTTGGGCTAAAAATTCCACGGACTCGATAATTCTCGCCCCGGTGCCTCCTCGACTTACGGGTTCACACTCTGCGACTCTGGGCAATAGCTTGCTTAATCTCCACAACGGCCCCTCGCGGCGGGATGCCTGACTTTCACCTTGTGGATATCCTGCTATCTCACAAGGGAATACCAGGAAGGGTTCCCTAAGCAAGCGCCGGGAAACCCACTGCGGGTAGCTGTGCGCTATATAAGCTCAACTACATTTACATTTACATTTAGAGTGGTGTTTGGATATATACACAGTATAAACAGCTCCTATGCAATTGGGGGATGTTGGAAATGGCCCTTTTTGCAGGGTTATCCCCAAACTTTTTGCTTCCTATTTTTCCTGACCCGTGGTTGTTGGCAATAGGACTCTGGGCACTTTACCATTGCTAATCAGTGATAAAGTGCATATTCTCTCTGTGTAAATTGTTACTATGATTGGTTATCCATGATTGGCATATTTGTTTTACCAGGAAGTCCCTAGTAAAGTGCACTGAGTGTGCCAGGGCTGGTGATTCAAATGCTACTAGTGGGCCTGCAGCACTGATGTGCCACCCACATGAGTAGCTCTAAAATGGTGTCTCAGGTCTGCTACCGCAGTGCCTGTGTGCAGTTGCTAACTGCCATGCTGACCTGACCAGTGTCCGCACTGGCCAGGCCTAAACCTTCCCTCTCTGTACACATTGAACACCCCTATGGAAGGCCCAAGGTACCCCCCTGGGCAGGGTACAGTGTATATGAAAGGTAGAGCATGTGCTAGTGTGGGTGACATGCTCTGGTAGTGAATTACAGCCACTTGCGTTTTTCACTATTGAAAGGCTATCTTGTCCATAGTCTATAATGGGGAATTCTGTTTATAATGTTTACCTGCATATCTTCCCATAGGAACAAGATAGAAAATTGAAGTCTGGTATCCCTGAACTCAGAATTTAATAACACATGTTTTAGGTAGGATGTTTTTTAAAATCCTGTGTTTGAAAGCAGCACTTTTAGAAAGTGGCTGCTTTCTTGTCTGACGTTTCTGTGTGCCTTTTGCTATTTGTGAATTGACTGTCTGGTTTGTGAGTGACAGGGCTGGGGGATTCCAATCTGTCCAGTGGTGAATAGAGAGATCTGCATCTAGATGGGAGGGAGGAGTTGCACCTGGGACCTGAATAGGACTGTGCCTGCCCCCACCGTGCTGGCATTACCCCCTGTGGTGCGTCTGATATCTCTGCCCTGCGCTGTGAAAGGAGAGAAGGAATCATGTCAACAAAGTGCTCCAGGGCTGTGCTTTCCCTCCACAATGCTGGCTCCACCTCCTGTGGGGGTTCTGATGTTTCGGCTCTGAACTCTGAAAGTAAAGAAGGACTCATGTAAACAGAGTGCTCCAGAACTGGTTTGGACCGGGCTCAGAGCCCTCCTGCACAAAGGGAACAAAGAGTTTTTGGGGTATAAGTACTGGACCCCAGACCGCTGAACTATAGATCATCCTGGAATCTGGAAGGAACGTCTGCCAAGGAGAAAGCTGGAAGACTGAAGAAGAAGGACTGACCTGCTGTAAGACTGACCTGCAGTTACTTTGCTGCCAGGGAGAGGGGAAGGACTTTGCTGTTGCTGTGTCCCCTTGCTTGAAGAGATCTCCAAGGGCCTGAGGAGAGCTGGCCCCCTGTTAAGAAGTCCCAGGAACAAAAAGAGTTCACTGCCAGTTTCCCCCTGAACTCTGCTGAGTGAGTTCTCCCCTTGCTAGAAGCTTGATCCAATTGTGGGGCCTCTGAAGTTGTTGCCTGCTGTTTTGGAAGCTGGACAAGGAGAAAAGAAGACAATCTGCAATTTTCACGCATCGCTCACTTGCGGAGCGCATCGTCGACAGTGCGAGGAAATTCCCGTCACTGCGAGGATCGAGATCGTCGCTACGCCTGTTGCCGCTGCGTGAATCGACGCATTGTTCGCTTGCAGAACGCATCGCCCCGGTGCGGGAAGATTCCTGTTGCTGCGTGTATCGTCGCAGAGCCTGTCGTTGCTGGGTGAGATCGCCGCACCGCTTGCTTGCCAACGGCATCAGGTTGCTGCGAACATTGTCACAGAGCCATCGCATCGAGGGGCCGAGAGAGGAGAAGATCGACTCTGCGCTGTGCAACGCCGCCGCACCTGAGATCGTCGCCGTCCTGAAGTTTGCCACATCATGCCTAGGCGAGACGCTTCCTACCGAACCTGCGCACCGGAATCCATACAAGGTATGGCATCCCTCCACATACAGACTGGATTCGTACAACATGCCCTCTGCATCCAGCGGGGCTGGCGTATTGCCTCCCCAGGGTCTCAGGAGTGACGCATTGCTTGTTTTTTAACGCTGCAGCTTCCACTTGGAACTTTTGTCGCATCTACAGGTACTTTGTTCTAAACGTAACGCAACTCTGGATTATTTTGACGCATACCCTATAACTCTTGTAAAATCAAATTGTGGAACTGTGTATTTTGGATTTTTGTCGTTTTGGTCTTGTGTAGTTTAGATAAAGATACTTTATTTTTCTAAACTGGTGTGGAGTCCATTTGTGGTGTTTTCACTGTGTTACTGTGAGTGTTGGTACAAATACTGTACACATTGCATTTGATAAGCCTGTCTGCTCGTGCCAAGCTACCAAATGGGTGAGCAGGGGTTATCTAAAGAGTGTATCCCCCTTGCCCTGACTAGAAGCAAGGGTCCCTATTTGGACAGTGGTACCTACCTCTGCCAACTAGAGAGCCCCAGAACTAACAGGGGCCATCATGGCGTAAATGTTATAATGAATGATGCTGCTGCCGGCTGAGTAGTAGGAGTAGGGTGTTGTGTTGGAGGGGTCGGAGGTAACTAGTCATGTAGCTAAAGACATAGTGACATGTGGAAAACCCCCCTTCTTTTTGGAACAGAGGCAGTGGCAGAGCAAGAAGGAGAAATGATCAAAAACAGGTCCATTGGATGGACCCCAGAACCCAATGACAAACCGGGAGCCAGACGACAAAGAAAAAGTAGTCATCAACATGTCCAGCAGACAACTGATGACCGATGAAACAGCGGTACTACAGAGGGGCCCTAGGCTTCTTTCCTACTCCAAAAGAAGACCTTTTCAAACTCACTGGAGAACTCCACGTATTCTTTAGGAAATTGGGACTAAGCTCTTTCTTTAACAATCATGATAACATCACAGCATCAGACTCTAGATTGAGGAACCCTTCCCGATTCAGACCTAGTGCGTCCATGACTCCCAGGTTAATGCTCACTTTTGAGAAAGCCATCCTAAACTACATCAACCTCCTCACTCCAAGGACCCCCTTTAATAACATGCCGGCCTGAGAAAGAAGAGCCATTATGGATCTCAACAACGATCCCAACATCACTATAAAACCAGCCCACAAAGACCAGAGCAACCATAATTCTCAACACCGACGAGTATGACCTTAAGTGCCAGAGACAAATGGGCGATATCAAATACTACAAGAAACTGGACGCAGACCACACCGAGTCCTTGACCAAGAAAAAAAGAATCATTGTCAATGAAGCTATGACCAACGGATGGATTTCAAAGAACAAAGCAGATGTTAGGTGAAAACCCTACCCACAATCCATTATTTCTACATACTCCCAAAAATCCACAAGAATGTACAACCGCTTCCAGGAAGATCTATTGTGTCCAGCATAGGCCCCCTCTTGGAGCTCTTAAGCCAATTCTGTGATCACTTCCTCCAATCACTGGTGTGTAATACCCCATCATTTCTCAAGGACACAAAAGAAACACTCTGTCTCATTGACAACCTCCCTAATCAAAATTAGATTACCTTCCTCGTCACCCTCGATGTGGAGATACTGTACACCAAAATTCCCCAGGAGGCCACCAACAGGCTTATTGACAAGAACCTCAGAAGATCGACGACAAATGCCACAACCACCCCTGTGGAGTTCATCTTGAAGTGCACCAGTGTAGCCCATTGAAACAACTTCTTCCAGTACAAGAACCAACTATACCTCCAGATACACTACATGGGGTGAGGAGTTGGCCTAACGGCTAGGGCGGTCGACTTCAAATGTGGGTAACTGGGTTTGAATCTCGGCAATGGCGCTGAACATTCTGTGATTCTGGTCAAATCACTTAATCTCCCTGTTCCTAACAAAAAAAATAAAAAGTAATTGGTCCTCATGTAATGCAACTGGTGCTATGTAAAGCGCTCTGATAGCCGATTCGGGTCAAGTTTGCACTACATAAAACTCTGTTAAACAAAAATACATCCATGGGCAGCACCTTTGTACCTAGGCTGACATGCCTCTATATACCTGACTTATATTATCAAATGGAAGTGCTACATTGATGATATTCTGATATTCTGGGCAGGCAAGGTAGAGAGATGTAAATAATTCCATCTGTTGATCAATTCCAGAGACCCTTATATTAAGTTCACCCTTTCCAAATCCAAAATGGAGCTCCCCTTCTTGGAACTCCTTATCTCACTTGATCAGGGGACCCTCAAAACAAAGACATACAGAAAACCCACTGACTGCAATAACCTTCTTCCCTTCAACAGCCACCATCCAAAGACACTCAGAGGGTACCTACCTAAATTCTTAAGACTTAGAAAGAATTGCAGTGACACCAGCGATTTTGAGGTACAAGCAGACACCCTGAGCAACAATCTCCACCACAAGAGCTACCCCAGAAAAGTGATAAGAAATGCTAGAAAGAGTGCTCGCAATAACCACAGCGAAGTCCTCCTGGAAACCGTGCAAAAAACACAAGGAGACATCCTGACCTGTGTCATGACTTTTAACCCTGCAACCAACCAAGTAAAGAACAGGATTCTTAAACACTGGAATATCGTTAACGAAGGAGACCTCAAACTAGAATAGCCCAGGTTTGCCTACTCAAGAACTAACAAACTTAGGGACATCCTGGTCCACAGAAAAGAACAACAACCTATCAGAGCACATAATGGGATCACTATCAGTGTGGCAACTGCAGCGCATGTACCTCCACCAGACATACTGAGGACCTCCAGAGAGGCAACATCACCTGGGCTCAACAACAAAATACCAACTTCAACACTAAAAAATCTGTCTATCTTATTAGATATCCTTATAGCATATACAATTTAGGAATGACAACTAGACTGGTAAAAAATCTGCACCAGTGAACACAAAAGTAATATCCGCTGCGGCCAGAGCACCACAAAAATGTGTAACCATTACATTGAAAAAAAGTCACACTATAGACCAACTTACATGGACTATCCTGCAGGCTAACTCCTCCTGGAGCACTACCACTCTATTGTGGAAAGAACAGCACTAGGGGTTCCGCCTGCGCTCAAACATCAAGGGGCTTTATGATGAGATACCTTGGATGGAGTTGCAGAGCTGATTTAACAATACTATCTACCCTACAGGTACCAGCCACGGTCCATGCAGGTAACAGCGGTGGGGCCGGTTAAGAGGGATTTCGAGGGATGATGACGAGGGAAAATTATTTATTTATTTAATTTTCCCTCTGATTCATCCCTAGAATTTCCCCCTTACATGGCCTCATCACCCCACTGCTGTTACCTGCACGGACTGCTGCTGATAGGTACCCTGTTATGTCACCTTTTGTTGTGGTCAGTTCTCACTAGCCTCCTATCAGTATTTACATTATCACATTTGCCCTTCTTTATTAATCCATCTAACAATGATCTGTATTAACAACACATTTCATATTCTTAGTCCAACTAATGTGATTGGTCATCACTTACTCAGTACTGTACACCTCCATTGGAGTTGACTCAACAATCCTGGAAGCCACAACTCATTCCACACGTCACTGTGTCTTTAGCTACATGACTAGTTACCTTTGACCCCTCCCACACAACACCCTTTATCATTACAATCAATAGCTCCTACTACTTAGCAGATAGCAACATCATTCATTATAGCATTTGAGCCCTGTAGGCCCACAATTTTATAGTAGCTGTTTATACATTGCTATGTATATTCCCAAACACCACTCTAAGATGGCTCCCGTGTTTCTAGCCTCACCTGCCCCACCAATGGCAGAAACACATGTGCCTCTGTCGTCCCTACCAGAGGTGCGGAGCCATGCCCCTGACTCCTCCCCACTCAAAGCACACAAGTACTGTGACTCTGAAACAGAACATTCAATTTCCAGTCTTTTCCTGACCTTTTTTGCTGCATAGCAAGCACATCACATGCCTTTTTTTAAAACTACGATATGTATTTGGAGTCCTACGTATATGTACTAACTAAGATTGCTTGGCATATCTACTTGACTTCCTTTTAATATGTTTATTTATTTGTTTGTTTGTTTGTCGACCCTATCCCCTGGTAACCTTTATCTCATGCTTTTCACACACTAACTAGTATTACTGGATGTAATGTGGGTGTGTCTATAATAATAAAGCCCGAAGTCCACCCAAAGGGGACCTTTGCTTTGCATTGGAACAGCGCTACTCAATGAAATTACTCCCATTGACTACTTGTACATCTTTTCTCTTTGTTTTGTCGTTCTAATAGGATCACTTCACGGGTCCATTGAGTGGCACTACGATACTCAACTAGACCACCACACAACCCCACCCCTGAGTCCTGAAGAAGCGCAAAGGATCTCCTCCTGGGATCATACTAGAGCGTGAAACATGTCGACTCTATCCCTGTCTACAAAAGACTTTGCGCTTCCTAGCTACTGAGGTCCATTATCACCCTCGTGGAGCACACCACCTTTTGTTTTTTTAATGATCACATATGTTTTTTATTACATTTATCTTCCTTACTCCCCTTCTAGTCACCTTTTAACATTTACACTTCACGTACCTTTGCACACGGACCCGTGCACACCTTATGGCTAGATTCCTAAAAGATCTCAGATAAAGTGACCCTTCGGGGGACCCGTAGGGTATGGCAGTGCAGTGCGACTCTCTTTAGTGACAGCCTTAGCATTCAGGAGCACGAGCCACTGGACCCATATCCAGTAACATATTTTCTCTCCCAAGCCAAAGCATACTTTTGGCTGCCTTGCACCAAAACACACACCATTGGGCCATAGTGCAAGAGTTTGTGCATTCTCTAGATCATAGGTGTTGTACTGCAAGGGGATCCATTTAGTACAAAAACTATCCTTTAATTTTTTCACACTTTGTATTTGGACTGTACAATTCAGCACACAGGCAAAGCTGGAAAAAGTAGGAGAGATTAAAATTGTTCTCCTCGTTATGTCTGCCTCGAGGAAGCATAAGGTTTTGGTGTAAATCTCTGCCTATCAATGTTAATAGATAGCGATTTGCGTCAAAACCTATGAAAGGTTACATTGGAACACCTATGTACCTCTCATGAAACGTCCCAATGGCTAGAAGTAGCAGAAAGTAGATAATAGCACAAATTTGCATTACTTTGGTATACTTTCCGATGCTTATCCTGCTCTGCATCGTAAATCCCACCACCACACTCTGAGCAAGGCTTGTATCACAAACATGAAGCAAACCAGGTGCAAAGATTTAGTAAATCCAGCTCCAAATTTCCCACCCATTAATCCTAACCCTCAATTTACACCTGCCTGGAAGAGAGATAATTTAAAAAACAAATGCTAAGCAAGATAAATTGGATGTTGGGATACCCAATGATTGATCAATCTAACAAACTAATACTGGTCCTGACAAATCCCATAACCGAACACGCCACATCAGGGCCCTGAATGGTTATGAGACTCTTGCTTGCACCTGATGCTACATGATTGACATTTAAGTAAAGTTTAGAAAGCATTGATGCTCTGTCCCTCAGAAATGCCTCAAATAATGACTTGCCCAACTTTTCTAATGGCAATACAGATAATCTTAAACTGACACTTAAAGGATTAATACTTAGATACGGCTAGAGGAAATACTGACATCCGCTAATTAGCTGAGAGTTGTTTTCAATATTCCAATTTGCTATCCACCGCGTCCAAGAATGTGGGATTTGGGAACGTTTTTCACATACTGATGTATCTTAAAAGGAAGTACAGATTCAAACACATAATCACTGTGGAAAAACAGTAAAACGTTCATGCATACAAAATGTTTATTTGCACTGTGAGCATTATGTCCACAAATCTTTTAGCTGGCACCACTAACTGAAAGCACTAAGTATAATGTGACAATGGGCGAATCTAACTACTTGTTTCTCTATTTGTGATACCTACCTAGACAACTTCATCAATGCTTCATCTGACATCTGGGGCCATGATATTCAAAGCGCCGAAGAGCTGCAAATGGCGTTGGCACCCACTTGGGGCACCTTTGGATTACGGGAGGTACCACAGACTCTAACGTGGAGCCTTGTGTAATAAAAATTATGCCAGCACAAATGTAGAACCTGCATCATCTTAGGGAAGTGTTTCCTCATTTGCATGGGGCACGGCCGGGTAAATGATGAATCATTGTTTCCCCTGTTGTGCTTTTGACATGGAATAGGAGCAAACTGGTTGTCAGGAGTTGCACTTACAATGAGAGCATCCCTTGGAATTTGAAAAAAAGGATCCCTTAGAACTCCAATATATTTTTTCAGGAGAGTTCACTCGCTGACCACTCCCATCTGCTAGGGGACCCATGTCCCACTTTCCAATGCCATCTGCAAGGTAAAAAGTGGACTGGCTGCTTCAATCAGCCAGAGTGACTTCCAGGGTTTGCAGCTGAGCTGAGGACAGCACTTTCATTGTGATAAGGTATACTGTCCTTGTCTGCACTCGTCACTCCCAGATAAAAAGAGTAGTGGTGGCTGCTGTGTAACGGTGGTGGTGAGGCGAGGGGGTCAATAAAAAAGAAAGAAAACTTACCAGTGAACGTCGCCATAGCTGCCACCATCCCTCAGTCCTCTTCTCCGTCCTCGTCTCCCTGCAGCAGTGAACGTAAGCACACAGGCTCCCAGACCCCCCAGCCAATCACAACGCTGCTTTCACTAGCATGACAGCAGCATTGTGATTGGTCTGAGCAGCCTGTTTGGGTGCTGAGGCAGTGCTTGGGAGCTTGGGACAGTTCTCCACCCGGCTGTGCAACACAGCCAGGTGGAGAACATGGTAAGTGCCCAGTGCCAGCCCAGCCCTGCCCTGCCCAAACCTGACACTAAATCCGCACTGAAAAATAAAATGATAATAACATTGTGTTATTATCATTTAATTTAAAAAAAAATTTACTGCTCAAAGAGTAGTCTGGTGACACTCCTCCGCCTTAGCGGAGGAGCCACCACTGAAAAAGAGTGCCAAGGCGCAGACTAGCACAATGTGCCCTATCTATAATGTAGGCACTCTTGTCATTTCAGTGTAATCAATTTTCACCTGTAAAGTGTTCTCTAAAAAGGATGGGGTTATGTGAATTTGATCTGTAGGAGTGCCAGTAAACATTGTTGGTACTGGCAGGGGTAAAATGGGTGATGTGTATGGCATTCCGACGACCATGTGAACTACTTAGGCAAAGCGAGTAGTCCTGCATGTTCACGTATCGTCTGAGAGTAGTGGTTTAGAGAGTGTAACACATATTTCACATCAAAACAAGTCCATACTTCATAATGTCCCTGTAAACTAGAGATAATATGAATACAAAAAAAATTAACAAAAATTATAAAATTAAATTTCATTGTATTCTTTGTATTTTTCTTCTCCAGTATTTTGTTTTAAAGCTGATATTTAAACTTGTATGTTATTGTACTGATGCCCTAGTGAACAATCACGTTAATTGAATCATAAAGCAAAAGGGTGCATCCTTTTCTCAGCTAATCAAACTGTAAGGACACTGGGAATACACTTCCTTTATCCAACTCAAGATGAATATTTATTTATTAACACTTTTTTCTAATAAATAATACATATGTGTTTATCTCTTATTTGTCAGTAAGCAGAACATTCCTTTGGGTAAAGCTGCAAGAAGTAGGCTTTCACAGTTCACTTAACTTGGTAACCCCTGAGTGATCAACCCAATTCCATCGCAAGAACACAAGACTTACTTTTATAAAACAAATATATACTAGAACGTTTGGAGAAGCACAATGTAATTCCATGTAAAATATGTCCCCAAAGGAAGTATATGAAAATGATAATATATAGGTCACACGTTAAACCCTTAAATACGACGCTTCTTAGAACCTTTACGTTCAATGTATTCTCTTTTCTAATGAGCATGTTTTTTTTCAGTAGCTGCACTTGCAAAGGACAATGCACAGAACAATTATAATAATAGCCTTTGTTCTCAGAACATCTAAATGCACATCATACTACTCATTGTGGTAGTGGCTTGTAATTAGCTGTCGTTTCATAAGATGTATTGAAAAAGCATGTTTGACATTTCTTAAATTCCCTTGTCTGATAACATTTCTATATTTAACACCATTCAACTCTGCCAAATTCAGCTCTTCACAATTGCACGAAGCAAAAAAGATTCGAATTTATGAAATTTAATTATCATGACAGGAGATGTTGATCTCCTACAACGAGTGGATCTGCCCCTTGATAATAATTTGCTTTTTGGTACAGATTAGGCCTTCATGAAAATAAATATCGTCAGATCGTATTCTAGTAGTTGGAGTGTTTTCATGGAGATAAATAACATGTTTGTTGAGATGTTTAGATAAAAGATTATGGGGCATATTATCAAGGACGGCGTTCAAATTATCGCTGGTTTAGCAGCAGAGAACTGCTGATAAATTGGCCATATTGGGCTTGATAATATGTCCTGGAGAATTCCAACAGAAGCCAATGTTCACACCAGAACATGGACTTCTATTGGAATTCTCAAGAGCATATTATCAGGCCCATTATCGCCGCTTTAGTGGCACTTTTCTGCTGCTAAACCAGCGATAATTTTTAACGCCGCTCTTGATAATATTCCCCTTTATTCATTTAATATTTCTTCCTAAAGTTAGTACTATGCTCGATAATTAGCTTCATCAGCATAAGGTGTTCTTTTACTAGCTATATCCTGTTCTCGAAAACTATTCAATAGGAGTTTCAGAGGTAGGATTACACTATGCATGCGTTAATATGTATTAATTATGATTTATATTGGCAAGTTAGATTCCCCTGAAAAAGGTTTATAAAAAGGCACAAGCAAGCTATGATTGAAGAGAATACTTATTCATGTTCCTGTTAAAGGAATAAAACACACATACATCACCTAGGTTCAAGGATGTATCGCAGGTTCCATCAGTTCTGCGGCGAGGGGTGTGGGGGGCACCTTTTAAGAGCCACTGTTCAACTAAAGGCTATGAGTATGGGAGAGATATGGGAATCTCAGGGGTCCTAGCCACGTTTTGCTCTGGGCCCCTCAGAGCTTTAAGTGTGTTGGATCCCTCCAATTCTTAGACCTAGTAGTAATTAAAGATGGACTGTGAAAAGAGACCCATTCCTGCCCTGTATCTATGTCATTAACTTTACAGGCAAAAACAGATCAATTTCTGAACAACAAATGTAAAAAATGTTAATGTACTCCATGTCGTTAATGTTCATATTTCACACAGTGTACTTAATCTTTCATTCCCTAAGTGTGTTTGCTTCTTCCAGGATAGTGTTATGTTTTTTCGGGCAGAATGTTACTCTTGTGTTGGGCAAAGATCTGACTAGGGCAGCAAGAAGGGGAATGCAAATGTTAAAACATGTGTTGCTCAATAACGAACCTTGAGGGATCCCACACCAAAAAACACAGGATCAAATTGAGACATTTCAAGAGAAAATGTTTAAACTCTTTTCAAAGCTTAAGTTGACTAACCAAGTTTTGAGTACTTCTTGGAACATCGTGTCTAATGCTGCCAAAAGATTCAGTAACCCAAGGGGCTACTCTGCTGCCCTTGATCAAAAATAAGTTTAAGATCATCAGTAATGGCAAATAGGGTTTATTCAGTGTTGTGTCCTCATCTGATTTAAGATTGTTAGTTTGAATGTAATAAAAGAGTTCATTGTTGGCGACTACTCTTCCACTTTGAATGGTAGTGGCAGTAAGGAAATGGATTTATAGTTGGCCAAGATAGAAAACCTCATGTGGGCTTTATAAGTAGTGGGATTATAATGGCTTGTTTCCAAACTGCTGGTACTGTTAATGATTCTAGAGATTGATTGCAAAGAGGTGTAATAGTTGGGACTATAATGCCTTTGACTTCTTGATAATAATACATATTTCCAAAGACTAACTCTCAGAAAGTGGTTCAAAGAATTTAAAAGTAGAGTAAATGTTGCTGCTGTGGAATAGAGAAAGAGTGGTATTAGAATCCACCTGCTGCTGAAAATGCTTTCTAGTTTTTTTCTTGAAAAACAATGTGAGTTCATGGCAGAGTGACTGTGTGTGAAGGATGGTGTTAGAATGGACTTCTGGATTGGTAAACTGGTTCTTCCTCTTTCTGGACGTCTGTTGCCTCTTTCTGCAATTTTCTTGCTTCTTTCTACACCTTTTTTCGTCTTTCCTGACTTCTGTTTCCTCTTTCTGCATTTCTCTTGCTTCTGTCTGTTCTTTCTTCCTCTTTCTGCACATGTCCTTCCTCTTTAGGCATAGTTAGAAATTAGCACTTAAAAAAACATAGAAATTCACTGAAAAAAACACAGATTTCAGGGACGTTATAGTTAGTTGGACATTTCACTTGTACATACCCAGGGAAATTTAGCCGTTATAGTAAGTTGAGCTAAGTATAACTCAAGCCCCCGCAATGCACTGCTGATGACATTACATAATCCTCATTTAGCTGTGAGACCACAGCCCCCGCACCATGCTCTGAAGCATCTGTCTGCACAATGAATTCCTTGAGAAGTTGGGTGCCTGAAGCAGGGGCACCGTGCACATGGCAGATTTTAGGAGATCAAAAGCCTTCTGGCAGGAGTCTGTTCGGTTCACCTTCTTAAGCTGGTTCCTGGAAATCAGCTCTGTCAAAGGGGGAACAATGGTGCCATACCCCTTGACAAATATCCTGTAATAACCGGTGAGTCCTAAAAAGGCTCTCTCATCTGCCTGGGTCTTGGGGGGGTCCCAAGACAGAATGGTATTATTCTTGGGCTGTGGGGCGCCACCTGGCAGCTCCCCACCTGGTTTCCCAAGTACATCAGAGAACCCTGCCTGACCTGCCCCTTACTTGCCTTGATCATGAGGCTTGCCCTCTGCAGAGCCTTCAACACTTCCTAGAGGTGGTACAGAATTTCCTCCCAAGTGGCACTGAACTCTTCTATGTCATCCAGGCAGGTGGCACTGAAATCCTCCAGTCCAGCCAACACCTGGTTGACCAACCTCTGAAAGATGGCAGGGGCATTCTTCAACCTGAAGGGCATCACCCAGAATTGGTAGTACCGCTCTGGTGTGGTGAATGCTGACCTCTGCTTTGCCCAATCAGTTAAGGCAATCTTCCAGTACCCAGATGTTAAATCAAACGTACTGATGTACCGGACAGCTCCCAATCGATCTATGAGCTCATCAGCTCTGGGCATTAGGTGCCTGTCAGTCCTGGTGACCGAATTGAGCCCCCAGAACCGGAGTTCTGGCGTAGCACCGGTAGCGGCAGCCTTTGGGACCAAGAGCCCTGGGCTGGCCCAAGGGCTGTTTGAGGGCTCAATCATCCCTAGCGCTAACATTTTGGAGACCTCCTCCTTGATGCAAGCCTTAACCCTGTCATTAACTCTGTAAATGCTTTACTAGAAGACTGTCCCCAGTGTCAACATCATGGACATACCACTGAGTGATACCAGGGGTCCGGGAGAAGAGAGGCGCAAACTGCCCCAAAAGTTGGGGGCAGCCGTCCACTGACCCATTGTGTTCCTTTGCAGACGGGAGGTCAGGAAGCGGCTCAGACTCCTCATGTATTCCAACATCTGTTGGTAGGAGCATGCCCACTTCAGACCTCTCCAAGTGGGGCTTTAGGCAGTTTACATACAGGACCTGCAAAGAGTTCCTAGGAGACTGCAAGTCCACCAAGTAGGTGACTTTCCTCTTGCACTCCACCACTTCAAATGGTCCTGTCCACTAATCCTTGAGCTCAGAAGGCTCCACTGGTGCCATGACCCATACTTTCTGTCCAGGCTGAAACTCGATCAGAGCGGCATTCTGATCATACCAATGTTTCAGCTCATCCTGGCTGGCTTCCAGATTCGCCTGAGCGAGTTGTCTGAAGCGCTTAGTGTGGTTCCTGAAGGCCAGCATGTAGCTATATACATCCTGACAAGGTTTACTGGGAGCTTTCTCCCAGCCTTCTTTAACCAGACGTAGAGATCCTCTTACAGGATGCCCATACAGGAGCTCAAAGGGACTGAACCCTAAGGACTTCTGCAGTACCTCTCTGTAAGCAAACAACAGACATGGTAAGAGGACATCCCATTTATGCCTCAGGGGTTCACCAATACCCATAATCATGCCCCTCAGGGTCTTGTTGAATCTCTCAACCAACCCATTACCATGGGGGTGGTAAGGAGTGCTGAAATTGTAGGTAACACCACACTCCTGCCACAGGCACTTCATATACTTAGATATGAAGTTGGTACCCCATCCGGACACCACTTCTCTGGGGAACCCCTCACGGCAAAAAATCCCCATCAACGCATTACCCAGCACAGGGGTCATCACAGTCCAGAATGGGATGGCTTCCAGGTACCAGGTGGCTAAGCATGGGCGGATCTAGCGGATCTCGCGTACGCGAACTTGCGGATTTACGGATTCGCAATCCGCGAAGATCCGCGAACTCTAGCGGATTTGCGGATTTTTCCGTTTTTTGTGTTGGCGCGTGTTCGCGCCGATTTTGGGACAAGTTCGCAATTGCGAACTTACTTTTCGGCTCGCAACGGCCGCGACTATGTTGTTTCTACGTCTGGTTTATCATCACAGGTTCACAGCACCCTCTGTTTCACCACTGCCACCCTCTGGGACACCCATGCCACCCTCTGGTACATCCTCACTGGCACCTATTAGGTTTATTTATCACTGTAGATTATGGTGGTTGAAAAAAGCAAGCACACCTGCCCTTCTTCAACTGCCATCAATTAATTTGTGTTTCATTAATGTGTCAGTAATTTTGAAAGTTCCAGTCTGGCTGGCACCTGCTTCCTTCCTTATCTGTAATTTGCTTTTTGTTGCAGTGAAATTTTTTTTTCACAGGACCTTTATGGTGCTATTCTATGAGCCTGCTGTTTGGGTCATAGCAGGGTCATAGAATAGTTGCAAACTCTGGAGGGGCCCATCAGGAAGCACTACCTTGAATGTTACTAATGTTAAGTTTGAACTTTTGCACCTGCTCATTGCTTTCAGTTTAGCTAAAATCGTTTTTTCTGCAATTTCGCGCGTTTTTTGGGGCGCGAATCCGTGCGAGATCGATTTCGGAAGCCGCGAATACGTGCGAATACAAAATTGTTTTTGTTGCGACGTGTATGTTCGCGTGATCTTGCGCGTGTTCGCGAGGCGCTTCTAGCTATACGTTTGCCAAGTTACCCTATCGGTCGTACACGGGCGCGGCCATCTTGTTGGCGTGACGTAATTCCGTTTCCGCCCGCTATGTGTAATCTCGCAAAGTGTGCTGCTCGCTAGTACAATTTCGCGCGTACTCGCAAGGAAAATCTCGCGCGAACTTACCCACGCGGTCGTGAACGGGCGCGGCCATCTTGTTTCTCATTCATTGCTATGGTTCTGGGCATGCTTTCTCTATCCTCTCTCAATCTCTGCCATCCTTTGCTTGTTTGAAGTTTTTTTGATCTAATTTTACTTATTATCTATCCCTCTATTTTTCTACCTCTATATTTTTGTGTTTTCTGCAGCTTTTAGTTACTTTTAAACTACTTTTTTAAACTCTTTTCTTTTCTTCTTCACTATTCTATTTCTTCTTTATCATTTAAGTTTATTTCTGCCCAGACCATGGTAAAGGGAGCCGGGAAGCACCCTGAGAAGGGGAAGGGTCCCGCACCCCGTGCCCGGCTCCCGTGCGGGCGTTTAAGGGGGGAGCAAGTGGTCCCGAGGGAGATCTTCAGCGCGGAGGAAGTGGCGGCACTGATCTTCCACGTCCAGCGCCGCCTCCCCAAGACGATCCTGGGAGGCGGCAAGATCGCGACCGGCTATGGCATCCGGGAGCGTCGCAAGCGGTGGGAGAAGGTGTGCCGGGCCATGTACAAGATCTCTGGGGTCCGGCGCACATATAACCAGGCCACCCACCGCTGGACCGATGTCATGGACCGGGAGCGGGACTTGCTGGACGCTCTCGGCGTAGAGGTCCCCGGGCTTGGTGAGTAGTAGTAGTAGTACATTTACTACTCTGTTTTATCCTGCTCTGTTATTTGCAAATCTTTGTTCTTTACCAAGAGCAATAATGCTGCCGATTACATTGAGGTAAATTATATTTCAAAATCTTCTATGCATTTCAGGTGCACTGCTCTCCTTCTCAGTAGCCTTGCTTGCTACTATGCTTCTTTGTTTTGTATGTTGTGTTCAGAAGCATTTCATTGGCCTGAGAAATTATGTATGAGTGTACTGTAAAGAAAAGAACTGCGTAATGCTAGACAGTAAGGGTCATATTTTCAATTACCGGCGCATCCCTGCAAAGTAGCAGGGATGCGGCAGTAATTGTGTGCCATGCCACCACCACCCATTGGCCCAAAACGTCACAGAAGCCTTACGCATCTGTGCCGTAAAGGCAGCGCATTGCTGGAGTTGCGTGGCAACGATGGCGCTGCTCCAGCAATGCTCTGGGGTACCCTATCTCCCCAATGCTGCATCAAGCCGTACGTCGGCTTCAAGCGCGCAGGGTTTGAGTCATGCATCATTGTCCTAAAAGTGACTGATTGACATCTTGTAGATTTCCCTCAGCCACTTTTAGGATTCGTTCCTGCGCAGGTACGCCCTCCCTTGCGCCGGAACGCCCCCTGATGGCGCAGGGCTTTACAACGTGATGCATCGCCCATATGCCCATATGTGTTTTTTTTTTTAATATATACGCCGCACCAACACCATGGCGAGTCTTTTGTTCTGCCGCTGCGTCAGAAAAGGCACGCAACAATGGAGGAAAATCAGCCGCAACTTCCGCAAGGGACTTCTAAATCAGCCCCAACAGACTGAAGTCCAGTCCTTCCTTTAGACAGTCACATGGCTATAAGAAGAAATAGTGGCGGTGGTGGCGGGTGGATTGATAGTTTGAGTATTCACTGATCTGCAAGCAGGATGGACTTTGTCTGTCACGTGTTGCGCACTGCTGCCTGCAGTGCCAGGCCTAGGCAAACCTCTTTAGTAGTCTGTTTATTGAGTTACATAGGAACTTTCTAAGTCAACGTTCCGCAAATCAGGCAATACGAATAACGTAGTATACCACATGAGATAGATCCCGTGGAATAGTTGTCCATCTATTTGCTATTTTTCCAAAATATGTTGTTATTGTTCTTTTGAAATGTTTGATTTGGTTGAAAAATCTCATCCATGTTTTCTGGTTTTTCTTTCTTTCATGTTGTACATCAGCTCCCCCCAAGGGCAAGAGGACACAGGAGGAGGGTGCTGAGGATGCAGGCCAGGATCGGGCAGGCGAGGGCTCCTTTGCTGGCCCCAGTAAGTTTACATTTTAATAAACAGTACCTATTTTTTCCTAGCGTTCCTCATTCGATTTTTTCTAAATCGTCTTTGATCTTCTTGTAGACTGGATATAAATTCTTATCCTGCCTCGAATATGACTCCCTGTGGTATTACTAGACTATTCTTATTAGTCTGTCTGTGTAGCTAACTAAGATTGGACATTTGGCAATTCCATTGGACTCCCATTATATTCAGCAATACCTCTATGCACTGTCTCCTTACTGACTAGATAGTGTGGCAGAGTCATTCAGCTCCCGAAGTCACCGATTATAGATCCCCAATGCTCTCTAGATTATCGTACGCAGGACAAGAGAGTAGTAAGGAGTCACAGCACAGTCAAGAAGTGTCAGAGGCACTCATGCTTGCAAAAATTCCAAAACCTTTAGCTCATCCACTCTAGTCTAGAGGAACAAAAACCACAGAGTCTATTTAAGTTTAAAAGCTTTATTAAAAGTAAACACATTTATTAAAATCTACTTTGTCATAAAACTATTTAACTGTAAACGGAAAAGTGGTTAGTGCTGACGATTAATTGGACACATTTCTTGTGGTCGAGCCGAACTCTCACCTGGTTTGAACTTGATCCTGGTCGTGTTCTTAGGACTCAGGAGTCAAGCTTCTGTCTGTTAGGAGAAAAAGTGGTGCGTGTTAAAAATCAAAAGCAAGCATTCATCAGTTGTGCATAAAAGTGCAGCAAGACAACAGCCTTCCCTGGAAAATGGGACATTTTTACTATGGAGTAGACAGTCACAAATTATTACATTGTATTCTGTTTTTTTAACATTTCTCCTAGACCAAATATTATATAGTAGTGAGTGGTGTATTCTAACATTCTTAAATGTACTTTGTAGGTGTAACATCTGGTGACGGGGCCAGCGCGGAGGTGGCTGTGTTGGACCAGGACTCGGAGGCCTCTGGGGAGGAGGCGGCGGTAGAAGAGCTGGCGGACGTTCCTGTGGGGGATCAAACGGTGGTGGCGGAAACAGGTAAGCTATATATTCCTTACTTATTGAGATTGAAGACTGCATAGTGTGCTTTCTGCACGGGTGTATTACAATTACAAATCAACCAGGTAGTAGCCTCCTCGAAATGTACTTCGACTTAGCTGTGAAGTTTTTGGTGAGAAGAATCCCAATAAGTTCTTAGACGAACGTGATGGATGGGATGAACGAAAAGCGAAAGAAGGGTGTAAGTAAGTGGGACGCGAACTTGTATGATGGCTGGCAAAGAAGAACGATATGTGTTTGCTTGGCCCCCGAGGTGGCTGGGAAGGAAAGAATATGGTATGGTGCATGGCTGGGTCAATGATGAAGCAAGGATGGGTGGAAGGACAGCAGCCTGGGTGGGTGAAACAGAAACTGTATGTGTGCGTATACTTTGACTGAATGGATGCCTGGAGCATGGTATTCTCTGACTCTTAGATAGCACATGTGTATCTAGAGAGAGTAGATGGTCGCCAGGTGAAGTAAGTGTTACCTTGAAGAGCATGTACCACCGCACCCGCACGTCCGTTCCAGTGCAGGGAAGGCAAGGAAAAGAAATTGTAAATGTGTCCAATACTACCATGAATAGTAGCAGTACTTTGTATTGCGTTTGCATTCACAGCATATATCTGGTTATTACGGTGGACACTCCGTACCTCTCTTAATAACTTTAGTTTACTTGTAGTACGTCATTCATGTGTGGGTGTATCATTGTTCACTCAATATTAAGCAAAGCACCTAAAGTCATCTCATCTGTCATTAAATACGTCCCATGTGAAGTGATAGATAATCAAATTAGTTAGCTTCTTCAGTTTCCTTTTCTAGTACTCATTTGCACTGTAGGGTGAAAGGTAAATTAATTAAGCAGTAGCCCTTGTAACAGAGTATTCTCAGTGCCACCCGTAATAGAAAAGTAATAGCTTCACCACCTGCATGTACTGGACCGGTACAGTAACGCAAGTCTGTCTCACTCATCATGGTGTGCAACTTTTTTTCTCGGGTGCAAGTTCACTGTGCTGTGTCCATGTCATTCTGCCGGCTTGCATAAGATAACGTACCCATTTCCCTAAACAAGAGAGAAGAAGAAGAATAAGACTGGTGTACTGTCATAGTCGACTGTAATGGAAGTCCATAGTGGTCGTAGAATTAGTTCATTAAACTACCACTACTGTTAGAGCAAGGATGCAGAAGTGGGAGGTTACATAGATACTGTCCTCAATAGTTATGTACTGTGCTTTCAATTTGCTACTTGTACTCTGTGACCCAACTTTCGGCTCAATCACTTTGTGTTATTAATAAGGAGCATTGGTTACAGACTATGTCTTTCTTTCTTCATATAGTTGCTCCTTCCAAATCAACAACAAGGAGGGAGCAGGCTAGATTGGCCCGGCAACGGAGGCTGGAGGCCACAGTCACCGAATATCGGCGGCTGGTGGCCCTGGAGGAGGAGGAGGACACGCAGTCGAGCGGGGCAACATCCTCGACTGTGACCACTGCATCCTCCTCCGTGACTAAGCCAGCGGGACCGAGCCGGGCTAAGAAAGACGACCGCCACCGCCAAGCAACCGAAATACCAGCTGCCCCCCACAGGAGCTGCAAGGAACGCCAACGCCGCCTACGAGTCCGCATGTCCAACCTGGAGCAGGAGGTCCTGAGGTATGGGAACTTAGTTAAGGGCCTCCGCTCCGAGCTTGCCACCCTCCGCAAGGAGTATGATGCCCATGCCGCATCATGCACCAGCACCAGCACCCTCCAGTAGTGGAGTGTCCCTTGCCCTTTTTTTATAGACTTTTGGGGGGTGGGATTTGGGAGTTGGGATCGTTTTGGGACGTTTCAGAGACAATCGTTGGGGTTAGGGTGGGTGAGGGAGATTATTTTGTTAGGGCTAAATAAATATATTTTTCAACTTTATCTGACCATACCTGTTTTTTACTGCTTTTCAGTCTGGTGGGTGGGGGGCGGGGGTGTAACAGTAACTTTGTTTTCCTGAACAGTCGTAGGACTTTAGTAGTAGTACAACCGTCAATCTCTTGTCTACTCCGAAATAATACTCCATTATACTACCTCCCACCAAACGCTTATCTTACCTGTAATTTGTGTTAGAAATTAGGGCTAGGCCCAGGGCTGGCTCCAGGTGAAATGGGGATTAACGTTGTCAATCCTGGGCGGGTGACATTTCCTCATTGCGGTGGTACTAGTGGTGTGACACAGTGGCAGTTGCATGCCTATGGAAAAAAAGAAAACGAAACCTTGTTTGTCCTCCTTACTGTAGCATTACAACGGTTACGGTACGATCGAGAAAATAGCAGGTGACAGTACACTAGAACAGTGCCATAATGTAGCCTAACAAATGGTAAAGTATTTGCTTGCAAGTATAACTAGTACTTGCATTGAATTTATTTGACATTGGCTACTACTACTAGAAGATATAGTACTAAAGCTGAGTAAGTCTAGAAGATATCCTCGTATTCCTTCACCAGCCTGTTGCTGCTATGACCTTATCCTCCCCAGCAAGTGTGTGGAATTATTGATGTCAGCCCGGGGGAAGAGGGTTAGGGTTTGTAAAATGGATGGGAATGGGGGTTTCTTTTTGGGTAGGTTTTGTTGAGAGAAGAAAAAAAAAGCAGAGCATGGACAAACAATAATTGAAGATACAGACAATCTTTGGTTACAAACTAAAGGTAAGCACATGCAGTCACACTCATAGAATAAAAGACAACAATGGATACTGTATCTGTATTGCGTATGTTGTTGGAGTTGTCCTGTTGAATTTGGTAAGTAAGTTGCATGCAGCAAACAATTCCTCTTATTGGCGGCACTCCTCCATTCCAGCTGACGCTTCGTCCATCAATGTGGTGACCACTGACAGAAGACACCCTGTCCACTGCCTGCCTGGCGGATGTTGACTGAAACCCGGCCTGTAATTATTGAACGGAAAACAGGAAGTGCTATTACAATACCACTGATAAATAAATAAAAGGTATGTACGCTGTGTGGTTCAAAAAGTGACACTTTGATTTCCCTAATAGACAGTACAATATTTTTGAAATTGCGTGCTCTGTCTGAGTCACCTTTTTAAGGATCAATAAGTATGGCCAAAATATTATAGCGGATCTTTCCCCTCAAGGTAGGTGTACTACTGTGTTTTAGAACAAAATTTGACCTTCCCAGCAATGCTCCCACCAAGACCCTTACTAAAGCCAGTCGCAAAAATGTAGAAGAACCCCAATCATATCTCCAAAAACGATGCCTAGCAGAAAAATGGTTACAAAACGTACTTTGAAAGTAACAGTAGGCCCAAATACAGACCGTGGATTACCACTTGCAAGCAAGCAAAAGTATCCATAGCCAGCATCGCTCCAACAGTGCTCTACAACAACAGAACCGCGTTGCAATAGAACCCCCCGAAACACATGCAATCCTGCTGCTAGGGCTAACCCTAACGAACCCTAACTTACAAAAAGTGCCAAAACTGGTGTTTCCTTATGGATTTTGTCCAACAAACTTCTAGCCGGTATTAGACCTTCCCAGGAATGCCCCAGGCAAGACCCGCCAACCCACCCGCAAAAAAACACCCGACACAACACCCCCAAACAGCGAAAAAGCTAAATCTCATACTTACAATGTCTCTCGGCCTTCGGTCCAAACGCGGCGCTGTGCAGCTAGGTCGTCATCATCATCAATCATCATAACTCCTGTTTTCCACCACGGATTTCCTGAAAAGCAAATGCAATCAAGATTAGACTGTCGCAGCAGTGCTTCGACAGAGACCCCGGCCGCAACCCACCCACGAACAGCAGGAAGCCCCCCAAAACGCTACATTGAGCAAGATGTCAGAAGAAATAGCAAAAAAAAGGCTGTTCCTTATGGATTTTGTCCAAAACACTTCTATCCGGTATTAGACCTTCCCAGGAATGCCCCAGGCAAGACCCGCCAACCCACCCGCAAAAAAACACCCGACAACACCCCCAAACAGCGAAAAAGCTAAATCTCATACTTACAATGTCTCTCGGCCTTCGGGCCAAACGCGGCGCTGTGCAGCTAGGTTATCATCATCATCAATCATCATAACTCCTGTTTTCCACCACGGATTTCCTGAAAAGCAAATGCAATCAAGATTAGACTGTCGCAGCAGTGCTTCGACAAGACAGAGACCCCGGCTGCAACCCACCCACGAACAGCAGGAAGCCCCCCAAAACGCTACATTGAGCAAGATGTCAGAAGAAATAGCAAAAAAAAGGCTGTTCCTTATGGATTTTGTCCAAAACACTTCTATCCGGTATTAGACCTTCCCAGGAATGCCCCAGGCAAGACCCGCCAACCCACCCGCAAAAAAACACCCGACAACACCCCCAAACAGCGAAAAAGCTAAATCTCATACTTACAATGTCTCTCGGCCTTCGGGCCAAACGCGGCGCTGTGCAGCTAGGTCATCATCATCATCAATCATCATAACTCCTGTTTTCCACCACGGATTTCCTGAAAAGCAAATGCAATCAAGATTAGACTGTCGCAGCAGTGCTTCGACAAGACAGAGACCCCGGCTGCAACCCACCCACGAACAGCAGGAAGCCCCCCAAAACGCTACATTGAGCAAGATGTCAGAAGAAATAGCAAAAAAAAGGCTGTTCCTTATGGATTTTGTCCAAAACACTTCTATCCGGTATTAGACCTTCCCAGGAATGCCCCAGGCAAGACCCGCCAACCCACCCGCAAAAAAGCACCCGACAACACCCCCAAACAGCGAAAAAGCAAAATCTCATACTTACAATATCTCTCGGCCTTCGGTCCAAATGCGGCGCTGTTCAGCTAGGTCATCATCATCAATCATCATAACTCCTGTTTTCCACCACGGATTTCCTGAAAAGCAAATGCAATCAAGATTAGAATGTCGCATCAGTGCTTCGACAGACACCAAAAATTACCCACAAACACCCGGAACCCCGCCAAAGAGCACCTCAAAGGCAAGCAAGTCAGCAAAAACGGCAAGAAATTTCCACCTCATATTTGGTCCAAAACACTTTTGTCCATTATTAGAGCTTCACAGCAATGGGCCCAAATCCGTCAACTCACCCGCAAAGAAGTACAACACCCCCACAAGTGCTGAGTCTTTCTTCATTGGGCGTAATCCAGCACTCTGCTTGGAGGGAAATCGCAGTCTGGAGGAGGAGGATAGAGGAGCATGTTCTTCAGAACTTGTGAACCTGAGGAATGTAGACTGCGGCACCTTCAAATCAATAAGCAAACAAGTGAAGACAGTTCTGATGATGGTCTTGTTTTTGGGATTAGGTGATTAAAGTTTGAATTAAATTAACTGTGCAAAACAAAGAAAGAGAGACACAAAGCACACAGGAATAAAAGTGAATAAGGACGAAAAAGAAAGTTCTTGATTGATTGTCTCATTTTCAGGGCTCGGTGTCAGGGAATAAGAACAAGATTTCGTCATCATACTCTGCGAATTCAGGCTGGATGAGGTCAGTGACACCGAACAGAGAACAAATCCCCTCATCTACGTTGCCGTCCTCCTCGTCTTCATGCGGCGTGCTTTCTCGTACTTTGTAATCTGGTGGTATGAGGTGCTGATTCATCTTGATCATTGTCAGCCGCTCCACATTTTTGGGCGAGAGGCGGCTCCGTTTGGGAGTTACAATGCCACCAGCAGCACTGAAAACACGTTCAGAAGACACACTTGCGAGTGGGCAAGACAAATAGTTTATAGCCAGGTTGAAGAGCTGTGGCCACAATTGTTTTTTGCCATGCCGATACTGCAATGGCACATCATTAAGAAAGACCACTGTTGAGTCATTCAGATAGTCCTGCACCATCGACTCAAGGTCAGCAACGGTTCCTCCACTTTGCTTACTTTTTGCTGTGGCTGTGACATTTTTTCGAGAACCATACCCAAGCAAACTTAGCCAATCCTCTACAACAGCCACTGTTTTTGTTGTGTGTGGTGCAGATGATCCAGTTGCCGGTGTCTTTAACGGCTGAGAGGTCACTTGTGCCCCAGCCACAGGTGCAGAAGTGGATTCTTGTGACTGGGGATGGCCTGCTGATGCTGATGCTGATGTACTGGCTTCTCCTTCAATAACCTGCCGTTCTTTTTCAAACCTCTTGGCTGACCAGGCTAACCAATGTTTGTACTTTTGAACATTTGCATCAGCAAAAGGAAAGAATGCTTCGCCTGCCAGCGCCTTTTTGTAGCGTGGATCCAGAATAGTAGCACAAATGTAATGCTGATCTGACTTGATCTTTTGAAGATGTTCATCACCACGTAGGCGCTCTAATAATTTCTCAGACAAAATAAAATGGTCTTTTTTTTGTACATCTTTTTCAAACTCAGAAGACACCGCCATCAGTTGGTGCTCCAGCATGCACAACAATGGGATAGCTTTTCCCAAATTACAGTCCTCCTGGCTGACTGCACGCGTGAAGAACTCAAAAGGACGAAGCATGTCTGTCAGGCTTTTAACTATGTCCCATTGCGCCGCACTCATCCGCAGGTCCTCCTTCTGAGATGTACCCTCTGTGAAGAAATAGTGATCGAGTACCGTATACTGCTCATACAGACGCTCAAGCATGTAGAAGGTTGAGTTCCAACGTGTTGCCACCTCCTGGATGAGTGCTTTCACTGGCATTCCACGTTGAAATAGCAGTCTCCGCAGATGCTTCCGGGCCTTAAAAGAATGGCTGAAATGGTTGCACATTTTGCGGCAGGTGGCCATTACCTCGAACGCTGTACTGTCTTTATCACTCAAGAATTTTTGAACTACCAGGTTGATACAGTGCGCCAAACACGGCACTCTAACATGGTCACCCTTCTGCATGGCCTTTACTACATTGGCGCCATTATCCGTGGAAACATAACCAATCTTGAGTTTTAGGGGGGATAGCATTTTCAAGACCTTTTTGTTAAACTCTTCCAAAAGGTTTTCTGCTGTGTGACTTTTCTCCAAGCCAAACATGGCTAGTGTTGCATGCTTCCGAGCAGCTTTGAAAACTTTGTCCGGGTCAACACCTGCGTTTAGCTTTGCTAAAACACCTGAAAAAGAGACTCAGTGTCCAGTGATGCACATGTAATCAGCGCCTGCGCCACTGGTCCACATGTCTGTTGTCAGGTGTATTGTGTGAACAGCACTCTTCTGCAAAGCTGCCCCAATCGCCTGCAGCACATCTTCATGTAGTGCTGGAACCGCAACTCTGGCAAAATAGAACCGGCTCGGAACCTTCCATTTAGGGCAGAGCGTTGCCACTAATTCAAGAAAACCTACCGCTTCTACAAAAGAAAAAGGTAGAAGGTCCACAGCTAGCATTTTAGCCAGCTTAGTGTTATACAGACGCGTCAGTGGGTGGTTGCGTTCATATGGCACGTCTGAAGTAAGCATTGTTCTAATGTTGCCCTGGACCAAGCATTTACGGGCTGATAATGACTTCGTTGACCCAATTTTGCTCGCTGGTGAACTTTTGTGCGTTGGTGTCTCACTCGCTCCAACACTCTTAGTGTGCCTCACATTGGGTGTGCTGCTGACAGGGGTACTGGGTGTAAGGGAAGTGTTTGACACGTCTTCTTCCTGCTCGTCATCATCAGATGAAACATCAACGTTTCCTTGAATTTGGCCTTTCTTGATCGCATCTAGGTGCGCAAACCATTTGACAGTGTGCTTTCTCTCAAGATGACCTCTCTGGCCGCCGGTACCATAGTTGGTACCTGACTTACCACGACTAACTGCAAGCTTACAAAGGGTACAAATGGCAAACTTTGGATTTTTTGGACAAACAGTAAAGAAGTCCCAAACTGGGGACTTGAAGTGTCTGTGGGACATGGAGGAGGCGGCGATACTGGTGGTGGTGGTCATGAAGCTAATGCCAGATGAAGTGGAGGATGTGGATTGCCCAACTTTTGTACGTTTTGCACTTTCACCGCCACTAATTAAGGTTGAGGTTGACGGAGGTCTCTTCTTGCCAGAAAGAAATATGGAAGCGGGACGAGTTGGTGTACTACTTAACTCCAATGATTGTGGTGTTTCCACTGCCTCCTCATCGACAACATCATCATCACGCTCAGCAGCTCTTCGGGCTAGGGTCAAAATGTCTGTTTGCTGCATGCCCGCTGGGGCTGCAGTGACCTTTATGATGACTGGGTCGTCGTTGGCAGAGTCTTCATCAGCAGCAGTATCCGCCACTTCTTGTTGAGACTCATCACACTCCATAACTCTGAGACTTTGGACGAGCTTCCTTTTACGCTTAACTACCTTTGTTTGTTCCCAAGTTTGATCCGTATCATCAGAAGGAGGTGTGCTTGAAGAGGATGTAGACACCACCCTTGATCTCTTCCTTGCTAGGGGTGTGGAAGACAATGAAGGATCATCAGGAGGAGTGGCTTCCTCAAATGATACCTCACCTTGATTGTCGATTTCCTGATGTGCCCCTACTTCGGGAGGAACAACTATTGTGGGCACTTGTTGTGACCCTCCATGCACCTCTGCTTGCGCATCTCCTTGCGCTGCCTCTCCTTCCACATGTACTTGGGCTTGTACTTGCACATGTGATTGTTGTTGCGGCTGTGGTTGTTCAACACTCGTCAGATGAGCTACAACAACCTGTGTTGATTGAGGGACATTGCTGCTGCTTTCTTGCGATGAGCCAACATCACTGGTCGATGGTGATTGAAGAAGTATACTGGCTGCCTCTGCAGCACTCAAGGGCTTGGACTTAAGTTGGCGTGGTGGTGGTGGTGGCACTGAGCCCAATGGAGCGGGGGTGCTGCTGCCAGCTTGGTCCCCAGCAGATCCCGCTGCAGCTGCTGCAGGCATACTTTTTTTTTTACTCCCAAAAAAAGGGGCGGGCGGCACACCAGTGTCCTTGGTAACTTGCTTCTTCTGCTCCTTACTGGCACCTTTCTTGCTAGAGGAGCTACGGGTTACTTTTTTTGGGGCCATCTTCTTCAGAGCAGGTCAGCAGGCAGCAGTTGCACGAGTTGCAGAGGGTTCTGTGTCCAGACGTGACGTCGCGTGACGTTATGCTGCACACACCGCTGCAGGACTTCTTCCTGGCACTGGTGGTTCTATTGAGTCTTCTTGTGCACCTAAAAGCAATGGAAGACAGAGGAACATCAGTTCAGTTATACACCCCAAAAAATCGACAAAACACAGAAAAATGAGCACAATCCCATGCCATCCATGATGTTTACATTGAAGACACCCCACAGAAAGACTAGGGACATGCAAGTATGCAACACTCACTACCCCTGGGCATAAGGGATGAAAAGTAGGCAAAATAAGTGCAGGCCTCAGACACTGCCTCTCCTCAAAATGGCCCCCTTACACCCCAAGCACATGTTGCCTGTACCAGCCAGCACTCAAGATGGCCACCACCACCACCCACATGGCCAGTCCACATCAACAGTACACCCCCAAAAAACAGAAAAACAGCCAGAAATCACCACAATCCAATGCCATCCATGATGTTTACATCAAAGAGAGTGAGACCACACCACAGGCACACTCAGTCCATGCACCACCACCACCCCTGGGCAAGCAAAAGGCCACACCAGCAGCCCCCCAAAAACGACAAAAAACAATAAAATAAGCACAATCCCAGCCCATCCATGGCCTCAATTATGTTTAAATTCAAGAAGACACCCCACAGAAAGACTAGGCCCATGCAACACTCACCACCCCTGGGCAAAGGGCCACACCAGCAGGCCCAAAAAAACGACAAAAAACAATAAAATCTGCACAATCCCGCCCATCCATGGCCTCAATGGTGTTTAAATTCAAGAAGACACCCCACAGAAAGACTAGGCCCATGCAACACTCACCACCCCTGGGCAAAGGGCCACACCAGCAGGCCCAGAAAAACGACAAAAAACAATAAAATCTGCACAATCCCAGCCCATCCATGGCCTCAATGGTGTTTAAATTCAAGAAGACACCCCTCAGAAACACTAGGCCCATGCAACACTCACTACCCCTGGGCATAAGGGATGAAAAGTAGGCAAAATAAGTGCAGGCCTCAGACACTGCCTCTCCTCAAAATGGCCCCCTTACACCCCAAGCACATGTTGCCTGTACCAGCCAGCACTCAAGATGGCCACCACCACCACCCACATGGCCAGTCCACATCAACAGTACACCCCCAAAAAACAGAAAAACAGCCAGAAATCACCACAATCCAATGCCATCCATGATGTTTACATCAAAGAGAGTGAGACCACACCACAGGCACACTCAGTCCATGCACCACCACCACCCCTGGGCAAGCAAAAGGCCACACCAGCAGCCCCCCAAAAACGACAAAAAACAATAAAATAAGCACAATCCCAACCCATCCATGGCCTCAATTATGTTTAAATTCAAGAAGACACCCCACAGAAAGACTAGGCCCATGCAACACTCACCACCCCTGGGCAAAGGGCCACACCAGCAGGCCCAAAAAAACGACAAAAAACAATAAAATCTGCACAATCCCAGCCCATCCATGGCCTCAATGGTGTTTAAATTCAAGAAGACACCCCTCAGAAACACTAGGCCCATGCAACACTCACTACCCCTGGGCATAAGGGATGAAAAGTAGGCAAAATAAGTGCAGGCCTCAGACACTGCCTCTCCTCAAAATGGCCCCCTTACACCCCAAGCACATGTTGCCTGTACCAGCCAGCACTCAAGATGGCCACCACCACCACCCACATGGCCAGTCCACATCAACAGTACACCCCCAAAAAACAGAAAAACAGCCAGAAATCACCACAATCCAATGCCATCCATGATGTTTACATCAAAGAGAGTGAGACCACACCACAGGCACACTCAGTCCATGCACCACCACCACCCCTGGGCAAGCAAAAGGCCACACCAGCAGCCCCCCAAAAACGACAAAAAACAATAAAATAAGCACAATCCCAGCCCATCCATGGCCTCAATTATGTTTAAATTCAAGAAGACACCCCACAGAAAGACTAGGCCCATGCAACACTCACCACCCCTGGGCAAAGGGCCACACCAGCAGGCCCAAAAAAACGACAAAAAACAATAAAATCTGCACAATCCCAGCCCATCCATGGCCTCAATGGTGTTTAAATTCAAGAAGACACCCCACAGAAAGACTAGGCCCATGCAACACTCACCACCCCTGGGCAAAGGGCCACACCAGCAGGCCCAAAAAAACGACAAAAAACAATAAAATCTGCACATTCCCAGCCCATCCATGGCCTCAATGGTGTTTAAATTCAAGAAGACACCCCTCAGAAACACTAGGCCCATGCAACACTCACTACCCCTGGGCATAAGGGATGAAAAGTAGGCAAAATAAGTGCAGGCCTCAGACACTGCCTCTCCTCAAAATGGCCCCCTTCAACCCAAGCACATGTTGCCTGTACCAGCCAGCACTCAAGATGGCCACCACCACCACCCACATGGCCAGTCCACATCAACAGTACACCCCCAAAAAACAGAAAAACAGCCAGAAATCACCACAATCCAATGCCATCCATGATGTTTACATCAAAGAGAGTGAGACCACACCACAGGCACACTCAGTCCATGCACCACCACCACCCCTGGGCAAGCAAAAGGCCACACCAGCAGCCCCCCAAAAACGACAAAAAACAATAAAATAAGCACAATCCCAGCCCATCCATGGCCTCAATTATGTTTAAATTCAAGAAGACACCCCACAGAAAGACTAGGCCCATGCAACACTCACCACCCCTGGGCAAAGGGCCACACCAGCAGGCCCAAAAAAACGACAAAAAACAATAAAATCTGCACAATCCCAGCCCATCCATGGCCTCAATGGTGTTTAAATTCAAGAAGACACCCCTCAGAAACACTAGGCCCATGCAACACTCACTACCCCTGGGCATAAGGGATGAAAAGTAGGCAAAATAAGTGCAGGCCTCAGACACTGCCTCTCCTCAAAATGGCCCCCTTACACCCCAAGCACATGTTGCCTGTACCAGCCAGCACTCAAGATGGCCACCACCACCACCCACATGGCCAGTCCACATCAACAGTACACCCCCAAAAAACAGAAAAACAGCCAGAAATCACCACAATCCAATGCCATCCATGATGTTTACATCAAAGAGAGTGAGACCACACCACAGGCACACTCAGTCCATGCACCACCACCACCCCTGGGCAAGCAAAAGGCCACACCAGCAGCCCCCCAAAAACGACAAAAAACAATATAATAAGCACAATCCCAGCCCATCCATGGCCTCAATGGTGTTTAAATTCAACAAAACAGTTGTATCATGCACCCATAACCAACCCTGGTCCTACTGGATACTGTGGCTACCCACAATATAATTTATTTAATTTTCTGAAAAAGTTCCAAAATTGTACTTGCAGCAACTGTAATGCCCCAAACAAACTTACTTGTGAAAGTTGATTTCTAATCCAAAAGTGATCCAAAGACAGTCAAAAAGGCCTCAAATCCAAATATCCAGCAGCACCCACAAAAAGTAATCCTTCCAGCTCCAGATCCAAATGAAAGTGACCAGGAGATGGACAAAGCACTGGGAGGAGCCTGCTGGACAGGAACAGGAAGTTGGAGACTGTGGGGCACTTCCTTCCTCCCCCCCCCCAAAATGGACTCCTTGCAAAAAAAAAGGCCATGCAAATGTCAACCTGAGGAGTGATTCTGATAAAAATCATAATTTTCTGAAGGTTTATCCTGTTTGCTGGTGATTTTCTTGTGCGAAATTGCAAAATCTCTATTTCGCAAGTGCGAGATTGTTCCTTTCCGCCGCAACTACGTGTTCGCAATTGCGAACTCTCGCGAGGTGTGCTGTGCAAGGTGGCAAGCCGCGAGTACGTATTCGCGGGCGACAAACTCCCGCGGGAACACGCAGCAAGATCTAAAATGGCGCGTCACTCGCAAAGAAAAACAACTCGGCAAACGCTAAAATGACGGAAAGTGAACGCCGTGCACCACGCCGCGTGCCGCAACCAAGCAAAAAATCCGCCGCGAGCGGATTCACGGATTTTCGACAAATTCGCGAGAGTTCGCGGATTGCGAATTTGCCGAAAATTCGAAAAATCCGCGAGCGGAGCGGATTTTACGCCCATGCTTACAGGTGGCACGGTCCACCAAGACCAGGATTAAAGTGTTGCCCATGGCTGTCTTGGGATCCAGAGGCCCCACAATGTAAATACCGACACTCTCAAAGGGAGTGTTGACCATAATGAAAGGATGGAGAGAAGCCTTAAACTTCCTCCCATTCTTACCACTTGCCTGGCAAGTCTGGCAAGACCTACAATGAGTATCAGAACTCTTACGCATTTGGGGACAGTAAAAGTGGGTGACAAGTCTTTCAAAGGTCTTGTCTTGCCTTAACTGTCCTGCCAAAGGCACATCATGAGCCAGATGCAGTAGGAAGGCTCTGAAGCGCTGGGGTAACACCAGCACACGGACTGACCAAGGCCTAGCAACCTTAGGCTTGCTATATAGGAGACCATTCTCCCAGTAAATCCAATGTTATCCAGACTGATCACTACTGCCTGGTTTGCAGCCTGTTGCTGCAAACCAACAAGAGAAGGGCACTTCTGCTGCTCCTGGCAGGATTCCTCCATGGTGGGGCCCCCTTCCTGCTGCCAATGGGATAGCTCAGGCAGGTCCCCCAGTTCAGCCAATTGTTCCCCAGTAGGCTCCAGGGCTTCTCCCTCAAGGTCTGCCTCCTCCTGGACTGTGGGAACTTTGTGGAATGGTATCAAATGCCCCTGCCTCTTCTCTTCCTCGCAGGGACCTGGGCCACTCTTTCATGCTCGAGGTCCTCTTGAATGCCCTTACCGGGTGCCATAAACCTAGTGGAAAACAAAATCCCACTCAGGCAAACCTAACATCTCTAAATGAGACCTCCGCTCCACCTTCATCCAAGGGGAGCTTTCCAAATCATTGCCTAGCAGACAGTCAACAGGCATGGCTGGCCTCACAGCTAATTTCAAGGTACCTGAGACCCCCCACTCAAAGAGAACCAGTGTCACTTTACAGAGGTACTCTGAGTTGTCAGCGACAACTACTGTGTACAATGTGTTGGGGACCACCTGCTCTTCAGACACCAGCCAACAACTGACAGCTGTCACACTGGCTCGGGTGTCTCTCAGAGCCTCCACACTATGGCCATTGATGGTCACTCACTGCCTATACTTCTTAGTGTTATCAGGCAGATACGCTCTTGGGACCATCTCACTGTCTCCTAAACAGACCAGGGCCAATTTTGAGGGACTTCACCCCTCTTGGGCCCGCGACTCCTCCTCCAAGGCTACACCAGCCATTTTAATGGGTGGTGCATCAGTGAGTGCAGTGGAAACCTTCTTGGGACACCTAGGATCCCCTTGGAAGTGGCCCACCTGACCACAACCATAACATGCCTTGGAGCCCGTATGAACAGGCTTACCTGTCAGGACCATGGTTTGTTTTCAGTGGAAGGCTGGGAACCCTTACCTTGGGTCCTGTGGTAAATAAATAAATAATACCCTATTTTTGACTAGACATATATCATAACAGATAGCTCAATAAATAAGAGTCAAGATTCGAGGTAGTAGGAGCTTTGCAGGTTTAATACAGCATAAGGACAGGAACAGGACAACCTGCATAGGAATAGGATGACAGGGCCCAGCAGCTGCTGGGGCTGGGTCTGGGATGAGCGCGCTGACTTTTAATAACAATACATGAGCATATATACATAACGCGAACACATAACATTACATTGCAGTAGGCGTAGCAGTGGGTGGAGCAGAAGGCGTGACGCGTAGCAGTCGCGAAAGATAAGAGTAAAAAGAAGGTGTAACTCAGACATGTGATGCAAACGTAATAGAATATGTCATGAATGGGCGGAAACATTGGAGGGGGCTACCTAAGGAGCCGGGACCTCTAACCTGGTGGTGCGCGCAAACTGGCAATGACGTGTTACTAGGAGAAGCTGGGGGCTATGAACTCTGTGCTAGGAGCAGAGACTAAAGTCTGGAGGGTCGGAGCGACATGTACCTAAACCCTATCTAGTATCTGATGTTTAGGGAACATGTTGATATAAACTAGAAGTCATGAGGGGAAAAGCTAATTGACTCTAAGACTAGAGCATGCATTTATTCTACATGTAGTGCGTGATGAAGAATATTAAATGACCATTAAATACAGTATTTCTCTTAATATGGAGCCGCATAGGCTAGACAATGACGGAAACTATTGATGCAGTTCAGTAGCTTAGGAATGCAGAGAAGGAGGACTAAACTGATAACTGGAATCATAACATAGTCTTGGCAGACTCAGAGACTGAGCCAAGCTGCACCGGGCACTGCGAGGCAGGAAGTAAGTGAAAGGTCGAGGATACAGGTGGGGGCTGTATCGCTCCTCAGCGAGGCTTCAGGAGACAGGGGCTGAATCTGATGTCCGGGCCCTGTTGAGGCCTGGAAACGGGGACTTTATAATGAAATAACGTGCACACTGAGAAACGTGGCAACATTACTTTACATAAGCCTGATATTCGTAGTATTCACGAGGACTGGAAACTTACATACCAGAGGTGGACACAACTATAATTGCGTCATTAATCGGACATGGGGAATACATATGCATATTGGTCATGCACACATAACATATGATGGATGACACGTAGGGACACAGAACATGACAAAATTTACTTTTCCACATTCCCTCCTTGTCACTACGTTTCCATCAGGAAACATCAATATTCATGATACCATCTATCATTTCATATAGTACCATTTGTTCATCTCGAATTGTCTTGGAACGAGATTTAGAACGGGGCTTGGGACTAGGAATACAAGAGGTAGCACACATGCCGCAAATCGCAGGGCCACATTGTATACCGACAGCAGCTGAATATGATTGCTACTGCGATACCTAGAAGGGACAGGACTTTCCATCCCCAGGCGGAAATTATATTCCAGAACCAACCGGACCATGTCCAGGTGCCTGGATCTTGGTGTAATAGATGGGCTATTTTATGAAGTCTGGTTATAGCTGAATAAACAGACGGCGCGTTATTTGGAATGAAAATGCAGCAACTAGATCCGATAAGTCTACAGGCCCCGCCCCTATCGGCCAGTATGACGTCAAGGACGAGACGATTCTGGAGCACAACGATTCTCATAAAGGATTGCTCTTCGGTTAAGTTACCTAGAGCGGAGGCAGTCTCATCTACTACAGCTTCAAGGGTTCTTGTTAACCTACGGATTAGCTTACTATTTACGACTGTACCTAAATAAGGGAACACACCTTTATCAATATCAATGAATTGCTCTGCAGCAGTTTCAGTATAATCGACAATCGGGAGGTTTCTCTTGTGTCTGGTATGTACTAGGTAGGAATTCCTATGGTAGTCAGGTGGGGCTAGAAAAACAGGTGGCAGTAGGAAGGCAATGTAACAGGTTCCCTCCCAATCGAGGGGCAGACGAACATATGCGGTCTGACCACAAACAAAATAAGAATGACGTGAAGCTTTAAAAATAGATTTCCCACTGTCACTATACTGGATAATAGTAGTACAATCACTATGTCCTACGTGTACAGAACCATAATTACGGACACATAATTCGCCTTTGACTGGTAATACTGAAATAGCAGGTGAGTCTGGAGTAGTATCAGACTGAACATTCAGGATCATGAAATTCGACGAATAGTTACCTAAATTATACACTTCATTTTCTAGATCTAAACCTGTTCTGTGGGGGAAACCTTGCTTGTCTGGGAAACATGTGCTGTTAAGAAAAGACATATCTGTTAAGGATGACGTTAACGTGGACCATGCTCCACACGAACCATTATGTGAAAAAGGATAAGGAAAGAGTGGCAGAACTCCCTTCGACGTCTGGAAAGGGGGGAGTCGACCACACACCCAACAATTAGTGGCATTGCTGGTCTGGTGTGAATAATGTAACATGCGGATAAATGAGTTATTACGCATAGCGAGGCGGTATGAATATTCGTGAGGAGGCAGATCACTAAACGTGTGTTCTACTGTAACATTAGAATGCTTATTTACATGAGGAACTGGAAAACACAGGAAAAATGCGTAACTGGTGCAGGAAATCATTATGCTGATGAATAATATGAAACTCAGAAAAACGATACATCGGTTTGAGTTTTGACTAACTCTCTCACTATGGGGGTCTATTTTATACATGTCAGAAACAGTCTAACCGTTTCACCTAGGGGAGGACTTATACAATCAAACTGACTGACTTATTTTACTAGACCTTAGCTTTTGCTTATACTCCTGCTGCGGAGTTTTCTCTACCAAGGGAGGGGTTGTATCAATGTCATTTGCGGGACAGTCCTTGAGAGCAATATTCTGGCAATCCTTCGAATCCTGGGAAATGTTCTTAAAGACGGGTTTTAATCCGTAGAATTTCTTGACGTGCGAAAGGTGCACCCAGCCGCGGCGTCCTTCCAACTTCACGGCTGTACGGGTGGTGAGGAGGACCTGTCGGGGCTCTTTCCAACGAGGCTCCAGCGGACTTGATCTGTCAAAGTTCCGGACGAGCACCATCGAACCTGGAACAATCTCATGCGGTGCCACCTCGGTATTGTCTGGAAATGCGGCGGCAACCTGTGAACGACATGAGTTGAGGGCAGACATCAAGGAAGCTAGGTAATCTGTCAGCATATTACATGAAACATCAGTAATACTTCGGGGTCTAGGAGTACCCCACATGTTAGGGGGGCGGCCGAATACGACCTCATACGGGGACAGACCTGATCTGGAATGTGCGACCATGCGCATATAAAATAAAGCGACTGGCAGAGCTACTAGCCAGTCCACACCCTTATCTTTACATATTTTAGCAATTCGGATTTTCAGAGTCTGATTATGTCTCTCGACTAGACCGGCTGCTTCAGGATGGCGTACACAATGGAACTTCCACTGGTACCCTAGCAAAAGGGAAACGTGCTTCATCAACTCAAATGAGAATGGCTGACCGTTATCAGAATATACGACTCTAGGGAGTCCATAACGAGGGAAAAACTCACGAACCAACTGCTTGGCAGTGGTCGCGGCTGTGTAATCTGGGACTGGATATGCTTCTGTCCATCTGGACAAAGCGCATACAACTACAAGAACATACTTGAAACCTCGACATCGCTCCATCTGAATATAATCCATTTGGAGGACCTCAAAGGGGTGGTCAGGGGGCTGGAAACCACCTTGTTCCACCGGGACACTTTTACCTGGATTAAACTGACAACATATCATACAGGTACGGACTTTCTGCTTGGCGGCAGCTCGTAAATGCTTGTTGAACCAAATGTTCTGGATACTATCTAACATTGCTTTCTCTCCTAAATGTGCTGGACTATGTGCGGTATTAATGATGACTTGAACCATAGAGTCGGGGAGAAACCATGTGGCTCTACCCTTCGTTAACCATCCTTGATCTGTCTGGACCCCTCCTTGTTCGGACCATTTCTTGATTTCTTCAGGAGTAGCATGTAACTGGATATCTATGACATCTTGTGTAGGGTCCTTAACTGTCATACATGTAGTCGGATCTGGAGTGTGTGTCATGTTAACTGGACTGTCTAGAGCCTGTGCTGTAAGCTTGGCTGTGCGATCTGCTAGATCATTACCTTGAGAAATAATGTCAGTGACTTTCGTATGTGCTTTGCATTTCATGATAGCGATAGATGTCGGTAAATGTATGGCATCTAACAGAGCTTGAATAAGGAGACCATGCTGAATCTTGGTTCCATGAGAAGTCATGAAACCTCTCTCCTGCCAGAGCACTCCGAAGTCGTGTACAACTCCAAATGCGTAACGTGAATCTGTGTAAACATTAACTTTCAGGTTCTTGGCGTGTATACAGGCTTGTGTCAGAGCAACTAGCTCTGCTGCTTGAGCGGACAGGGTATCAATACGGTGTGTCTTGATAACTTCAGTGTCAGTAGTCACTGCATACGCGGCTACTAGTTCTCCTGTACTAGTTCTCATACATGAACCATCCACATAAAGTGTCAGGTCGGGGTCTGGTAACGGAGTATCTGTCAGATCTTGTCTTGGCTTTGTCGTAATGTTAACTACTTCCACACAATCATGTGTGGCAGACTTCGAAGTAACTGATGGTAACAGTGTAGCAGGATTCAGGACGTTGCAGCGTCTAATTTCTATGTGTGGCTGAAACAGTGTCAATTCATAACCTGTTAAACGTGCAATTGTCAAGTGCTGAGTTTGTGTTCGGTTTAAAAGAACTTCCACAGAGTGTGGGACTTGTACTGTCAAGGTATGTCCTAAAACTATGGAATCACTTTGTCTGATAGCTAGTGCTGTGGCTGCAACTGACTTGAGGCACGCAGGCAACGCCTGGGCGACTGGATCTAGTGTGCTAGAAAAATAAGCACAAGGCTTGTATTGTCCTGCTTGATCTTGTGTAAGAACAGATAATGCTGTACCTTCACGTTCAGTAACGAAAAGTGTAAAAGGCTTACTGTAGTTCGGTGTAGCTAGAACTGGAGCTTGACATAAAGCTTTCTTTAACTCGTTGAAACTAAGTGTATGTTCAGATGTCCAAGGGAGGACAGTCGATACGGCTGCCTCCTGTGTCGTTAACTGTATCAGTGGCTTGGCTAGAAATGCATACTGTGGAATCCATTGTCTGCAATAAGAAGTAAGGCCGATAAAGGCACGTACCTCCTTCAGGGTCCTGGGCTGAGGAAGACTCGCTATTAGCTGGATACGGTCTGGTGTCAACTGCCTACCCCTCTTGGACAGTAAGTGTCCTAAGTAGACCACTTGCTGGACACAGAATTGAAGCTTAGAAGGGGACACCTTGTGCCCCATCTCGGCTAGGAAATACAGAACCGTCAGTGACGCTCGCTCGCAGTCACGTTCAGAACGGGCTGTGATCAATAGATCATCAACATACTGGAGCAGGGCAGTGTCAGTTGGCATGTGAATGTTGTCTAGTTGTCTCTTAAGTGCTTGACTGTAAATACTAGGACTTTCTGTGAAACCTTGAGGAGCGCGTGTGAACATATAGCTCCTTCCATTTAAACAAAATCCGAAAAGAAACTGGCTGTCTGGATGAATAGGAACACTGAAAAATGCATTCTTGAGGTCTATGACAGTGAAGAACGTGGCTTCGGAATCAATGGCTGTTAATAGGGAAGAGATGTCTGGGACAACTGGGTACTGCGGAATAATACATTTGTTAAGTTCTCGTAAATCAATCACTAATCGATATACTGGGGGTGCATTTGGATCAGTACGTTTCATGACTGGAATGATCGGAGAGTTACATACATTGGAGTCAGTTTCTACAACTACTCCTTGAGCCATGAGCTCGTCAATAATTTTGGATAAGGCTGCTACAGCCTCAGGTGGCAATCTATACTGCCTGATTCGTGGTAACACTACACCTGGTTTCAGGGTCACACGATGGGGTGTGATTTGCATATAACCTACATCAGTTGGACCTTGCGCCCATAAATGCTGCGGAACTTTAGACAGTCTGGAATCAAAATCTCGTAATACATAGTGACCCTTAAAGTCACGTAGGAACAATCGTATTCCCTCTGGGGAACAACATATAACGGCACCTAACTCTTTCAGTGTTTTAATGCCTAATAGATTTTCTGGACATGACTTAGTAAGTAACAGATCAGTAGTGCGGGACAATGGACCTACTTCTAGAGTGACTGGCTTTGAGATCTCATTCACGATAGGCTTTCCTGAAAATCCAAGGGAAACATTTCTTGAGCCTGAGAGCGGAGCCCGTGGAACTTCGGCATGACTAATTGTGGTCCTACTTGCCCCTGTATCAATCAAAAACTTTCTGTCTTTCCCTAATACTTGACTGTGAACATAGGGACCTTCTTGATCTACAGGTATCTCGATGAGAGGCAAGCCTACCTCCCTCTCTAGGCTGTTTCATGAATATGGCTGGTACTCTGGATACTCAGACTGTGCATACTGGTACATCTGCTGTGTAACATGCTGTGTTGCAGCAATAGGCTGCGGTGCTGTAACTGTCTGTGGTGCATTCTGTGGCTGAGGAGTCTGTGAAACTTGTTCTTGTCTAGGCGGACGTGGTCTTTCTTTAGTCTTACCAGTAGCTATGTTGTGTTTCAGAACTGCACACTCATTTATAAAATGACCTGGCTGTTTACAATAATTGCAGTTCCCTTTAACGGGAGCTGCAGGATGACTGGCTTGATTCGGACCCCTCTTCTGACTGTCTTGAGGAACAGATTGTGCAACTAGCACTTTCATTTTCGTGTCTTTCATACGTTTTCTCTCGTGTTCTTGTTCTTCCCTGATTCTATTCTGGTGGTACTGGAGCATCTGGAGCATCTGGGACGGAGTATTTGCTTGCCAGGTGCTTTCGACTTTCAAAACTCGTTTTTTAATTGGTGGACTTGAATTCTCGACTAATTTGGTAACGAAAAGGTGAGGGTATGACTCACTACTTGTCTTGAGACCACTGTTGATACTAAAGCATTTTTCAAACCTAGAATAAAAATCACTAATATCTTCATCTTGTTTCTGTTTACAGGCTGAGATTGCATCCCAGTCTTCCTTTCTAGTTGTTAATAATCTGGGTAAAACTTGAATCAATAATTCTGGTAATTCTTTACATTTCTCTCCAAGACCAGTACCTGGTACACGTATCTTATCTTCAGCTTCTAGGACTGCCCAATCTATCTTTTTCTCTCCCACCTCCCATTCTTTTTCCTTTAGCTTTTCATACACCCCTGCGGGTAGCAGAACCTTTAACATTTTAATGATATCTGGGTAAGTGTATTCTCCCATACGGAGCATGTCTTTTAATTCTCTATGGAACCCTGCTGGATCTTTATCATGACAGGGAATTAATTTCTTCATCTCGAGAAGTTCCATCTTTGTTATCGGAGTATATACAAACACTCGTTGCATTTCGCCACCCGCTCCTCTGACTGGGTGGACTTCTCGTAACGGATTCTGTCTGTCTATGTAGAATGATTTACTTTCTGGGGGTGAGACATGAACAAAATGCGGGTTCAGAAACGTTCTATATTTGTGACGTTGTTCTAGAATGACACTAATTAAATCGGTACCTAGACCTCTCCATCTATACTGGAGTAACTTGTTCAGGA
The DNA here is from genome assembly GCF_964261635.1 of Lissotriton helveticus. NCBI lineage: Eukaryota > Metazoa > Chordata > Amphibia > Caudata > Salamandridae > Lissotriton > Lissotriton helveticus. Next base: position 235,847,787 of record NC_136060.1, read on the forward strand.
TATCATGTAACGGGCCTGGATCAGAATGTTGACCCTCATACAGAGTAATGAGGTGCTGAATCATATACATACCCACCAGTCGCTGCTCGGCTGGGGGCAATTTCAGGAACATTTGTGCCACTATTTCGTCTGGAAAAGTGGTAGAATCAGTAATCCATCTGACTGCTGACCGAACTATTTCTTGTTCATGCATGGTACTTAACTCACTATAACCGATTCGTGATTTCAGAATGTGATCGGTAGCTTGAAATACTTGTTCTAGGGAACCTTGTTCTGGTGCTGAATGATGGAAAGTAGACTTGGGTTCTAGACGTAAATGGCGATCTGGAAATCTAGGTTTTCCTACATACGCTATTCTGGCAGTATTCTCGTCGTCTTCCTCTTCAGGATCAGAGGTACTTTCTTTCTCGCTTACTTGTGCGGCTTTACGCTGTTCGTGTATCTTTATTATTTCTTTACGGATTTTCTTGTACATACTTTCCATGGCACCAATGGTATTGTGCTTTCCTTCGGCTATATTATCACTCCACTTTGTTAGAGTTTTCATTTCTTCCGGGTCTTTAGACGGGTAATCTTGTTCTCTTATTAGACAGTTAATTAAGAACTTTAATATCATGCGCTGAATCTCGGCTTTCCTTTGAGACATGGCATCACTAATACTTTGTGGGTCATCCCCTGTACGGATGAAACAATATATCCTGTCTAGATCTTCTTTCATATTCGGCAGGGTGACTAGATACTCGGTCACTCTCCTTACACGTACGGAATATAAAACCATATTAAACTCGCCTGGAACTGGGTCATAGACACATTCGCCAAGGGTTTGCCTGATTTCTGCAACAGACTTATTACTCTTGGGAGTACGCTGTGATGCTTGAGCATGTAATTCGAGTGCTGATAAACGCTTGTATGGCGGCGGGGTTTGAGGAAGACCTCCTCCTGCGGCCCCTAAACTAGAATCATCAACTGATGCTTTTTGTCCTGGCAGGGTCGGTAATTGTAACGTGGGCTGGACTTGTATGGCGGGCTGACCCGGGGGGGCTGTTAAGGGCACCCCGGTATCTGGGGGAGCAGGAATTACCTGATTCACAGGGACTGGCGGAGTGCGAACAGGATTTGCATATTCGGGGACTGTATCGTCCAGATAGGACGAAATAAAAATATCAGCTGCGGTCGGTTTGTGACGTAGCTTGGTCGGAACTAATGGTGGCGGGAAATTACTGGATGCCTCTGGCGTCGCTTTTGGCAAGCCCTCAGCAAGAAGAGGATACATACCCTTGATGAGGGCATTCCTCTGTCTGTCTAATTGCTCAGTTCTAACTCGTTCACCTATCTCGATTAATTCTCTTTCTTGGGCTCGTTCTTGGGATTCTCTACTTAGTTCTGACTTTCTGATTTCTCTTTCGGTTCTTTTATGAGCTTCTTTGCGCCATAACTCGATGGCATCTTTCTGTGATTGTCTGGCTTTCTTTTTCCATAATGCTTCCTCTACTCGCATGATGCATTCGGCATCCCATGTACCCGATACGGGCCATCTATACTTTTCTTCTAACTGTTTGGTATACTCTACCCATAAATCTAGATACAATATGGCACTTATGCCATGTTTCTGATACATAAAGTGACCTGGACTGTCCCTGGGCGGGACGGGAACTGCTGCTTCCAGCAGACCCTTTCTAGTTTTTAACTGACGTAACTTGGAAAATATAGGCATGACTGAACTGTAATCTAGACACAATACAATACACAATAAACACGATACTTATTTCCCATTCATACCACGACATTAGAATACATGAAAAACATTTAAAATAACAGTTCGGACAGAATACTACCTGGAAATACTGAGAACAGAACACGTGAATTTTCTCGAGAACAGAAACTGACTAGAACAGAAACTAGATGCACTGCTGAAACAGTACGAAACTTACCGGTCTCATAAAGAGACACGTCAGGACCCGCATCCACCGAAGTGAACACTTCGTTTGTGGGACTGTGTACCACCAACCCACAGACCAGAGTCAATCAAATTGACCCTGTCTAGATACCACCCCAGTAACGGTACTCACCGGGCAGCAAGAACGGAAGGCCTCGGACTGGACTGGACTGCTACGACGACGAACTTCGGACTTCGGACTTCAGTTACGGGTGGACCTCCGGATACCTCGGACCTTGGACTCTTGGCTTGGGCTCTGGTCGGGACTCGCCGCGTTCCTCCACCGTCTCGTCTGGATGCTGGACCGCCTCCTCCGTCTCCTCCGTGGGCCTGAGGGATACTTGAGCAGAAATATCTGCCACTGCGCAGAAGAGTTCCGTCACGACTGCAGAGGGTCAGGGGGTCGGCGTGGCTTCACCGACGCGTGGGGAAAGGGCAAGTCCCTATTCGGGCGCCATTATGTGGTAAATAAATAAATAATACCCTATTTTTGACTAGACATATATCATAACAGATAGCTCAATAAATAAGAGTCAAGATTCGAGGTAGTAGGAGCTTTGCAGGTTTAATACAGCATAAGGACAGGAACAGGACAACCTGCATAGGAATAGGATGACAGGGCCCAGCAGCTGCTGGGGCTGGGTCTGGGATGAGCGCGCTGACTTTTAATAACAATACATGAGCATATATACATAACGCGAACACATAACATTACATTGCAGTAGGCGTAGCAGTGGGTGGAGCAGAAGGCGTGACGCGTAGCAGTCGCGAAAGATAAGAGTAAAAAGAAGGTGTAACTCAGACATGTGATGCAAACGTAATAGAATATGTCATGAATGGGCGGAAACATTGGAGGGGGCTACCTAAGGAGCCGGGACCTCTAACCTGGTGGTGCGCGCAAACTGGCAATGACGTGTTACTAGGAGAAGCTGGGGGCTATGAACTCTGTGCTAGGAGCAGAGACTAAAGTCTGGAGGGTCGGAGCGACATGTACCTAAACCCTATCTAGTATCTGATGTTTAGGGAACATGTTGATATAAACTAGAAGTCATGAGGGGAAAAGCTAATTGACTCTAAGACTAGAGCATGCATTTATTCTACATGTAGTGCGTGATGAAGAATATTAAATGACCATTAAATACAGTATTTCTCTTAATATGGAGCCGCATAGGCTAGACAATGACGGAAACTATTGATGCAGTTCAGTAGCTTAGGAATGCAGAGAAGGAGGACTAAACTGATAACTGGAATCATAACATAGTCTTGGCAGACTCAGAGACTGAGCCAAGCTGCACCGGGCACTGCGAGGCAGGAAGTAAGTGAAAGGTCGAGGATACAGGTGGGGGCTGTATCGCTCCTCAGCGAGGCTTCAGGAGACAGGGGCTGAATCTGATGTCCGGGCCCTGTTGAGGCCTGAAAACGGGGACTTTATAATGAAATAACGTGCACACTGAGAAACGTGGCAACATTACTTTACATAAGCCTGATATTCGTAGTATTCACGAGGACTGGAAACTGACATACCAGAGGTGGACACAACTATAATTGCGTCATTAATCGGACATGGGGAATACATATGCATATTGGTCATGCACACATAACATATGATGGATGACACGTAGGGACACAGAACATGACAAAATTTACTTTTCCACAGTCCTCTGGGGATTACTTTGGGGCCCTTTTTGGAACTCCTTCTGTTTACTCTTGAACCCCCAACTCTTCTGCTGGGAACGCTGCCCACATTTGGCAGAGTCTCCCACATGACCTTTTTGGACCCTGGTACTGACCCAAAGCAAGATTCCTGGGGTCAGTTAGCTTACTGTCAATCAAGTACTGGCATAGTTCTGGAAAACAATTATCTGACAAGTGCCCCGATGCAACCAAATCATGGGGCCCCTGCAAATCATTCACCTTGCTGCCCTTCACCCAACCATCCAGTACTCAGCAAAATAGGACACATACTACACCCAAGTGCTTGACTCCAGCTTCTTACAGTTTCTAAATGTCTGCCTGTACAGATCTGGGGTCAACCCATACCTTACTATTAAGGCCTCCTTCCTGGGGGCATAGGACAACTGATCCTCAGTGGGCATTGCAAGCAATTTCTCTCTTCCTTAACTGATAAAGCAGCCCCACAACCCACTCTCCAATCTCTCTCCGGGACCCTGTGGGACCTCATAGCAACTTCAAAGAACTTGAAACACTGACCAATGCCCTCATGCTTCATGAAATCCTTAATACAATCCTTGGGGATATTTACCTTTCCTTCTCTAGTCACCATTGGCATTGATCTCTAGACTTTTGTCTTTCAGATCCAACTCCTTTAACGCTCTTTCATGCTCAAAGAGCATCTTCTTCTCATCCATGGCCAATTTCTTACTCTCCAACTCCAATTTCTTACTCTCCATGTCCATTGACTTCCCCTGCCTGAGCTTTGCGAGCTCTATCTCCTGCACTCTGCTTCTCTCCCTTTCTCATAACTCCTCGGGAGACAGACTCTTTGAAGATAAACTGCGCTTATTGGTATTCCTCCTTTCTGGTGAGACTTCTCAGAGAGATTTAAATTTTTTACACACAGCTCTAAGTTGTGGCACAGTGTAGGTATCAACCCTCTCCTCTTTACATTTGATATCCACAGATGCAAATGATGCTGGACTACTCAAGGTGAAAATTTGCAGTTCTCACAATGCAAAGAATTCCCAGGAAAAAGAACTCTATCAAATGTATGTGGTTGCGTAATGGTCTGCACTATTCTAGTGGTATACACCAATCACTGTATATAAGTCACAAATGCAAGTCCAGATACTCACCACTGACCACCAATGATGCGACAGACTTGGCGCCTCGATGCGATGAGACCGCATTGCAGGGCTTGTGTCGGAATCGGTGTGGTGATCTCGGACTTCAGAGATCGTGTGTCGATTTCTCGAGCCGCGGCAGGGGCTGAGACGATTTCTTTGGTGATGCTTCGGAAACAGGCACGGATGCATCACGCGTCTCGTTTTTGAGTTGATTTTCCAGCTCCCAGTGGAAAACAGTCTCTAGAAGTCATACACAACAGCAGGCACATCTTTGCAAGTCAGAACTCCAAGCAAGGCAGTTCAGGGGAGCTGGTGGTTATGTCTTTGTGTGCCTGAGACTTCAGAACAGGAGGCAAGCTCAGTTACAGGCCCTTAGAGATCTTCTTCAAGCAGGGGACACAGCAAATAGCAAAGTCCTTTTTGCTTTTCCTCTGCATATATACTACAAAATTCTTTGTTTTCCGGTGGCAGAGAAAGCCTGTGCTTGGTCAAAACGGATTCTGTTCTCTCTGGTGCAGCTATCTGGCATAAGGAGGAGACAGCATTATGGAAGGCTGACTAGGCCGATTCAGGTGAATGGAAATATCCACCCCCAACCGTAATGAAGCCCAGGTCTATTCAGCCCAGCCCTGACTCATCAGTCTCTCTGGAGCCACTGCTCCTCCCCAGCCCCTGTAGTTCAAAAGCCAGACATGCAATACACAGATCTAGCGGAGGCACACTGGATGGCTAAGCAAGAAAATACCTACTTTCTAAAAGTGATATTTTCAAACTCAGAATGTAAAAATCACCCTCACTAAAGGGTGCATTTTAACATTCTGAGTTCAGGAATACTAAACTTTATTTTCCTACCTTGTTCCCAGGGGTAGTTATATTTCTAAGATGTTATAAACAAACTCCCCATTCTATCCCATCGGAACAGGTAGCCTTGCAATAGTGAAAAAACAAATTCTCAGTCATTCACTATGAGGACATGATACCCTCACCAGGGCAAGTCCTACCTTTGATATACACTGCACCCTGCCCACAGGGGTACCTCGGGCCTACATTAGCAGTGACTAACATGTAAGAAAAGGGAAGGTTTGAGCCTGGCAAGGGGGTACACTTGTCAAGTCGACATGGCAGTACTTAGCTGCACACAGACTCTGCAATGGCAGGCCAGAGTTACCTTTACAGGCTGCTTATGTTGGTGGCAAAATCAGTGCTGCAAGCTCACTAGCAGCATTTGATTTACAGGCCCCAGGCGCACACAGTGCACTGTAGTAGGGACTGACTAGTAAATCAAATCAGCCAATCGTAGAAACACCAATCCATAACAACACTTTACAAAGGGAGAACTTGCACTTTGGCTCTCAACACAAGACTTAACTGCAGGTACCTAGCTAAACACCATGAGGATATTCATGAGCTCCTTATGGATTGTTCCCCTGATCTGTTATTTTTAACGGAAACGTGGTTAACTAATGATTCACTCGCTATCTCGGCTTTGGCCCTTCCCCCTGACTATCTCATTCAAACTCAGAATAGATCTAAAGGAAGGGGTGGGGGACTGGCGGTGATTTTTAAAACCATCTATTCCTGTACTCTCTCCCCCACAAATATAGCCAACTGTGAAAGCGCTCTATTTAAGTTAAGGGTCTCAGACATCTTCACCCTCACTGGGCTTTTGATATATCGCCCCCCCTCCCCCTCCGGGCCAGCGAGCGCCTTCCAGGAGTCATTAGTCTCAACTGTCTCTGCACTTATCTTGCAGTCAGCTAACTTCAGCATACTGGGGGATCTCAACCTCCATCTTGAGTCCCGCGAGTCCCCGGCTATATTGAAGTTCTTGGACGATCTAGAAGCCTGCCAACTATGTCAGCTGGTTGAAGGGCCTTCTCACCTGGCAGGCCACCTACTAGACCCGGTGTTTTCAAACATCCAGGGAACTTTAGTTTCTACCCCCTGCCCCCTTAGCTGGACGGATCACTTTCTGGTGCAAATGTCCATTAAGACCACAGCCAGCTTTAGGGAAAAGCTTTCTCCCCCTCTCTGGAGGCGCTCATGGCATAAACTTGATGGTGCCCTGTTTGAGGCCAGACTAATAAACTCCCGTCCAGACTGGTCTGGCAACCTGGAGGAGGCTGATTTAGCCTATAGAGAGTGGATCAATAAGTCCCTGGATCATTTTATACCTAAGAAAATGTCAAGGCCCAAACGCGAACAGTCCCACCCATGGTACTGCAAAGCACTCACAATAAAAAAAAAGCAGTGTAAGGTACTTGAGCGAATCTGGAGGCGATCTTACGACCCTTTAGCTAAAACCAACTTTAGAACCGCCACTAAAGCCTATCATAGGCTTATAAAAAAGACCAAGGCCAGCTACTACACTGATTTAATTAATGCCAGCACTAATCGTGCTAAAACTATCTTTGCGCTAGTGAAGGAGATGACTAAGTCACCTGAGGGGATTAACAACACAATAGTGTCTGACTCGCAATGCGAAGAGCTCGCTTGTTTTTTTGTCAACAAAGTCCAAGGGATCTATAACTCATTCTGGTGGCTCTTCTATGATTATTAGATCCATCATAGACCCACCGGACCGTCCCTATTCACTCCTAACGCTTCCACTCATCTCACAGACAGACATGGAACTCCTGGCTTTAAAAATCAAGTCTGGGTCCCTGGAAGATCCTGTCAAACCAGAGATGTTTAGACTTTTTCAGGACTCCATCATGATTGAAGGGCGGGAATTGATCAATAGATCTCTTCAGTCAGCTATTATTCCCAAATCTTGGAAACATGCCAAGGTTGTCCCCCTGTTAAAAAATCCCACCCTGGACCCTTCCAAGCCAGAAAGTTTCCGACCTATCTCCTTGCTTCCGTACTTGGCTAAAGTGGCGGAAGCACACGTGAATTCCATCTTGACAGGTTTTTGGGAGGCTAATGGGATCTTGGAAGAATCTCATTTTTTTTTTTAAAACTCTTTTTTTATTGCGGATTTAGAAAATAGACCTCAGATCAGGTCAACCATTACACTTGTTGCATCATCGAACATAAAGTCTGAGTAGAGTATTGTACACAGCCATTCAGCCCACAACCCGGAGGTCAGGCGGCGTGGTATGTCACACATATACGAAGATGCCAAAGTGCCCGCCCTGCGTGGGTGGTCAGTCACCTATAGTGTACAGTTTCCGCTTTTAACCCCCCTAACAACAACTTCCCTTACAACCCCGTTCATAACGAGACAATTCCGGAGCCAGTATCAGTGCTGGATCTATTGTGATGTGGACCTATCATATTTGCTAGTGGTGATCAGCTGTAGGATAAAGTACGTTCGCCTCTCAGTCCCCTGATGATAGTCGTCGAAGACCCTTACGCTGCAATCTCCTACTAGATCCCATTGCCCGAGTACTCCGTGGCCCGTTTGGTGTGCCTAACTACCTCTATGTGGGTGTTCCTTTCCCTCCCCCCCTCCCCAACTGCTGCTAGTGCGGGTGTATATAATGAGCGGTAAAACCAGATCACGTCACCATTCAGGGATATCTACTGTATATCAATGCTCCATGTAGTCCTTGACAGTTATTGCTCGCCATCCTCGGCCTCACCCCCTACCATATAGTCGCGCAGTGCTTGCACTATCATTTCCCACGCTCTCGCCATGTCCATGCATTTATCATTGTCATTCCTGGTAGCCTGCCGCATCCTAATAATACTTTCACAGCCAGCCCATTTCAACAGCTCAGTCCTCCACCGTCTCACTGACGGACCTTCTTTAGATTTCCAGTGCCAGGTGATCTCCCTCTGAGCCAGCATAAGGCCCAGATCGATAAATTTGCTAGTTATTTTCGTCCTCTTTGTGTGAGGGAACCATAGCAGCAAGCATGCTGCCATATCGAAGTCCACCTCCCTGTCCGTAACTGTGTTCAGGAGGTCCCCCACATCATGCCAGTACGACCCCAGCCTTGGGCACCCCCACAGCAAATGGTCCAAGTCCACTTCAGGTGCCAAGCATCTCGGGCACATGGCGTCCTGGACCCGAAAATATTGCGCTATCCTCTCCGGGGTCAGGTAAGCTCTATGAATAACGAAGAAATGTACCTGCTGGAATCGGGCATTCCTTGTCCCCTTCCAGGTTCGCCCCAGACCACGTCCGGTATGGGCTTACCTATACTATCTTCCCATCTTGCTTTTAGCGCCATCAGCGGTGCCAATCCCTCGCGCTGCATTCTATTATGGAGGCAGGTCACCGCCTTGGTAGTGCCCGCAGCCATAACTGCGTACTGACACGCCATAGTCGTCTCCGGTTCCGCTAGCCCCCCCTTCCAGTGCCTTTGCATCGCTGCAACCACTGCCGCATGCAGCAGAAAATCCCCGTCTGGCAAACCAAATCGTTCCTGCACCTCCCGGAAGGGGGCCAGTGTCCCCTCAATGTATAGATCTCCCACCACCTGCAGTCCCAGTTCCTCCCAGTCTGATAGCGGGGACCAATCGCCCCCATGCGGCAGCGCGGTCAGCATCCCTAGCGGGATCTCTGGTGCGTATGCTCGGGAGTTGTTCGCTCTCTTCAGACTCCTGTTCCAGCAGAGTCTGAGCGTCCTTTCTTCCAACGTTAGGTCCCTCACCTCCAGTTTCTGTTGCATGACTATGTAGGATAAAACATGCCGTTGGATACCCAGCCCCCTATCAATGTCCGGACCCCTGAATTCCCTGGCCACATGTTGCGTCAATATTTGCAGTTGAGCTGCCAGATAGTACAATTCAAAATCAGGGACCGCCATCCCTCCCTCTAGCTTAGGCCTAGTCAGGGTTGTCAACGCCACTCTGTGCCGTCCCTGACCCCACAGGAAGCCGGTCACCAACATCTCTAGGTCCCTAAACACGCGCCGCGGTATCCACACCGGTAAGGTCCTGAAGTAATAAAGTAGCCTCGGAAGTGCCACCATTTTCAAAAGTACCACACGGCCCAGCACAGACAAGGGGAGAGAAGCCCAGAAGTTCACACAACCCCTTAGCGTGCGTACGCATCGCCCCACGTTTCCTTCTAATAGGTTCGTGGCCTCATGGTATATTCGGACACCCAGATATGTAAAGCTGGAAGGTTCCCAGATCACTTCCAACTCAAGGGGGGGGCTTCGTATGCCCTCCCGTAGTGGAAAAACACAGGTCTTGGTCCAATTCACTTTAAGGCCCGATACCTCACCAAATCTTGATAGCATGGCTACAGCTCCCTCTAGCGCCTGTCCGGGATCTGCCAAGTACAGTAGCAGGTCGTCCGCATACAGTGATATGTAATGCGACTTTGCCCTTTGCGTCACACCTTGAAACATCACTCCCGTTCTCGCCAGTGCTGACAAAGGTTCCATTGACAGTGCAAACAGCAAAGGAGAGAGCGAGCATCCCTGCCTCGTCCCCCTACGCACTGGGTAAGCTGAAGAAATTGTAGGCCCCAGTCGCACCCTTGCCGTGGCCGAGGAGTACAGAACCCTCGTCCACCGCCTGAATCCCTCTCCTAAGCCGAATTTCGCTAACACCTCATCCAGGTACCGCCATTCAAGGCTATCAAAAGCCTTTTCAATGTCAACAGATAACACCACTGGATCATGAGGCGAGCTCCTAGCATCGTCCAATATCTGTAGCAGGCGGCGTACATTCATGGATGTGTTCCTGGTAGGGATAAACCCTGCCTGGTCGACATGAACCAATCTGGTCATTAACGGTAGAAGTCTGGCGGCCAAGATACGACTTAGGATCTTATAGTTCACCGTCAGCATGGATAGTGGTCGATAGGACGTCACATCCAGCGCCTCCCTGCCAGGCTTCAGCAACGGAACTACCAGTGCCTCCCTCATTGTTTCGGGTAAATGTCCCTTCTGTCCCGCTTCCGAGTACACTACCAACAGCCTAGGCGCCAATATATCGACAAATTTCACATAGAATTCTATAGGCAACCCGTCGACACCCGGCGTTTTGTTTTTGGCCATCTGTTTAATGGCCAGTTTAATCTCTGCCAGCGTTATGGGTCCCCCTATGTCCTCTGCATCCTCGGCATCAAGTACCGGTAAAGTGATAGATTCCAAATACGCACCTATTTCAGACGTGACCACCTTTAGCTGGCACTCATAGAGATCAGTGTAATATGACGCGAAGCGCGAAAGGACCACTGACTGCGAGTAAGCTACGTCTCCCGTCTCCGTTCTTATGCTCATGATCGGGCACCCCCAAGGCTCCGGATTAGCGAGCCTGGCAAGGAGCGTACCCACCTTGTCCCTCTCTGCATGCACCTTGACAATATATAGCTTATAATCATAGCACCGCAGCCGCTCAGTTTCCTTCGCCACCAATTCCTTAGCCTCAAGCAATTGCGCCTGTAGTTCCGGTCGTTCAGGTCTACGCTGCTCCAATCCCCTTAGCACATTCTCAGACTTTACCAGATCATTCAAAAGTGACGTCCTCACATTAACAAACCTGCCCATGCACACTCCTCTCACCACCACTTTCATCGCATCCCACTCCACCAGTCCCGTTGCCGCTGTGCCCTCATTCTCCCTAAAATAGTGTTCTATGCCCTGGTGGACTGCGTCGCTAAACACCGGATCCTCCAGTGTGTGGGGCTGTAGCCTCCACGTGGGAATCACTGATCTCACCTGTTGCCACTGCCCTGATATCAATAAGGGATTATGATCTGAGATTGTTCTAGTTAAATATTCCGTGTGTCTAACCATGGCGGCCAGGTGACCACTACAGAGTATCGAATCTATCCTCACATGCAATGCATGTAATGCTGAGAAAAAAGAATAGTCTCTCATTTCAGGATGTTGTTCTCTCCACACATCCAGTAATCCCCAACTTTCCTGCCACTCCTTCCTCTGAGTAGCTAACCTGCGCACCGCTGAATCAGCCAATGGCGGATGGGATCTATCAAGTTCTACATTAGTTATTGAATTAAAGTCTCCTCCCAAAATGATGGGGCCCGCCAGGTAATGTGCTAGCGAGCTCGTTAGTCTATCAAAAAATATGGCCTGCTCAGCATTAGGGGCGTACACACTACATAGCGTCACTTCCCGACCGTACAGCCTCCCCTCCACCACCACATATCTACCCTCCGGATCCACCCGCCTGGACAGGACCTGGAACGGTATCCCAGCTCTTACCCAAATCAACACACCTCTGGCAAACGCTGAGTACGTGGTCCCAAACACCTGCCCACGCCACCTCCTCTGTAGTGCAGTGCATTCTTTTTCAGTCAAATGGGTTTCTTGCAGCATCGCAATCTGAATGCCACGCCGCACTAGGTAGGCATGTACCTTGTGACGTCTTACCATCGTTCGAAGGCCACGGACATTCCATGAAATGCATTTCAAATCAGGTAACGTCCCCATAGTAGCCATTTCTGCACATAATCAGCACCAGCCCAACACCCCTCACACAGCAGCAGTTGAATCCCCTAACCCCAGCTCCCCAAAGAACTCCCCAAACCCCTCTCCCCAGGACAGGACTTAATAACCCAGCTTCAGCCCCGTTCCAAACTTGTAACACAACACACATCACGCTACTCTGTGGACTCTACCACAGAAGGCCTTATGGGCCACTAGAGGGTGGATCAGCGCCCGACCCAGAAACAGCAGAGCCTCCACCCCACGCCCTCAGTCCCACATTGTGGTCTCAGTCCCACCCCTGAGTGTTCACACAGCGATCAGAAAAAAACGTTCCTGTGTAATAGTCATAGTCGGGCCTTGCCCTGGTACCTCACTCATTAAACAGTCCATCTGATGTCTGTGGAGTGACCTCTGGGCCCTTCGTGCTCTCCGCTTCCGACTCATCCCCTCCCGTTTTCAATCCTTCTTCGTCGGAGTCTGTTCCCTCCGATGTCTTCTCTTGCTGTGAGCCCGTGATGATCGCGGTTGCCGCCAGTGCGCCCCTCCTGTCCGCCTCCATTTGGGCCTTCTGCAACGCGATCTTAAGTTTATTCCATTTTCGAATGCGCTGAGATTTTCTGATCTGGAGCGGTTGCTGCGCGTTCCTATTGCTTTTGCCAGTGCGGTCTGTCCCAGCACGATAGAGTTCAAGCCACGACCAAGCCTCGTCCGGAGTTAGAAAGAAGTGAGTCGTTCCATCCAGGATCACTTTCAGCTTGGCTGGGAAAAGCAACGAGTACTGGATCCCTTCATCTCTCAATTATTTTTTCACAGGCAGGAAGGACGCCCTACTTCTCTGAACTTCCTGAGTGTAATCCGGGAAGATCGTTACCTTGCTGTTTTCCACCTGAAATGGGCCCTGCGAGCGTGCTCTCTGTATCAAGAGGTCCCGATCTTTATAGTGTAACAGTTTTATCACCATTGGTCTGGGAGGTCGACCCAGCTGAGGCGGCCGAGCCGGGACCCTGTGCGCTCGCTCAAGGGAAAAGAAGGGAGAGAGGCCCTCCGGTGCCACCACAGTTTTAAACCAATTCTCCATATAGGCCACAGCATCATCCCCCTCAATTTTTTCCGGAAGGCCTACAACCCTCACATTATTCCTCCGATTGCGACTTTCGGCATCCTCCGCACGTCTTTCTAGGGTCTCTAAACGGCTCAGTATACCAACCAGTTTGTGTTCCGCAGTGACCACCGCCGGTTTCAATTCCTGCAGTAGTTGTTCGTTGTCCTTTACCTTGTCAGCGAGCTTCGCATGATCTGCTTTTAGGAGTCCCAGCCCCGTAGCAACCTGCGCAATGTCCTGATGTAGGGATTCTTTCGTTGCAGCGATCGCGTCCAATATACTGTCCAGCCGTTTATGCAACCGCTGTTCCTGAGTCGTTGCTTCCAAGGGAGCAGGTGCCCCGCCATCTTGGAGTTGGGCAAGCACTTCGGGTGTGTCACCAATAGCGGCCATCTTGGCGCCCACAGCACCTTCCCGGAGTCGCCTCAAAAATCGATCGCTCTCCCCTGTCGTATGGAAAGCCGGTTACCAGTGTCGCCTAGCTCCTGAAACCAAAGTTCCATAGGGGTCCACTAGTCCAATGCACCACCAGAGCACCTGGCAGGGTGCTCTCCACAGTTCCAGGCCTTAACAGATTAACTCCAACTTCCAGGGGGACGTGCAGGGCAAACGTGGGCTAGTAACACAGGAGCCCAAATATGTAGGCGATGAATCGCCCCAGGCCAGGCCTCCCTCCTCTCACAATCACTGTGCCCTGCAGGCGCGCCCGGCGCTATCTCACAGGGGACAGCTCGGTAATGCCGTAAGGGCCATCCCCTGTCCTCAGCACTCCAAGGCCATCGCCAGCGTCACGCAGTGGGCCATTACCGCCCCTCCGCCTCCCCATCCACCATCATCATCCCGGGGGAGCGGGAGGCCGGCCCCCAGTGCAAAACAGCACCGCGCTCGCCGCCGGGCTGCAGTCCAGCCTCCCCCACTCACTTGGCCGCGGGGGTCTGCTGTAGGGCCTCGGAAACGGGTCCCAGCTGCGGCCGCCGCCACCTCCGACAATCCCACCGGGCTCCAGTGAAGCTGCTCCTCGTCCGGTCACCAGTGCAGGAAGGCAGGGGGGATGGGCGCCGCGCCCGCTCGTCTCCCGGACGGCAGAAACTGCCCGCGCGTCCTAACCAGCGCCGGAGTAGTCCGCTGGAGGTCCCCCGCTCTGTCCTTCGCTCCGCACTCCGCACTCCAGCCCGCCTCTGTTCGGGACCTCTCTCCGTCCGAGCCGAGCCTCCTCAGACTCTCGGCGCCGCCATCTTTCTTTGTTGGAGCACAGCTCCACCGGGGTTCGGGAGCCACTGATAACGCAGTGTCCGGGCACCCACAGGGTCGCAATCGAGCCCCCTCGGTCCCGCCTCGCCTAGAGCAGCGAAAATACCACTCAGGGGGTTACAACCGTGGTAGTTTCAGGAGTATTTGTGGGACCGGGCGCGGAGCCGATCGCTCACACCGCCATCTCGGTCAGCATCCAAGCCACGCCATCTTGGAAGAATCTCATAATGGATTCCGTGCTAAACATAGCACGGAATCGGCCCTATTGGCCGTTATGGAACATCTAAGGGAGGCACAGGACATGGGTAGTACCTCAGCTGTGGTTCTGCTGGATCTGAGTGTGGCGTTCGACACGGTCTCCCATGGGATCCGTTTAGGAGACTGTGGGAGATAGGTGTCAGAGATGGAGCTCTGGATTGGTTCGTCTCATTTCTATCCGACCGTTCCTTCCAGGTCCATGCTCCACCGTACTCATCCAGCAGATTTCCATTAGGCTGCGGTGTCCCACAAGGTTCTGCCCTCAGCACCACGTTGTTTAATGTGTATGTCCGCCCCTTGGCCAAGTTGGCCAGGGAACGTAACATCAAATTAATTTCCTATGCGGACGATACACAACTAATTTTCACCTTTTCCAATGACACCATGGGGGATCGAGTCAAATTTCATGAAGACATCCTGGCCATTTCCAGCTGGCTAACAGAGAACTGCCTCCAGTTGAACTCATCTAAAACTGAGGTTCTCCTTATTGGCAGTGACACTCAGAAGTGGGATGAGCAGTGGTGGCCCCCTACATTGGGCCCACCTCCCACTCCAAAGAAGGAAGTTAAACATGTGGGTGTGATTATAGACAATTCACTTACACTTGAATCCCATGCCAAAAGAGTAGCTGGCACTTGTTACGGCCGCCTACGCTCTCTTAAATCCATTCTTGGCTTCTTTGAACCCTCCATCCGACAGACAATCATTCAAGCTATGGTCTTATCCCATCTAGACTATTGTAATGCCCTTATGCTTGGTTCCAACCTGACAGTCACTAACAGACTGCAAAGGGCTCAGAATGCTGCAGCCCGCATTCTGTTCAGATTGCCGAAACGCTGCAATACCTCCCAGGTTCTGCGCAGGCTGCATTGGTTGCCTGTCAAACAACGCATTCAATTTAAAACCCTTTGTGTTATTCATAAAATTCTCTATTGCCGTGGCCCCCAAATCCTGCAGGGACTTTGTTCCTTCTATGCCCCGTAGCGCGCTCTTCGCTCTGCAGATCTTTCTCTTGCCCGTACCATCAAGATCCGGAGGTGCAGTCATTTAGGTATCTGGCCCCAAAACTCTGGAACTCTATCCCTTTAAGTGTGCCTACTACTACTGACCATCTACTCTTTCGAAAACACATTAAAACCTGGCTGTTTTCTTCTATTTAGGGTTTCCCTGTGAGCTGACACTCTGCTGCCTCCATTCTGGTCGTTCTGTAATTAGGCATGTCCGCAAGTGCTGGGACGCCCTATTGCTGGGGTAGCCATGCACAATATAAGCATATTATAACATAACATAACATAACAGCAGTGGCAAAGTGTCTAAAGCATCTAGACCAGCAAAGCAGAGTCCATCACTCAGCAAAACACAGGAGGCAGAGGCACAAAATGCAGGGGAGACCCACTCCTATGGTGCCAGGTCTAACAGTTCCCTTAATCTTCTGTTTACGTACTGTGCCTAGGGTATGCATGTGCCAGTATGGCCCATTAGAGTACATGTCCACCCTAAGTTGATAATTTCCCACACATCTTCATTAGGGAAATGCAAGCCCATTTAAACAATGTAGAGGTCATGTATTGCCCTGCTGGCATACAAGCTGTGTGCCCTTGCTTAAAAGATTTCCAAGCATTATAAAGTAAAAGCAAAGCTCCCACAATTTTACTTCTTGTTTCAGTTGAAGGCTGCAAATCTTCATCAGCTTCATATTACTACCAGATCAGGCTGAGGCACTACATTTAATACTTGAACTTTTCAAGCATGACCTTTTCTTTCAGCTCTCTTTGCCTATGCACAATATTTATTTGGGCAAGTTCTTATTAATAAATGAGATTTGCAAATTTGAAAGAAGCTTTTCATCATTAAGAGTCAAAAAGGCAGAAGCAGAATTCTTAGCATCCAGATGAGGTATAAAAAAAGTATCATCACTTAAACTGTCTTTATACAGGTACATCTGTCATGATGATATTATCAACAATCAGAACTACTGGACAGATGTCTACATATAATTAGAATCACTCTCTATAGGTCAATGTTACACAAAAATAATATAGTTACTGTTATGGTTGATATGCAAAATTTGGCATGCGTGTTCTAGAATCACAATGCCCTGTCTTAATAGAATACAATCTAGTTTAATCTATTGCCAAATCAATTTTGATGCCTAATGATGGGGAAATGCTGAGTATTTGCTGACTTGAAGCTACTACCTTTATCTAAGTTACCAATTAGAGGAAAGACGAGGCATTGAAATTTTTTGTCACAAAATAACTGAATTTGCTGCAAGTAAATAAACAGTGGAGGTTCTTACTTTAGAGTACTGGTGCTCTGCCCCGCTAATGTTCAGAAAATTAAAATGTATTTCCGGAGTCGTCAAAGCAATGCTAATAGTACCTACTACAAGTCTCTCATCCTAAGCATTGTTATGTGGCCTGTTTCTGACAGGCATCCAACTACGCATGTCTGGACTTACCTTTTCACAAGACTTGGATTGTAAACCAAAGGAGGTCCAGTAGTGAAAAGCCCAGGGCCAAGGGAATTTGGATTGACCAGGCTATGGATGCTCAAGCCTCGTGTGATGCTGTCAGAGCCTGTCATCACTTGTTAGTGTTAGTGTGAAAGAATGATAAATCTGGGCCTTTGAAAGAAAAATGCTTCAGAGGATTGTTTTTCTGCAGATCCCCTTACCTACTCAAAACATGACGGTCAGCACTACATGGAGCAAGGGTGACTGGCTTGGCACTAGGCAGACGATTGTGCACCAGCGCAGGCATAGAGCAGGAATGTCCCATATCTTGATATACACGTCATATTCCTGCCCTCTCCCTTTCACACAGTGCAGGGCAGCACATAAAGTTGACTTGTTGCATTACTTTCCATACAAGAAAAGGTACATGATTTATATGTACAAGCTATTCACAAATGATGATTTTGAACTCTTTGTTTATGTGTAATATCACTCCAGGTTGGAGTAACAAAGTGCAGGAATAATTTCTATAAAATGGATAAGGAAGTGGTGTTTGAGAGCTGGGATGTGTTGGAATGTGTTGGAATGTTTTGAACTCTATCTGAAAGTTTGCAAACATTTTTCAAGCCTATTCACATTTTGTAAATCTGTGATTTACTCCTGTAAAAAGGAGACACATTTTTTTTTTCAACATGGACATGTGATTGGAACACCCCAAAACTGGGGTATATATTAGGAGGATCCCTCAACAGGAAAAAATTAAGGTCCTGGTGAAGAGAAAATAACCCAATAAAGGCAATTGCAAAGAGAGTTTTGATTGCAAACCAACGTTAAATCAATGTGTCATTATTTTAACTAAGGAACTATGGGGCATATTATCAAGCCTGGGCAATAACATTATCGCCGCTTTATCGGCCGAAAACGGCCGATAAAGCGGCGATAATGGGCTTGATAATATGCTCTATGAATTCCAATCGAAGCCCATGTTAGATGTGAAGACATCTAACATGGGCTTCGATTGGAATTCATAGAGCATATTATCAAGCCCATTCTCGCCGCTTTATCGGCCGTTTTCGGCCGATAAAGCAGCGATAATTTTATCGCCCAGGCTTGATAATATTCCCCTATGCTTCCTTCTCTATTTAGGTAAAATATAATACATGTAGAATTCTCAGTGAAAAGCAGGTCTTGCGTTTTTGATGTACATTGTATGCATCAAAAGGTGCATGCAGTTTTTTTGGAATTAACAAAGGTATTCCACCAGCTAAGTGGGCCATTTAATATTCAAGCATTAATATTGCCCAGTTGGGCCATTAAATGCTCTCCTCCCCCTATGTCTGCAGCCTTGACTACAGCCCTGCTCCTGATTTCAATCATCCATCGATGCCATAGGTCTTTTTTACAGCAAGTAAGCTAAGTACTGCATTGACTTTGTCACTCATGTAATTATCCCTGTTATATAATTTCTGAAACATTGAAATTCAACTTTTACACATCTGGTGTAGTGTGTGTGCTCATGTCCCAGTTTTTATTGAGGGTCACATTAAACAGAGGGAGGAAGGTTATATGTACTCAATGGCAGGACAAGTTAGCTGTTTTTATCAGAGCAAAATATATGAGGCTGGGTACAAATTTGTTGTTAGAAATTGGGTTGTTGATTGACTAGGGGATGAGCTATAGGCAAGCAGCAACCACAATTCTAGTCAGAGTAAGAACTAGGCAACCACTAAATTAACCTCTACTCACCCTCTAGTAGCTTGGCACAGAGCAGTAAGGCTTAACTAAGAGGCAATGTGTAAAGTATGTGTGCAACACTTCAAACAGTAAAGCATTGAAAACACCAAATAAAACAATTTCACACCAGGTTAGATATCCTGAGACTTCAGATCTGGAGGCCGATCAGATAGCCCTTGGAGTCACTCTGGGTTAAAGTGGTGCAGGTACAGTCCTTCTCAACCAGGCTGCGGAACAGCAGGTAGCAGAATAACACAGCAAGGTAGGAGTCCAGCAAAGCAGCAGTCATGCAGAGTGGCTGTCCTTCAGCAGCACAGAAGGCCTTCTTTCTTGCACAGGCTTCACAGGTCCAGAACGGTACCTAAATTGTGGTGTCTGAGGTCCAGTATGTATACCCAGTCGTACCTTTGAAGTGAGGGAGACTTCAAAGACATGCATTTGAAATGCACAGAGGTTGTATCTTCCTGTATTGGCTCCAGACTCACTATAGGGGGATATGCAGCAATTTGTTTGGGGCAGGACACAGCATATTCAGGAGAAAGTGAGGCTGGATCTAGTTCCTCCCTCCCATCCTGTCAGTATAGCCCATAATGTCACTCCTGATTTCCCATTGTGTTTGGCTGTCTAGGGAGAATAGTTCAAGTACAATTGTCAGCTACCCCAGACGTGATGGTGCGCAGTCAAAATATCGATTTGTTTATATTGACCTACACTAATATCGATTTTTTAATATTGTAGGGGCAGAATATCGATGTCAAGGATATCGGTGACCAGACTATCGACCTTAAGGTCAGTAATATCATTTTTTATATATCAAAGTAAGTAATATCGGAGTAAGTAATATCGTTAGCAAAAATATCGTTGTTAATAGTGTCGATATTTATATAACTGTTATGTAATTTAGTATGTATTTTATATGTATGTTTAAAAAATTTTGATATGTTTATTATTATTTTTAAATATATGTATTAAATGTTTTGAAGTTAGTAATTCTTTTTAATGTACACTTTGCCTTTTACTATAAGAGCAGGTTGTGGCTTTATAGGGGAATAGGGTGGGAAGTAATGTATTTATAATTAATTGATTAATATGTTTTTATTTATTGCTATTGATTATTAATGTATTGATAATTAGTTAATAATTGATAATTATTTTTTATTAATTGATTCATTTATAATTATATTAATAATTAATGTATTCATATTTTTTATTTATTGCTATTGTTAATTAATTTTGTGTTCATTCATTAATTGGTAAATAATTTGTATTAATTGATAATTAAACTAATTTGGTTATTTTCTATGTGTAGCAGATTGTGGGTTTATAGGGGAATAGGGTGGGTACTAATTTTAATTATAATTAATTAATTATTATGTTTTTATATATTTTGTTGATTATTACTTTATTGTTTTACTGTTTTCTTCATTGATAACTCATAGTTTAATTCTCTTCTTAAATGTATAATGCTTATTTAATGTTTTAATAATTTGTGCTGGTTTGTATTTTATGTGCACTTTTATGGTCATTGACCGAAATAAAGTTATCAATTGGAATTTATTGTTAATTAATTATTAATTGGTAATTCATTTTTATTAATTGGTAAATGTATCATTATAATAATTATAATTAATGCAATATTATTTTTTATTTATTGTTATTGTTAATTTATTGTAAATGTATTATTCATTGTAATTAATTTTTATTGATTGATTATTTGTTAATTACGTTAATTGTGTTTTTTTATATGTGTACCAGTTGAGAGTTCATACGGGAATTGGTTGGGAAGTAATTTAATGTTATTTAAGTAAAGATTCATTTATTTTTATTGGGCTGTGTTATACATGTTTTTGTTAATTAATTATTAAAGTCATTTATTTTACAAAAATTATGTAATAAATAAGTATGTTAATTTAACCCTTACGCTATTCTGAACTTTCCACACTGTCACACTCACTGGAGTTATAATAGTACATTTTACCCCTATGCTATCCAACAATTTCCCTACTGTTGCACTCACTGGAGTGGGAATAGTAATTGTAACCCCTACGCTATCCAATACTTTCCCTACTGTTGCACTCACTGGAGTGGGAATAGTAATGTTTACCCCTACGCCATTCAACACTTTCCCTAGTGTTGCACTCCCTCGTGTGGGAATAGTAATTTTAACCCCTACGCCATCCAATACTCTCCCTACTGTTGCACTCACTGGAGTGGAAATAGTAATTTTAACCCCTATGCTATCCAACACTTTCCCTACTGTTGCACTCACTGTAGTAGGTCTAATAATTGTTACCCCCACGCTATCGAATACTTTCCCTACTGTTGTACTCACTTGAGTGGGAATAGTAACTTTTACCCCTACGCTATCCAACACTTTCCCTACTGCTGCACTCACTGGAGTGGGAATAGTAATTTTAACCACTACCCTAACCAACACTTTCCCTACTGTTGCACTCACTGGAGTGGGAATGGTAACTTTTACCCCTACGCTATCCATCACTTTCCCTACTGTTCCACTGTTCGGAGTTGGAATAGTAATTTTTATCCTTTTGCTATCCAACATTTTCCCTACTGTTGCACTGTTTGGAGTTGGAATAGTAATTTTATTCCCTCCGCTATCTAACATTTTTTGTATTATTTTAGTTAATGTAGTATATAATTAATTTGAAAAATATTAAAAATCTATATTTTTTTAACTTGTTATATATATTTATTTTATGTGTATAGATGTGTTTATCATTTATAAGATATGCTTTTAACAATGTAAGAGTTATTAAAATAATTATTATAACATATTTATAAGTATGTATATTATATATTATATGTATATGTTTAATTTATTATTATATTATATTTATACATTACTTATCATTTGAAACATTTTGAAATATTTTGAACTATGTTTATTTTGAATATATGTATTATTTACTTTATTTTACTTAAATAATAAATATTTTGAACAATAACATTTTACATCTATATTTTTTTTCGATATTTTTGTACTTACCATAATGTAAATAGGATTTTGATATTCTTGACTTTGATATTCTTGCTTCAATATTTCTGTAGGTCGATATTCTGACCTTCGATATTCTGTCAGTGATTCAGATTTGATCAGAGACAGGCACGAGGCACCAAATGGCTGAAGTAAGAAAATGCCAACTTACTAAAAGGGATATTTTCAAATCTGACTTTGCCATATATTTGCACTTTAAATTGCAATTTCAGAGACACCAAATGTGTAAAGTCTTTTGCTTCACAATTGTGAATTACATGCTGACAATGGAATAAGGGAATCCCATTGGCATCCTAAGGGAGAGAGAAGTCTTGCAGTAGTGAACTAGGATTTGATATTTTTTCACTACAAGAACCTGTAAAACTAAAAAGTACATGTCCTGCCTTTTAAACCTAATCTCTGGGTTTTCCAGGGCTTACTTTAGGGGTGAGTTAAATGTATAAAAAGAGAAGGTTTGGTCGGGTGAGAAGTTTATCTTGCCAGGTGGAAAGTGCTGTGTAATGGCAGGCCTTAGCTATGGTTAGAGGGCTACTTATGTGGGTGGCACAATAAGTGCTGTGGCCCCACCAGTAGCGTTTAATAAAAGGACCTGGGCATATGTTGCGCACTTTGCAAGGGACTTATAATGAACCAATATTACCACGTTTTAGGGACAAAGTACACGCCCTATCGTACTGGTTAGCAGTGGGAAACTTCTCAGAGTCCTAAGGCCAGCAAAAAGGGGGCCGGAATAATGTGTGAGGGAGGAAGGCAACAAGTTGGGTGAAAACGGCCCTCAGCCAGCCATGTCTAACAGTTGCTTTTATTTTAATTCCTTAGTGCCTCACTGTCTCGTATTTAGGTTTTCAAAAGCTGTTCACCCTACTCTGGTGTCATGTACAATATGAGGGATCAATGTAAGATACTAAACCTAACATCAAACCTAAGCTTGAATCAGAGTGCACATTTTCAAAAGAAACCGAAATGGCTGTAATGTACTGCAGTCCTTTTGCTGCAGCAGTGTCTTCATCAGTTCGGAGTAATGGCCTGCTGAAGTTCAATATCCGTGCCTTGAAAGAATGATCGCTAGAGGTCGTAAAGATCACGTAAGTCAAGTTGGGCTCAAAGCTAATGACTGGAACAGACACAATATCGTGGACGAGGCAGGCGCCATGAGATCAGATCTTGATGGAGAAGGAGTGCTTGAAAAATGTATGCTCTATACGTCGAGGATCTAATTAAACGAAAACAGCCTTCACACCAGCACGTCTGTGCAGGTAGTCCTTTAAAAATATGTAGATGCCTGACCACTAATTGCCATGTGTAACCCCAACAGCATTGAACTATCAGAGGTCACTTCTTAATTAACGGTTAATAGCAAATAGCCCTAGAAAGTTGGTAGTGGTAAAACAGATGCAACTATAAATTAATTAATGACTCAGAATATGCTGACTAATAAATGTATATCACATTACTTTTTACTCACTAATTCATTGTATGAACCGGCCGAGCAGTGTATGTGTTCAATTACAAATCAAGATGGTTTACATCCTAATGTGTGAGCAGAATTTTTGGAGTAGCTCTGGGAATATGGCTATTAAATGTATTGCATTTACTCTGCTTTATGGAACTTTCACTACTAATCAGTTCTCCCGTCTCTTTTGCGGAGCACAGTAAAACTAGCTGTGTGTTTTATTGTTTATGCTTTGAAAAAAGAAAGACATTTTGGAAGTCGAACGCAGCTGCTCCAAAGTCGATGTCCTTCTATCTGTAGTATTTTATTATCTGAAAAGTGCCTCAAACACTCCTTGACATCATACAGTCCACGGTTCCCAGCACCTACAAAAATAACACCCACAACATGACAGAATTCCTGCTGCTTATAGAAAGCAACAAGCCGGAAATAGTACAAACCTATTTCAATGATATGAAGCGTGCTGACTTCTCACCTCATCTCCCTTGGTATCATTCTTGACATCAACCTCACTCTCAAGAAACACTGTGCCAAGAAAACAAACACTGCTTTGCACAGTTCTCTTTAGTGAAGAAAGTGAAACTATTACTCCCAGAAAGAACTACCTTTCAACTCTTGGTACTCACATCTGCATGGGGAAAACTCCTGCTACATAGTCTCAGAGACTCCATGATGGCCCACTGCATGTCTCATCGATGGCGAAGTAAAATAGGATCACATCACCACCATAGTGATGAGACTCTTCTGCCTGCCCTTGCTATCCCACACTATCCAGATACATACATAAATTTTTCTTTACATGTGGATCGACCTCGAATCACATTTGAAAAACATACTTCCACTTGCACTTCATTGTTATATCCTGATCCTCGACCCACTTATACTCACAATATGAAGGATGTGTTCAAGTATAAGTTTAAAGGAATGCGGAGCAGTGATAGACAAGCTGAATACCTGGCCTAATGTCAATACTTTCTGACTTACCTTTGAGACAACAAGCATCCCATTCCCAACAGTGTCTGGTATTCACATCAATACAGGAGTTCTGGCAGTAGAATACAGAGGCAAAGGTGTTGGAGAAGGGTCAGGTTTGTGTAAATTCTACAGAGACAGATACAAAAATGACTGTTAAATATTCTGATACTTTAAACCACATGCTTCCTCAAGATAGTATTCAACAAATTGACCTAGATTGCGGAAGAAAAGAGCATTTTGCAGTGAGTGCTGGTCACATTTTTGAGCAGTGTAGAAAGATCTATTGTGAACTGAACCAATCAAGGAAGCTAAATAAGCCAGGCCATCTATCCCAAATTGGATTAGGCAGGGCTCTTGCCAAAGAAAAATTATATCGTCCACTCTGTGGGCCTTCTGGCAGCCGTCTCATTACTGCCAAAGCAATAATCTTCCAGGAGGCTCATTCCAAGTCAGAAAAGTGTTTTTGTTCCCCAATCCCACATGAGTTTGATTTTAAATGGAAATAAATTAGGAGGGAGCTTAGGAATTCTGACAGAATGAGCATTTAGGTAGCTGAGGATTGATTCCTAATTACAGTGCAACTGCAGGTTTCCTGCTCAGGTCTGTAGTTACTGTGTATGAACTGTTTGGGAGTGACTACTGCCATCATTGATTCCTTTGGCATGGCGTCTATGTTGTAAATGGAATACTAACAGCGCCTCTATCTCGTAATGTATACATTTGTAGGAAGGTCAACAAAACAGCATTAATGTAATTACATTCACTAGAAATTATTTATGCCAGAGATACATGAGATGTCGTGGGAATGGAAGCTGCCCGTCTGTCAAATGGGACTTCAATTAATAGTTGTGCATGGTGTAGAAAACACACAGATTCAATAACACACCTACACACGTTTTCCTTTTCTGTTAAGCTCGTATGAATCATTTAGGAACTGATGAATTTCAGCAAAATGTATGCTGAACATATAGCTGTACATCGGAACAAAAATTCTCTCACAAATAATTGGTTCAACCCCTCCAATAGGTGTCAACTGTGAGTTGCTTTCTGTCAAAAACTAGAAATTATCTGCTGCAAACTGCCAAGAGAAATAGACACCAATAAAAAACTGACGAAAAAAGGTAAAGTTTGCAACTCTCAGAATTGTATTTTCATTTAAAGGCACTGACATTTTTCACTGTCACAAAAAGCGTACACGCAATGCTAAGAACTTGATTAGGGCACCATTTATATTAGCAGCATAAAGATAATGTAAAAATATGTTCTGTGATTAGTCATGGTAAACCCTATAACTTCATGGTTCACCATCATGCATCCACTAGGCCACTTCACACTCATGGCGCAGGGGTGCCTCCATTGCAGGCAGGATTATGTTTGTACATTTACAGGAAGGGACTCTTTCCTGACGAAAATAAACCTCTGAGTATTTTTTCTCTTTCTAAGTATGCTGCAAAATGCAGCACACTTAAAAAGTCGAAACAACGATGGGACATAACGATATTTCTCATTGCGCTTCCCTGTGAAGGTGTATTATTTTTAATCATTTACATGTTTTCCAGTATTGGTAAATCTGGGAATGTTCCAAATCTATGGGGTGATGCGTGGAGACATCCATACTCCATCCATGAAACGCCTTCCCAGGGCACCGTGGTGCAAGGCAGCAACTTTGCTCTGCCTTGCAGTTACTCTAGATTTAACAAACAACATAGGGCCATGAAAGGTGGCTTTGCGCTGCTTGGTACATCTAAATTAGGTATTGCATTGCCCTTGTGACACCATCCATGACCCAAGGGCAACGGAATATAATGATATGATATGATATGATTTTCACATGAAAGCTGAAATTAACTGTGAAAATATATTTGCGCATCAGGCACTTGGAGTGATTAAAAGCGGATTAGTATAAAATGTTACATCGATAATGAAAGTTGTATGTTATTTGCAAAAAGTGTCAGAGAATCCAAGGATTAGATAGTTACTGCATCCCTCTGACTTACTCTCTGCTTTACCTTCCTAAAGAGGAATGACCATACTGATGCACAGAGCAAGGTGAATGACAACAGGGAAATTTACCAGCAGTTCTAAGTTGGAATGGCCTAATTTAGGTGTATTTCCAGTGCTTCCAACTTTGACGGATACAGATTTAATGGGACAGAATGAGTACTTCTTAGCAAGGAGAGTAACCCCATTTCTTCCAAGGCTTTTTTCTTTCAGGACTGGAGTGCCTTCAACTTCATTTCACAAAAGGGCTGCTGCACTTTTTATTTTAAAGTAGCAGCCCTAATTAGCAGTGACAGTGTAGAGGGAGAGACGTGAATGGACATATTCTGAGCTCCCCAGTAACTTCACACATAAGGTATGACAAATAAAGTTTGCATGTAGAAGATTGCACAAATGTACAGTAAACAAAGTGACTCTGTTCTTAAGCCAGCAACCTGCTTGGCCGTTTCCATTTCTGATGCATAAATGGCTGTCGATACACAAATGCTACCAGCTTTTCTGAAGCAACGTCCAGTAAGTAAGTAAGTAAGTAAAATTTATTTGCACAATTAATTAAAATCATTGCAATATACACATACAAAATTGACTGTTTTAAAAAAGGAGTATTCAAGTCTATTAAAAGGTCAGTAAATATCACAAAGAGAGGATAGCTCAAACTTGGTCAGAAGGTGAGATCAAAGAGATAATTTCTGTCATAAACTTTACAAAGCGTGTCGCCATCTGAGGTGAGTCCCCCCTCATACAGACGTCTAGTGCTTCTTGACATGACCTGATACCAAGGTGAAGCCAGATTGGTCTCAACCAGAAAATTCTTTGGGCTCGTAGGCGATGACAGATACACAAAATATGGGTGAGACTTTCCTCTTCTTGTTTGCAAAATCGGCATTGGGTAGTGGCTTCTTTCTTGTATCCTTGGCCAAACTTATATGCCTTCAGTGGGATTAAACCAAAACGGAATCTCATTAGTTTGAATTTTATATGTGCTTTCATAGAAGATGCAAGATAGGGCGGTAAAGTTTTCGAGGCATAAAGCTTGGAGGCCCAGGAACCATGGGAGAGCTGGAGTACCTGTTGCGCGTCAAGGTCATTTGATAACATTTTTGCTTGTTTGTTTAGAAGCTTCGATTTCGCCTCGATGGACAGGGAGGTTGACCATATGTCCATTGCTTCGAGAGAAGTAAGACAAAATGTTAGGTATTTATTCCATGGGGTTTCGGGATTACTAAGCACTAACCATATACAGCTCTTTAAGGTAGGGGGGCTAGCTTGTTTCGCCTTTAGGCAGTAGGTGATATACCTCGCGCTCATAATCCATCGCATGGAAGATAAAGAAAATTCTTTCCGAATTTGGGCGTGGGAGGTCGAGTTGGGCAGTCAAAATACCCTGCGGTAACATGATGATTGGGCTCTATCTAGCCAATTATTAATTTTATCTTTAAAAATTATTGCTCCAAAGGAGATTGTTGGGAGAAATTTTGCGGTGATCAATTTTATTAGTGGGACTAAGTCCTGAGAGTGCAGGGCGATCTTATGAAAGCTCCCTCCAGGCTACGAGCAACTGCCTGCATCTCGGTTGTATGGACAGAGGAGCGCCCTTTATGATCGATCCAGACGCCCAGATACTTATACGCGATGACAGTCTCCAGTGGTTTCCCCTCAATAAACCACACAGCCTTTTTTATTTTCATGGAAGATATTGCCATTGCGTTTGTTTTAGTAACATTTATCTCGAGATTATTAGTGCTACAGTACTGGGCGAGGGAGTCAAACAGTCTTTGGAGGCCCACCTGGGTTTGGTCTAAGAGAATGGTGTCATCTGCATATTGCAGGGATTGAATTTTTCTTGTTCGATTCTAGGTGGAAAAGCTCTGGAGCGGGACAGCCATTCTGGGAGGTCCGCGAGGTACAAGTTGAAGAGTAATGGTGCAAGGGTGCACCCTTGTTTTAAACCTCTGCTGGTGTGGATTTTGTTAGAAGTGGACCATCTCGATGTTACTCTTATTTTAAACCAGGTGTCTGTGTGTAGGGCTATTAGTGCGTTCAATAGCGACCGTGGGATGCCCCATCTTGTCAGTTTTTCCCACAATTTAGATCGACTCACACTATCAAATGCTTTGCGAAAATCTATAAATCCTAGATACAACGATTTGCCTTTTAATGCTAGTGTGGTTTCCATCAGGTGGGCCATACAAATCAAATTGTCTTCAATATGGCTACCTCTTTGGAATCCCTTCTGGTGAAAGGAATTAGGTTGTTTTTTTCGGCCCATTTTGTAAGTTCCTTTAAAAGGACGCTAGCATATGCCTTCCCGTCCACATCAAGTAAGGCTATCATTCTGTAATTGTCAGGATTTGAGCGCAAGCCCTTTTTATGGAAAGGCACAAGGAGTGATCCTTGCCAAGATGCCGGAATAGGGCCACCCAGTATTGCGGCCTCGTAAAGAGGGGTCAGTATCGTGGCCCATTTCTGGGCGGAGGCTTTAAATACTAGAGTAGGGATTCCATTAGGTCCAGGGGCACCTCCTGGGCGCATTTTCTTTATTATTCCTGCGATGTCGTCTGTTGTTAACTTGATGGGGGAAATTGTTTCGTCCTGGGGGGTTAATTGGTCGGGCAAGGCCGAGCTGCTGCTGCTGCTATTCGAGGCAATCTGCTGGAGAGATGTTGGTTGCTGTGGGAGGTTTAATAGCTTTGGTGGCCTTGTTCACCCAGTTCCAAAATTTTCTTTGGTCCTTAGTTTTTATGATCTCAAAGGCTGTCGCCCAGTGGTGCTCTTCTTCCAGTTTCTTTAGGACGAAGCAAGCCTTCCTGTATTCCTTTCTAGCAGCTGATATGACACTCTTCAGTCATTTGTATTCACTTTCATTGTTCGCGTTGGTACGTTGCAACTTATTTAATCTACTTTTAGTGGAGATTATAAGTTGTTTTTGTTCTAGCAGAGAAGTCGAAGCCGGAAGGTTCTTCGGAAGGCTATTTGTTGGTTTTAATGCTAATTTATCTCTGAAGTTGGACATTGTAGTTTCCCAAAGGGATGCTGGTGAATGGCTAATGACAGTTAAAGCCCATGCTGCCGTAAGGTTATCCACTTCCGCTTCTATTGCTTCACGATTGCCTTCCGACCATCTCAGTCTTTTTACATTCTGAAGATTTGATTCTGTCCCAAGCTGGAGAATGTTCAGGCGATGTAGCTGCCTAAGGGCAAGCTTGCATGTTAAGATGGCATGGCCGCTGTCTGAGGATGGAATTATCGAGAGCTGGCATAACGTCCAGTCATGAAATATCCTACTGCCGATCTGGTATAGTCCTTTGATTAGCATTCCGGACTGGTTCAGAGTCCGTCACAAGTCAGGTGCGATTTACATTTGTTGGACACCGTTCCAGCTTACAGCCTTTTGGGCTTTTGTAAAATGTAGAGTAGACGGTTAATGAACGTGATGCAGAGATCCTTGTTTTGTTTAGAGAAGCAACGTGCTAGTCATTGCAAGAGAGTTTGTCAGTTCATGTGTCTGCTGCAGAAGTCAACCCAGGACATCTTACCAGTCCTGTCCAATCTGATGATGTCATAATTTGGAGGTACTAGAATGTGGATGAGAGGCGAGGAGGATTCTGTCAGGTTTCGGTTAACATTATCAGGTCCAGATCATGTGAGATAATGAGGTCAGCTATGTCCGCTGCGTGTCTAGAAGCCGATCTACAGTTCAGGAGTGTGCATTTAAGACGGGGTGTGATGAGGGAAGAAGTGGGATCCTGAATGAGTGGGACTCTTCTAAGATTATTGTTGATGATTCCTCTATTGTTGTGAGTAGAGGACCTGTGAGGGTTGGGGGGAATAGTAGGGATGGACATGTGTGTGGGAGATGTGGGGATCATTGGAGAGGGTTTGAAGGAGTGCAGAAGAGAGCGTAGCTCGTTCTCCGAAAATAAGTTGATGCTTCGCATTGGGCGGGTAGAAAAAGTATGGGAGGGTACTGATTTCCAGCTGGGAAAAATATGTTTGGGGTGATTGGTAGATGAGTCGGGGCCTTGCTTGAAATAGAGGTTCTAGAAGATAAGATGCACCGTGGGTTGTCTAGATATCATCTCTTAAATTTGGTGATGTGCAGACATAATCTCATCCAGTCTGGTGTCTGGAGCTGTTATGAATGGGGTGGGTGACTGTAATATGAATGTGGGTGGCTGCGATGTGGACTGGTTAGGTGTGTAATCTGGTGCAGGAGTGAATAGAGTTGGATGCAAAGTTGTGTATCTGGGTGGGAGAGTTGTTGATGTTGACGGCTGAGTAGTTGGTGTGGCTGGCTAGTGAGTGAGTGTGGGAGGTGTGATTGGGAGAGGTGTGTGATCTGAGGGAAGTGCGTTTTCAAAATGGTGATGGTGTGTCCTATTATGTGCCAACAACTGACCTATGGGGGGTTGGCTGGAATGGGGGGAGTCCGTGTTAGGAGTGATAAGGTGAAGCAGGGAGGGGGTAGGGGAAGAGGAAGGAGATTAAGGAAGGGGTGATGTTAGAGGGGGGCTTTGATCATACCCGGAGGGCGTTCGGTTTCTATTGGGGGTGCTTATGTAGTCTCAGTCGTGCTAGGTGGAGGTAATGTGCATGGTTTAGGTGAAGTGAAGTGAGATGTGTTGGTGAGAGGGATAGTCAGGGTTGAAGAGGCATATGGGTCCGATGCCTGTAATGGATGGGGTAATGGAAGGGGGAGGCTGACAGAGGGGGTTGGAGATGTGACATCTTGAGTACTGGAGGTGGGAGCAGCTTGGGTAGTAGTTTGGCGACTGTACACTTGATCTTTAATAAAGGGGAAGATATTATCCAGGAGATTTCTTTATTGTAGATAGTGATGGTTGCTGATGCTTGGAAGAGCTGGGATGGGGCAACTGAAATAACTAGACCATGTGCGGATTTCCTAGTGGAAGATATTGTTAGTGAGGCCAGGAATGCTTTCATCCATTGGGCTCTTTGTTTTGTGCGGAAAATGATGGCAGTGGTTGTGTTCCCGTTGTGTAGTGAGAAATAGGGATCAGCGAAAAGAGTTTCAGGGTGTAATTTGATTAAATTGTGCTTGAAACGTTTGGCAGATTTTTTTGAGAGGGTGGGGGGATAAATGATGTAAGTATGTATGCCTGTGAGTTCCATGATGTGCGCAGAAAAGTAGGTGCCGTGAAAAGGGTGTAAGCGAGTGTAAGGGTGTATGGGACTCAAGAGGGATCCATGGCGTCCGGTGGGAGGAGTTTGGGAAGGAAGGTGGGTAGGGGAGGGTGAAATTAACCACTGTGGCTGTGACTAATTTATTATGGGCTGAGAGGGAGACGGGGCCCGTTGGATCTCAGATGTCCGGATGGATGCCCCATGAGTGCCAGGTGCTGGGTAGGCAGTGGGGTAAGAGAAAAGAAAAAAAAGACACAGGGCATAGAGATAGAGTAGAGGGAGCTTCATTGAGGGAAGATTGTAACAAAAGTCTGAAAGTCTGAGCTGAAATGAAAGGAACGCGCCGTCGGTAGTGGACTAAGTGCTAGGCTATCTAAAGGGTATAACACTGTGTTGATGGTAGTCTAAAATGGCTGACTCATTGGTAGAGGTCTTCTTAAACAGATAAGTAGTCCTCTGTTTGTTTCCATTAACTGTGGGGGAACTAGTGTATTCCTGTTTTACTGTCCATCACACTGTAGGGGAACTGTGGGAGAGCCAGAGAATTCCTCTTTTACTGTTCATCAAAATGTTAAGGACTATGGTCCTATTTCAGTTGCAATGAAATTCAAATCAGCAACAAATGTTGTTGAAAACAAGCTTAGAGGTGACCAGTGGTTGGGTGGGAGAGTCGATCCAACCCTGTGATTGGTCAGACCATCATATCATCACCTTCTTTATCAAGGAAATAGTGAAAGTTAACTCGTTTTAATCCACAAAACCAAAGGTATGGAAAAGAGACTTGAAAAAACTCAACCCTAACACGTTACCTTCTTCTAGCTACAATCTACTTCTGTCCCCTGCTGGTTCTTCCTACGTACACGATCTCACGAACCACTACCTCAATTCTATGACCTCAATATTTAATGAGATTGCTCCGCTTCAACTAAAGAGAGTTCCCACGAAAGACTCTAAACCCTGGTTCAATGGTCTTCTTAACGAGGATCGACGTTCCCTTAGAACTTTGGAACACAACTGGAGATCGGTCCCATAAGCTAAGGACCTCAAGATTGTAAGAAAAAAGAGAAATCCATACTATAGAAAGATCAATCGCACTGAAGCAGTCTTCTTCAGCCACCAACTAGACCAAGCAAAAATCGCCCCAAAACACTTTTTGAATTAAACAAAACCCAATCTAAGGATCCACCTCAATGACCACATGAAACAGCCCATCCACAACCCACTTGCGAAGAATGTTCTACCTTCTTTAATCTAAAGACTGACAACATCAGGAAAGATCTCCTCAATGACCTAATCATAACCTCAAGTCCTCCTACCAAAACCTTCCCACTACTCCCAACTGCGTCACAACAAATCCCTTCAAAGTTTGACCTAAGAAACAATGCAGCTTGGTCATCCTTTGATACCTATACTGAAGAAGCTTTAGGCACGATTCGCAGTGCCCTGAAGCCTGTCAATCACCTCACCGACCCTCTACCTGCAAACACTGTTAAAGACTTAACCCCATTGCTTCTACCTCTCTGGACCAAAATCATTACCAGTTCACTTCAACAAGGTTGCATCCCAGACACCCTCACAGTGGGACAGGTATCACCCATAATAAAGAAACCCAAACCTGACCCTATTTATTTATTTATTTATTTGCGGGTTTGTACCGCGCTAGGATCACCTCCCGGAGGAGTATCTCCGCGCCTTTGAAAACCTTTTCAGCTTGTGACAGTAGGTATGCAGATTTCACTAGATAGAAAATAGGAAGGTTTTTAACTGTTTTTTAAACGGGAGATATTCCTGACAGAGTCTCAAAGAAAGAGGGAGGCTGTTCCACAGCCTTGGTCCGGCGATAGATAGAGCTCTTCCACCTTGCCTGGTCTTTCTGGCTCTTGGAACCTGTAGTAGAGCTTGTTCACTGGATCTCAAGGATCGTACCGGTTTATAGAGGGAGAATCTGCTATTTAGATATTCTGGACCTTTATTCTGGAGACTTTTATGTATAGTACACCCTATCTTGTACTTCACCCTTTGTTTAATGGGCAGCCAATGTAAGGTGTTCAAAAGAGGCTTCGATGGTGTGCGGGGAGGCTGATTTAGGACAAGACGGGCCGCAGTGTTCTGGACTACTTGCAATCTCGCAATAACTCCCTCGTTTTCTGATAGGAGCATCCCGTGTCAGTAGTCCAGACGACTCATTATTAGGGCCTGCACTAACGTTCTGCTAGTTGAGTCAGGGAGCATAGGGAAGACTTTCCTCAACATGGCGATCACATGAAAACATGAGCTCACCACTTGGTTGCTGTATTGTTTCAAAGAGAGCTCCTGGTCCAGACGCACAACGAGATTTTTTACCACTTGCTTTGGCTCTGGGACTGGGCCAAGATCTTGCGGCCACCAGTCTGGGGACCATAGGAGCTTTGCCTCACCGAACAGCATCACTTCCGTTTTTGCAACATTACATTGCAAGAAGTTAGATGCCATCCAGTGGGCCACTGCCTTCATCCCCGTGGAGAAAGAGTTCCTGACCGTATCCGTAAGATGTTTAAACGGGAAGAGGAGTTGGGTGTCATCCGTGTATGACATAGGGATGAACCC
This sequence comes from Lissotriton helveticus, assembly GCF_964261635.1. NCBI lineage: Eukaryota > Metazoa > Chordata > Amphibia > Caudata > Salamandridae > Lissotriton > Lissotriton helveticus. The sequence continues at coordinate 235,881,861 of NC_136060.1, forward strand.
ATGGGATCTCATGATGTTTGCCAGGGGGGCCACGTAGATATTGAACAAGGTCGGGCTTAAGCAAGAACCCTGTGGCACCCCCTTTGAGATCCCCATCTCCTCTGACCGGTAGGCACCCAAGGTGACTGTCTGGGTGCGGTCTGTCAGGAAACTCCTTAACCATGCCAGGGCTCCACCTTCCAGACCGATGTTCGCGAGTCTAGTGGTCATGATGTCATGTGACACGGTGTCAAACGCCGCAGACAGATCCAATAGAACCAGGATGACAGAATAGCCCCCATCCTGGTACATATGTAGATCGTCTGCGACTGACAGCAAGGTGGTCTCGGTGCTGTGTCTTGGCCTGAAACCCGACCCTACGGACCTAAACAACTGCCGCCCTATTTCCAATATTCCTACAGTGGCCAAACTATTGGAAAAATGTGTACACAACCAATTGACAAAACACATTGTTCACTTTGACCTTCTTAACAAACACCAATCAGGCTTCCGAACTGGTCACAGCACCGAATCAGCTATGACACACATAATTGGCGATGCACTACAAATACTTGATCAGAACGGTACATGCCTACTCATCCCACTAGACCTTTCCTCAGCCTTTGATGCGGTCAAACACGAAAACTTGATACATCTGCTGAATCTCAGAATGGGTCTATCAGGGACAGTGCTTAACTGGTTTACCTCTTTTCTTTAAACTGGACTCCAAAGTTCAAGTTCAACAACACCCTGTCCAAACATGTTCCAGTTACATTGGGAGTCCCGCAAGGGTCCTCACTATCCCCAACATTATTTAACTTCTTCATGGAACCACTCACCAAACTTTTGCAAGCGTCTAATGTGCAATTTCACATATACGCAGACAATACACAAATTAACCCTAAGATCCACACCCTTGAAGACATTAAATTGCTTAACATAACGCTTAAGAACACCCAGACATGGCTGGCAGAGAACCATCTCAAATTGAACGCTCTAAAAACGGAATTCTTCCTAATAGCACCACCCACCAAAGTCCCCATAATGCATGACTGGGTCAAACATTTTACTGTATTCAATATCCAAACAAGCATTGTGGATTCAGCGAAATCATTGGGTGTAACCCTTGACTGCAACCTCAATATGCAGAAACTCATTAGCAACGTAACAAAGGGAGCAAACTTCCAGATAAATACACTGAGGAAGCTGAAACCCTTCCTGCCTACCAATGATTTCAAGATGGCAGTTCAAGCTCTAGTTATCCCTCGTGTGGATTATGGAAGTGTCTCTCTCTGTGGCCTCCTTAAAGCTACAACAGCACCCCTAAGAGCCTCTATTAATGCTGCAGCGAGACTCATCACTGGCTTGAAAAGAAGGTCCCACCTCTCCCCAGATTTAAAATCCTTGAATTGGCTACCATTTGAAGCCAGAATTCATCTGAAAATAGCATGCATGATGCATAAGGCCATACATCACAATGCACCCAGCTATCTCACACAGAAACTGACAATCTCTCGTAGTATTAGACCCACAAGAAGTGCGGAAAACATACTATTCAAGCCACAAAGATTCAACAAGAAGAAAACATATATAATATCCTTCTCAGGAATTGCGCCCAGGATATGGAATGCACTACCTCCAGAAACCAGACTGAACTTCTCCACTGCATCTTTCAAAAAGGAAGTAAAATTGATTATTATGGCAAAATTAACCTGTACATAGACTAACGAAATTCTGAGATCATTCGTATCCTCGCCAGTACTCCTTATTACGACAAGGGTCCAACTAGACAAGCCAGTCATTATATTTGCCATTGTCATGACTCAATGGATCTCTCCTGTTTTGCACCTTATTGCTTTGCTTTACGTTGCACAAGATGTTATGTATATTTGATATGCCTGCTTTTCTTTGTTGTATAATTAACTTAGTTTACTGTAAAGCGATCTGATATCCGCAAGGGTCTAGTTTGCGCTCTAGAAAACTTTCAAATAAATAAAATAAATAAATACAGAAAATGCCTTAGAATGAATCTCTAATGAACCAACCTAACTCACCGTTTCACTGAAGGGCTACTTTTATGTGGGGCTAACTATCTTTAAAGAATGCTTCTGACATGAATGTTAGCAGGTACCCACGCATTCCCTGACGTTTATTCAAACCTGTGGGCTACCATGTCCCAGGCACCAATGAAGGCTGTTTATTTACACCTGGGACCGGTGTCAAAGTCTCCACGTTATCCTCCATGGTCACTATCCTATTGACATTTACAAGGTAAAAATACATCTGCTATCTTGTCTTTGCTGTGCCCTCGTAGTCACTGGTAGTTGTGCAAAAGCTCTGATATCGCCCCCCACTTTTTTCCTGGGAACTTGCTTCACATAAGTGTGTACAATCTAGAAATTCCCACCTTTGGGACTTCTGATTAACTCTTTGGATAGCTAAGGAACAAAACAAAATCCTCCTGGCGCATGAAAATGACTACTTGAAGGCTTATATAGGACAAATGGTAAAGGATAGCACACCCACTTAAAAGAGTAACTCTAATCCACTCTAGTACTGGCATGCTTCTTCATCGGGTTCATCCAGACTCCTAAAGGTCAGGGTGGGATCTACCATAATTCGGGGAGCATTTAAATAGATTGGGTGGAAGGGGGTGTAACTTTAAAGATAAAATTCCTCACCCACTCCAAAAGTACTCTTTATTGATAGAGTCAGAGGGAAGGTAAAACTATATCATAAGAGTGTGAGAATGTGATGTTCCTATGACTCCATATCACCAACATGTTCCAGCCCTTTTCTACTGTCCTGTGTGAGGTCCTGGGCTTTTATCAGGGTGGGTTAGGAAAGAGTTCACTCCCTCATTGATGTGACTAACGTGTGGTTACTGTTATGGGCATGTGATTAGCATGCACAAAATTCATAAAATATTTATACATAATTGTACTTGTAGCTGTAGGGGATTACATGTGACAGAAAGGTATATAGTGTGTAAAGCATCAGATGTTTATAAAGATCACGCATTACAGAGTGTAAGTAGAGTACCTCTGGTGTTATGTCTATACCAAAAGGTACCAAAAGTGCATGCAATTTTGCAACTCAACATAGGTGTATGTGATGGATCATCTCAATGTTTGTGATCACATACATACTGATGAAAGTATCAACTTGGACAGATCCCTGATGTCTGGTCCAACTGGAAACAGTATTATTGTATTATCTAACTGCTTGATTTCAAGCTGTACAACAGAATATGTTTAGTATATATCCGCTGATTTACAACTGTACACCAAACCATTTGGTGGAGTTGTGATACTCTTTCATGAATAAAATAATCCACAGTGCGTTATCACCAAATATATAATCCCTTGTTTCCCATAATGAAACCTGATAATTTGTATCATATGGCCTTAAATTAAAGACATTTAAATGCATGCACACACTCATTTTAGGTAAATATTCCACACAGTGCCGCACTAATGAATAAGATCATTCAGAAAAAATACAAAACAGCTAGACATCTCAATTGGATTTTTCTTGCCAAAAATATGATGCCTGGAAGCAGATTCTTGACTGCATTCTTGGTGCTAGGCTCTCAAACCAGTTATCTTGATTACCCCCGGGGTATAAGAATAGCACTGGGTTGTTTTCAGCCAGGGTAACAGAGTTAGTTCGAAATGTTGATGAGGAGGCATTGTCCTATGTAGATGACATCTATCTGATGGACAATGAATTATTGAAACACTTGTCTAGGGTGAACCACATAATTCTTGAGTATGCCCACCTGGGATACATATTTAATTAAAAAAATCTAAAATTGCCCACCTCACTGTCCTATTTTTAGGGTACGAATTGCCAAGTGAAGGCAAATGCCTGGCAGCACAATTTGTGGAAAAATGTGCACTGCTCCAACTTCCAAAGACTCTGAAAAGACTACAAACCATTTTAGGATTCTTGAATTTCGACAGGACATATATTTTGGATTACGCAGAAAGAGTTAATCCTTTCAATGACTTCATTAGACCTCATTTTTCAGTGCACCATTGGAAAAAGGAACATACTGATATCTTACATTCTGTACAAGCTGACATTATAGCTTCCAAACATTTACACACACATGTGTCAATTCAACTCACTTGGTGATCCGTGTAGTCGCTGGTCTAAATGGGTACATATATATCACGTTCAATGAAGGTGATAATGTCCGTATAGCATACAAATCACATTTGTACACAAGCGCTAAAATGCACTGTGCATCAACAGAAAAAATATTGACACCAGAAAAGACTGCTGTAGTGAGAGAGACAGCGCTGGCACAGGGGAAACTCATAATTGTTGTGACCCATGTACTGACCAGAGAGGCCATTACAAAGGCAAGAATTCCAAATGATAAAGCACTACATCTACCATGGATTCAAAGGACTTACTCTATCACTGCGTCAGATGTAAGTTACAGATTTGATTCTACATTACAAACACAAGCATTCCTGCAGTACGAATAAGAATATCCTCTTCTGAATGAAATAATGCCTCTAGATCTATATAAATGCATCATTTATACAGATGGATCTGCCCAGTTGGCCATAGGAACAAAACAGTAATATTCTGTGGCATGCACAATTGTAAAAGGGTGCATGCAGGACGGAAAGTTTCTTCCTGGGAAAGAACACACACAGTCTCTAGGAGATAGTACATTACAGCTGGCTGAACTAAAGCCCTGACACTGGAACTACAAAATACAGATCATGAATTTCCCACACTCATAATGTGTGATTCATTTTACTGTGTCCAGTCCTATAACTAATATTTACATTATTTTGGCCCAAATGGTTTTAGGGTTGCCAACGGTTGCACAGTAAAGCACAAGATGCAGGGCCCAGTGTTTAGCTCTCTGGCTTATGTAGAAGCCATGGGAAGTTTGGGTGTGGCCTTGAAGTACTCCTCCCCCTAGCCTCCTGAGAGTAATTTGCTAATCAAGAATTACACTCAGGTGGCAGTAGGGTCAATCACCTTCATGGGTTCCAGAGTGCACTTACCAATATGCGAAGATAATCCCTGGGGCGTCGTACACCTTATGAGATCCTGTTTAGGTACGAATTTTGGTACCTGACCTTGATAGTGTAAGCAGAGTGGTGGCTGAAACTACATTTGACCTCAATGCTTGTTTGGATGTTTTAAAGGACCTTAAATAATACTGAGCTTCACAAAGCAAAGTCCAAGTAAAAAGCGAAGTGAAAATGGTAACTGCAAGACCTGCCTAGGTCCCGGTGATTGGGGACCTTGACAGAGAGAACATTGTGAACAAAAAAGAATTGGGGTCATCTTGCAGAGCACCCATACCAGTCCTGGCTGTCGAAGAAACCAGAACTGTCCTTCTTCGCCTCTTGCCAGTCACTGATACAAAATGTTGTCTCATTTGATCTGATCAAACCACACTATGTGGCCAATACTCCACAGCTTATGCCACATGGGCTCCTGTGTAGCCGCCGCACACCTCTAGCTACCGTACAAGAAGTTCAAATGGAAGATTTAATACCAACTGAAGACTCTACTTTCCAAAGAGAAGTTGTGAACAACAATGAATGATGCTTCTCCCAGTTGAAACAAATAAATTGACAATGTCTATGTCAAAATGCAACAGATTGAGTCCTCTACCAGTTCTACAAAACATGCTGAGCTGCCAAGAATAGACGAGACGTCGTCTGCCTACTTCTTGCATTATGACGATTTGTCATCGGATCCAAGTGAACCTGAGCTGCCGACTCCACCTTTCCCTTTCAAGCAATTAGTTTATGCTTTCTATATTTGGCTGAAAAAGACTTACTTCATTGTTCCCTAGATACATCTATGGATTACAATTGGATTACTTTTCCTGATACGTTGGATCAATATAGTAACTGTCTTTTTCCTACTTTGAAATGGACATTTTCTCCAAGAACGCTCTGCAGTATAAATCGGAACTTAGTTCTTACTCCACATGCATCATTACACCGTGAACTAAGAGACTTGTGCCTGGTGAAAAGTGCCATTATAAACACTGGGCTATTGCCAAAAGGTCCCTGAACCTTGGTATCGTTTATTATAAAGAAACAATGGTCCTGGACCAATTATTCAAGGAAGAGTTAGATTAACAGAATTATCAACTTATTTGAGCTTACATTAATCAGCTCCCAAACGTCTGTAAATCTTGAAAATAAATGTGCAGAAAAAAACACCGAGTATTATTACAATATATTTATTTAGTCATTTAAAGGAACAATCATTAGTGGGTCAAAAGGGTAGGAGAATGTTCTAGGGAATGTGTAAGAAGGATTGCTCAAGTGTACATATAGGAGTCAAGGGAGCTCAAAGTGTGTAGAAAAGTAAAAGGCACATATTTCAAGACTGTACAAAACTGATAATCAATAAACATAGGACATTCGCTTCCTGAATGAGACCCTGAAGTTGACTGTTCACTGGCTCACTTCTAACCAGCTTAAACTCAACGCAAAAAAAACGAGTTCCTTTTAATTGCACCACCTAACGCCAATAGAGACATTCAAAAATGGATCAAGGCTATCTCAGAGCTAAACTGCTCTCCTACGTATCTGGACTCTGCTAAATCCCTTAGAATTAGCTTAGACAGCAACCTGAACATGCATGGCCATAACAATGCGATGGCCAAAAACTTACAGATTTCACTTGAACTACCCAAGAAACCTGAAACCATTCCTCGACACCCCAGATCTAAAATCGGCAATTCAGGCCCTGGTCATCTCTTGGCTAAAATATGGTTGTTCCATCCTCGCAGGCCTACCCAAGAGCTCCCTTGTGTCATATTGATACGCATTACATATATACTGTGTTAAGTTAGCATGAGCTTATTAAATGCTTTAAACGCCATTTTACCTTTTGCTGCTTCTGCACACGACACATAATTGTTGTTTTAGCTTTCAGCGCAGTAGAGCGGTGTGATTTACTTGAGAATAATATGTTATTGCTCTGATATCAGCTTTGCTTGGTAAACTGTGTCTGTACAGTGAGTGCTGAAGCCTTCAAGGATAACTCGACACAGTGTTGTTGTGAGGTCTGATCTTCGCACCTTCCTAGACATAACATACATGCAAGCGGCAGCCAAATTCTGGCTTTAGGCACGTTTTATATTGCTGCACACAGGGCACACATTACACTTGATGGTGCTTCGCATGCAGAGAGCTGGTGGAAGATGATGTGATCCCTTCACACTAGGATCTTGAGGAATGGGGCCGCCCTGCTAAAACCCAATGAGACCTTCTTAGATATAATATATTATTCTAGTTAGGGAGGGTGAGAATTAGGTGTTGTTAACCCCTATTCATTCCAGCATTTTTAGTATGTTGTCACCTTTTGTATTCTATGGACTAGTAACTATGTTGATAACTTTGCTTCTAATAATATGTTTGCTTGTATTATCTAAGATACTGCGTTTGAGAACACTGCATTAGTAAATAAATATTTCAAATATGCACGCGTCCTCATTTACTCCACGTTCTGGTTTGTAATGATTGTATAACGAAAGAGTGCTCATGTATTCCACGTGACCTGAGGTATTCTGAGTTCATGTTCTGGTTTGTCTAAACATTGGGAGTTTGTAATGACCAATGAGACACTGTAGCTAGCTCGGTAAGGGGATTTTGGGTACTAAGGAGGGTTTTTGGCACACCCTAATTCACTGAGGTTCCAAGTCTCTATGCACAGTTTTGTAGGAGAACGGAATCCCTGCTACACTGGCACCATTGAAAGCCTGCCTCAACGCCGCCGCCAGATTTCTAACTGGCTCTAAGAAATACGACCATATCTCACCCAACCTTAACGCTCTGAACTGGCTTCCTCTTGAGGCCTTGAATCCAATTCAAGCTGGCTTGCATCACCCACAAGGCTCTTTATTCCACCTCCCCTGCTTTTCTCACCCAGAAACTCATGATATCTGGAAGAGCCAGAAACTCCTGGTCCGCCAGAGACCTTTTGCTCCGACCTGCATGCTTCAGGAAAAAAAGAACGCCCAATCGGGCCTTCTCTGGGGCTGCCCTAAGAATATGGAACTCACTCCCACCCGCCATCAGAAGAATACCGTCTCTAGCTAACTTCAAAAAAGAGGCCAAAACTTTCCTAATGGGCAAATTCCTCTGCTAACGCTCACGTAACAATCACCTCCGTAACCTGGCTTTGCCTATCATTACGGCATTTTACCAGGGCCCTCTCTCCTTATGATACCCTCTCTGCACTCCCGAACAAACCCCGCGGGTATTGAGACTACTTCTGCATCCTAATGTATCGATTTGTTCCTACCCCAAAATGTATCCGGATATAATGATTGTTGGTTCTACCATGTGATGTATCCACCTGTCCCTATCCCTTTCATTGTTTCCCCCCTATGTCCTGGTATTCCACCTGTTACTTCTATAAAGCGCTCTGATACCCTCATGGGTCTGATTCGCGCTCTATTAAACACTAAATAAATAAATAAATACATAATACAAACAGGTAGGCATATTTGAAGTGCTAGGGGAAGGATTTGTGCACAAGTATTGATAATTACCATTCAGGTTTATATGCAGCAATGGGGAAACAGAAGTTTTTTCCTAGTGGCTCTGACGCCTTAAGCGGTTTCTTAGTTTGCTAGGACGTTTTTTCTCCACGGGGCATGTAATGCTTCAATTGCACACTTTTCCTGATATCTGAAGTGTTCCCCAGCTGCAGTGATTCATCCTGTATTCAGGCTGCTCTCGAATGAGAGCTATTTGATGCTGAATGATCAATGTTGTTGCGGAATGGAACCAAGCATCGCTTTTCTAGCGACCGTTAATTATATAGACTCTGGTTGTACACAAATACTGTTCCACCTGCCCGCACAGTTAGAGCTGCAGCGCTATGGCCTTCAATAAATGTTTCCAACATAAAATGTAATACCCTAAGCAAACTGAAAGCCATGCTTTTGCAGAAAGATGTGGCTTTAACTTCAGCCAAAGGGAAATTTGATCTCCCAGTTGCAAGGTCCTTGTCTGAGATGCAGATACTACTCCATGCTAACTTCCAGCTGCATTTTTGGGAGCTGGTCCATCATATCTTTAACATGTCTGATATTAAAGGAATAGTGCACTCTTTAAAAATGTTTCAGCTCTGGTTTGGTTTGCACCTTTCAGACAATATTCAGAGATATACCATCTTTCAAACACTCTATGTTCGGAAGTGTTTTTGGAGGGTTCCTGCTACTTGTGGTGAGAATACTGATTTATTCTATTTGCTCCACAATAGTCTTCCCAGTTCAACTCGGAATGGAGACAGCAATGCTAGTGCTGGGCTGCCGTGAGCTCATGATACACTGCTTCGGCACACTTTGGCTTCAAGAACTAAATGAGCACTGGTTCTTGTCATTGAAGCCGGTCTGGCTTGACTTCATACATTTTGTCTTCTGCTGCCTGCTTTGCAGCCATGAATGCATCCTGGATATATGTCTTGAATCAGAATTGGTTGTGCCACCGGACATTGAAGTACTGATGGACCCCTTAAAGGCCCCTATGTATTTCTGTCCCCAGCGTATTACATTGATGATGAATGCATTCTTAGAGCCATCCTGGAATGCTTCAGCTCCTAGTGATGTGACCAAGGGGTCAGTGGACAACTTGTGGCAAATGTCGCCTCCCTCAGCAGCTGCTGTGAGAACTTGAAGGAATCACCTTTGCTCCATGAACATACTACGAGGTGCACCTCTGGGAATGTATGCGGATGTGGGCAACAGCAATGTTGCAGCTACCACTCAGAACTCATTAACAATTGGCCTTTTCCATTTTAAAAACAAAATGTACCACAACTACTTTTTACTTTTCTAGGCACCACGGATTTCTGAGTGTTTGAGATTTCAAATAATATAATGGCTTTTAAGCCTTTTAACAGATTTTTTTAGGAAGTGCGCTTTTAGATGCTTTTTATTCTCTGTTTGATTCCTAGATAGCTTTTTAGATATCGACCCATAGTATGAGGAGTCCATATTATATTACAGAGTAAGGCCCATGTAGTGAAGCAGCTTATTTTTTGAATTGTCCACACAAAAAACATTTCCAGCTGAGACCTTTTACTCACATTTGCACACACAACAATGTTGGATTAGTTTAATTGAAATTAAACTTGTTTTTACTTCTAGCTTTACGCAACATTATCACAACGCCCTGAACATCATGTACAAGGTCTCTTTTCGAATTACATACATGTTATCACTATCTTCATCCATGGAGAGACAGGCTTACCTATATATCCATAACATCACTAATCTAGGTGCACATTGCAAGGCTGCTTTCTATTATAAAATATGAGCATCCCAATAGATTAGTGGAGGAGGTACTGACACTGAGGGTCCTTGCATGCTGGGAAATCACCATGCAGCAGTCTGACATCTCATGAGGGGTGTCCAGTACATGGCCAAGATGGGGTCCTTCACTCTATCCCATCATGTAAAATGGTTGGATTGTCCATGGGGGGATTGTTGGCTCTATACCTACACACACTCTAGGTACACATAGAGTAGGGTTCGTATAGTAGGAGTACGCTAGATTACTGCCTTGTTTTATATGCCTGCATATATACATTGTTTATCACCATGGTAGTAGCATATCTACTATTTACGCTTTTGGTGCTTGTAATCACGTTTATCTGCTTCAGTCTCCTAATCATTGCAGCACACATATTTTATGTAAGAATAACGTAGATTCAATAAACATTACAGAAAACATCCTACTGTGTATTTTCTGTATATTTTCCTAAGAATAAGTAAGAACAAGTGACTGAGTGAAATGTTTCTGGACTATGTCCACCATCCCTGAGGGTCAGGGTTTTCATGTTCAGTGGTTGCCGGGAAACCATTCGCTCCCTCGTAGGTTCAGGAGCTTACAGTGGAACCGTGAGCTAACTGATCTATCAGGAAACATATCCAGCGTGGTCGTCCAGAATCAGTCTTGAGAACCAGGCCTTTAGTTAATGTTGTCTAAACAATGCACAGGACCTATGGATTGCTAGGAACTACAAGACACTGCATTGAACATAATAAATAACATCAATCGCTATTTCAGAAAATATTTGTTTGATTAACTTATTACAAAAATAATTTTATATGGATAGACTTTGTTTTGCAAAACATATAGTGCACTTGCGTTGTTCACATTGAAGATTCTCATAAAGAGATCTGTTGGTGTGCTATTCCAGATGACAAACAATAAACAGTGTAAGGAATTGTGATAATAATGATCAACCACAATCCTCAGTGATAAACCCCAAATGAAGATGTTTATTACACAGCAATGTGTTATCAAATCAAAATGCATTTCCCGATGATTCTTGCTCATTTTTGCCTCACTTACTGAAGAAGAGATGATTTGATAACTGTCATTGTCTTAACTAAGCCAAACAGCAATACCTAAGAATTTATTTCACAATATAGACATAAGATTGATATTTGTGACAAATAAAACTGAATTTAGATCCTTACTATTCTGTTGGATTATAATACTGACCCTCTTGGCCTGCTCAGGGGGTCCCACATGGATCTTTAGGCCCCAACATTTTTAAAATAAAAAATCGCGGGGTACACGTATGGTACTCGCACGCGGTGAAAAAGAAAAAAAAAACGAGAAGTTCGTTTTATTCTTAATAAGCCCCCGGGGGGAACAAATCCCGGGGGCAATTTCTTTCCATAATGGGGGCCTGTAAGGCCCTCCGAGCCCTGGGGAACGCCATCCCTGGGTCTTTATTTAGAAGTATGCAGGGGGAAGTATGTTTGGAGCCCCCCACCACACACCCCGGGGACCGCCAACTTCCTGGGGCAGTAATATTTAAAATAGGAGGGTCCATAGCGGACCCCCTGGGGCTTTTGAATGTTGAGAAGGGGTCGCAAGGCCCCCCTCCTGAAGCCTTGATGGCCCTGGGGTCCGACACTTCCCAGGGCCGGCTACTGCAGTGTCCCGGGTTACCTACCCCCGGGACACTGATGTTTGCTATAGTAGGACGGGAGCATTGCGGCTCCCACTTTACCACAGCAAACCACTTTTCTATTTGAAAGAGAGAGCAAGTTAACCTGCTCTCTCTTTGAAGTAGGAAAGCAGATTGCTTTTCATCAGAGAGAGCAGCATGTAAGCTGCTCTCTCTGACAAAGCAATGCCCGCTCTCGAAGGAGGCCGGGAGCCGGCTGGGACTGTGGGGGCATTGGGGTTTCCCCCACAGTCCCCAATGTTATATTTGAACCCCGGTGGAGGGGGCCCCCGGGAATTATAAAAAATGAGTGATAGAGGCTATTTTTGTTTTTTACTATCAATGTTGAATCTATGAATGTATGTTGGCAGTGTGTGTTGACAAGGGTTCGGCTGCAGATAGTATTTCATCTCCCCGAGGTTTTGTGTACCCCCTAAGTCTAAAGGGAGCCTATACAGGCCGATTCTAGGTTGGCAGTGTGTGTTCAGTAGGGTGAATGTGTTTGTGTACCCCCTTTGCAGCTCCTTAAACATTCGAACATATAATTTCTGAAAAATCTTTTTTGTGTTGGGCAACAGAGTATTACCACAGTGACTTTGTCATCCATGTATCTTTTTTACTTTTTCTTTATTTGAGTTCAGCTTTATTTATAGTATCTTTCTACCTCTCATCACAATGAGTTCCACAGTGTAGCGTCCGTTGCAGTGTTCTTAGCCTTTTTGTTCTTACCAGTTTGTGTTCAAGATTCGCTGTCCTATTTGTGTAACTTTCCTTTGTGTATCTTTTGTGCAGCCCTCTCTTGTGTATCTTGTTTTGTATTTGACTTTGTTTATTCAGTGCTTGATCCAGTGTCCTGAATATAGCAGTGCATCTGTAGACATGTAGTTTACTCCTTTCCTTTCCTTTCCCTCTCTCCATCCGAATTGACAAGGTAATGGGGAGAGTCAAAGTAAGGCACTCCTGTTGTCACTGTTTTAATCTTGCAACATAATAGGTAGGACATGGGTTAAGAAACCCAGCCTTCACCACTCTTGGACCCTCCTGGCCCTTGTTGCCACCGCGTTTGCTATGTCTTAAGTATTTAATCTCTGCACTTGACCGTGGACCTCCAACAGTCAAAAGTCAAAGTCAAAAAGATTTTATTTGTGTAGGTACTCAACCGAGGACCACAAATGTAGAAAATGTAATAAAATTTAACAAAAAAAGAAAAGTACATTACAAATTAATATAAAGCTAATGTTGATTTAAAAAATTTGTACAAATTATAACATACAAACTCATTTGGGGGGTTGATACCTGCTATTAATATTTCGGAATCTTTTACTAACCTGCAGGATCTATATATCGGCAAAATATACTGTGCACGAGCAGCTACTATTTTAAAGTTTGGACAAATAAACAGTAAGTGTTCCACAGTCTGCTCACCCCCTTGACATAACAAACATAGCTGAGAGAGATCTCCGCGTGTCCATTTTGATTTAAATTTAAAAGCTTGTACAGGTAAGATCCCTGCTCGAAACATAAAAATCACCCTCCTTGCACTATGAGAAAGACAAAATGAAATATAAGGGTGTATATTTTTGTACTCTATAAGTGTGGTAAAGGGTTTGAATATTTTAAGCCGCTGGCTGTGTGCATAGTCCAAATCATAGCTCAACCTAGGAGTGAAACATTTTAGAAAGAGTTTTAGTTGCGACGCAGACCAAGTCTTTAAGATTTCTATAGAAGTTCCAGCCATTTGGAGCGCCGTAGACAAGTTAACTAAAAAAGTTTGATTATCTACGTCTGGGCCGAAAGTCTCTTTTTGGAGCAGAAATCTGAGGGTACCCTCCGTAGCGTGAAGAAGATTAAAGGCCCATCTAATTATGTTTGCCACTGCAGTGGCAAAAGCACTAGTGATTCCGAATTCCAGCCGTAAAACCTGGACTGGTGTTGCAATTGGAACCCTCATCATTTTTTTCAAGATTTTCCCCTCTTGACGGTCCATGAAACCCCATTGTTGAATGGGAATGTATTCTGTAGCATATGACAGTACTGCAGGAATTTTTACTTTATATATCTTTATTAATGCGGAAAAATGCCTGCTCCCTGTGGCGCTATATAGTCTGGATAGAGTTCCTGCATGTAAGTCGGATTTTTTCTTTAACTTCTCGATATGCTTTGTGTTTGAGAGATTCTTGGTAAGAATCCTGCCCAGATAGGTATATTCTTTTTCTTCTTCAACCTTATCATCTCCTAGCCTCCAATTGTATTTGGCACTTTTCTTCCTCCCAGAGAAGGCTACAACTTTAGTTTTCCCTACGTTCGGAATTAAAAAATTGTCCTTAGAGTAATTGAACAAAGTATCAAGGGAGTTTTGCAAACCAAATGGTGTGAGATCGAATAAAACTATATCGTCCGCGTAGAGCAGCGTATGAACTCTTTGCTTGTTAATTTTTGGTGGCAAGCTGAGGCCCTTTTCTAATTGTTTAGGCAAGTCATTTAAATATAACGAAAACAGCATGGGGGCTAATAAACAGCCCTGTTTGAGGCCGTTTTCAGTATATATTACTTTCGTTAGTCCTTTTTCGCCCCCCATTTGGACTCGACACCAAGTATTTGTATGGAGGCTAATGATGGCCTGTAGCAGATGTTCATTGATTCCCAAACTCCTCAATTTTTTCCATAGTGTCGGACGGTCCACTCGGTCAAATGCCGTCGAGTAATCTATAAAGGCCATGTAGACCGTCTGTTTTTTTCTTGTGACATATTTGTCTAGGAAGAACTGAATAATTGCCGTGTTGTCTGTAACAGAGTGTTTGGGTCTGAAGCCTGATTGGAACATAGGTATCAACCCCAACGAAAAAGCCCAGTTTTTTAATTGTAAGAGGATCTCTGCTGCGAAGATTTTTCCAGTAGCGTCTAGCAGAGCTATTTGGCGATAATTTCCTGCTACCGTTTTGGAGCCTTTTTTATATATTGGAATAATTGTACTCCCTCGCCATGACTTGGGTACTTGCCCACAGGACATAATGTGGTTGAATAGTGGAGTTAATAGAAGGCTCCATTCCTTAGAGTTTGTTTGCAGGGCCTTTATAGGAATTTGATCAGGGCCGAAAGCTCCTGTGCTTCTTGCCCTCCTAATGTGTGTTTCCACCATCGCATTTGTTGTTTTCGGGATTACTATTTCCTTACCTTTTTCCCCCACTTTATTGGAACCGTTTATTTGTGATTTAACCACATTTGTTTTGTAGAGATCTGCCAAGTAGAGTTCCCACTCTTTCGGAGGAACAGGTACTGCTTGTAATTTCTTTTTTGTCCCCGATAGTTTGGCTATTATTGACCAGTAGGTTCTCTGATTTGATTCTTTGGCAGCAATTTGTAATTCAACCCAGTTTCGATCTTGGAGGGATTTTCTCTCCCTTTTTTTTCCTCTTCTCAATTGGTTTTTTACTTTGTTTATTTCCTTCTTTTTAGTAGGAGAAGGGCGGAGGTATTGAGCACGTATCAATTTATTTAGGGTCTTCCTTATCGATGAATTCCCTGTTTTGTTGTTATTTTTCCTTTGTATATTAGTAATGGTTGTATGAGAATTCATTTTAGTTATTACCTCTTTAAGTTCAATGAGCATGATCTCAAAGTTTTCAATAGGATCATCAGAATAATAGTTCCTTAAGAAGTGCTGTTGGTCAATCAAATTTGTTATTTTGCTCAGGGAGGACGGATTCCAAAAGATACGTCTCCGATCACTGTTTACCAGAGTATCTTTTCTTTCGAGAATCATCGGACCTTCTTCTGCTAGTTGAGCCGACCAACTGATTCTGAGTTGCATGACAGCATGGTCACTATCAGTGGTAAAAATAGAGCAGAGATGGGACATAGTTTCGAACTGGTCCTTGCCGCAGATGATATAATCTATTATTGACGGTCTCCCGTTACCCTGCCTTGTATAAGAGGCCGGGATGTCGCCTTCCACATTCCCGTTTAGAATGGTTCCATTTATGGTAAGTAGTACTGATAACAGTGCTTTCCCTCTTTTGTTAGATCGGATATCTCTGGGGAATTGGGGGATTAAAGGTTCCATGTTTTCCTCTTCCAGAATTTTTCCCCACTTATTTATTTCTAAATTGGAAATCTTCCCGTTAAAGTCGCCCAATATCAAGTAATTTGGGAACAAAAGGGCTTCTATTATTTGTGTAATAGTTTGCAGGGTATCGTCATATAAAGTGTCGTATTTTTTTCCTGGGGGGGCATAAACGTTAAAAAATAACGTTGTTCTCGTTGAGGTCGAATTGTAGGCTTTCAGAGACAGTTTGATACATTGCACATTTTCACTATTAGTTTCCACAATCTCTTGTGCCCATAAGAGATCCTCTCTCATTAAAATTGCCAATCCCCCTTTGGCATGTCCCCGAAATGAGGGTTTTGCACATATGTTATACACAAAGTAACCTTGTTGTTCAAAGGGCTCGGTTTCCCAAGTTTCTTGAAGGGTCAATATGTCTGGTTGGGAAGCGAGGACTTCCTTCATTTTTTTCATTGATCTACCAGCAATATTCCACGTTATGACCTTTAAACCTTGGTTAAACAGGGTGCTTTAATTGATTTAGGCCTTTGTTATTGTCTAACATCCCTGGAAGCCACGTCCAGGAGTACTCGAATTCATTTTCATCAGCATTTTTTGCCTTCGATTCTATGTGCCACACTTCCCTTTCCCCGTTTTTTATACGAATTTTTAGAATCTCTTCTCCCTGTTGTATATCACTAATCGGGATATCCTCCAATTGTCTTACAGTCCCCAAAGATTGTTTCCCCTCTTTCAGGTGCAGTGAGGAGAAAAGTTGAGTGTTGATTTTGGGAGTTGGATTATTTTTAATTCCTTTAAGTTCGCTTTTCTCAATGACATCGTAGCCAAATCGATGTATTATCTCCTTTTCCTTCAGGATAATACTTGGTATTACTGGAGACCAGAACGAGACCACTGCGATTTTGCTCAGACCACGCTTTGGAAATGATACTAAATCGATGTCACTACTCGTCATAAATTGCAGAGACTTTATGTTTTGTAAAAGATGAAGAATCCGGCTTCTGTTCAAAGGAGTATTGTCTGTAGGAAATAATTCGTCAAATTGGAGGACGTTAGATTGAGTGACGGTCTTCCAGACTTTGTCCTCTTCACAGACGATTTTATCAGCATTTTCTTGTCTTGTCGTAGAAACCGTATTTGATGGAAAATATACTTCCGCCTTGGGATTCAAGGATCTCTTTATGTCAGTGATTATTCGTTTAGGTGATTCTCCTAGTTTTCTCCAACCTGGCATACTTGTCTCGTCATTTTCCTCCTGTAGATCTTTTTGTGCTATTTTGATTTTTTGAAATTTCAGTTTACGGCTTTGCTTTTTGTGAATCCTCCTTAGAGGTTTTTTCCTCTTTTTGTTTTTTTCTCTGATAGAGTCATCCTTAACTGGGTGTGGTGTTATTACTCCTGAAAGAGTTTCAGAGTTAATTTCCTCATGCCGTTCCTCGACTTCTTTTACTGAATTGATATACGATCTTTCCTTTTTCGCTTTTTTATTAAAAATCGGGAATTGTTTTTGTTTCTTTGGAAGGTTTTCTCTAAACAGTCGTTTTAAGGAGTATATAGGAGGGTCATTGCAAAGTTCCGTTTTTTTCCTTTTATCCGGTTGTTTGAGATCGTCGTCTGATGTCTGAGTAGAAGAGTGACATTTATTTTCCTTAAGTACGTTTTCTTTACGCCAACTATTTTCTTCTATTTTTCCTTCTTTGATTTTTGAAGTCTCCTTTTTCCTTTTCTCTTCTACTAGAAATTTCAAGATGCCAATTTGGACATCTAAAGTTTGATCAGAATTTTCAAGAATGTTACTTAAAAAGGAGAGAACTGATTCGAGAATCTCTTGTAGTGTGAATAGAGCCTTTGAGAGAGGAATTGTAGATTTTTCATGATTATTGTCTTCTATTAAAAAGGGATCCAAAAAGGAATCTTGTTCATATGTGGACAGTTTTTTTGCATCACTGATTGTTGACCCTTGCTCTGGTTTATTCCCTACCGATTTTTTGTTGGATATACTAAGATCTTTTAGTGTTTGTGTGCTCCCAATGCCCTTTAACGGGAGTAAATCGGAGTTCGAGCTTTTTTGTTCCGATGTGAAGTTGAAGATACTCAAGTCTTCTTTTTTGTGTAAACTCTCGTGTTCTTGTAAAGGCGTTGATGATTTCACCAAACTGGAATTGGGATTTTCTAGTTGTTGTTCCATTGTTTTAATAGGAGACGTGCTAGCAAACACGATTTCGCTGACATTTTGGAGCAAGTGCGCGGATGCCGATAAACAGGTGCGATCTACCGAACTCCCAGTTGTTTTATTTTCAGAGGCAGACATTGTTTTTACCGGTTTCTTTTTAACTGATAAAGAAGAGAAGTATTCACTGATTGCTGGAGTCAGGGTGTTACGGCCAGCCTTTAAACCTTTATCCGTGGATTTCCTAACGGCTTCCTCTGTTCCTAGTCGTTTCATAAAAATAGTTCTTGAGCGAAGTTTTTTTAAACCCATTAAAGAGATGTCTTGGGCCACTTTTGTCGCAGGATAGGAGATAACGAAAGAAATAACAGAAGGAGAGAGAGTGTTACCTTTTTCCGATGCTTAGTCACGGAGTTAATCACAATATGTTCTTTGGTCGTATTTGTTAGAGATATGGCCCGTCCCGTCCACGGTCGTCCCCGGACGGCCACAGACGGCCCGCCCTTTGCCCGGGCTTAGCCCCGAGCTTTGCCCCGCGCGCGTCCCGCTTAGCGCGTAATTGGGCTTCCTTTTGTGGAATTGATGTGCCACCCTATTGGTTAGAGTGGGGGTATGACTCTGGGAGGGGGCGCGGCTCACGCGGGAAGAGGACCAGCTGAGAGGTGGTGATTGCTGGTCCTCGCAGTCCCGGGGCCGGCGCCTCTCTCTCCACTGCGGTCACCAGGTAGTGTTGAAAGCTCCCTCGACGAGATAGGTTTAAAATCAGCTCCTCTGCTTCCGAATTGCCTCAAGCAGGGCTCTGCAGCACAGTGTCTCAGGGGCAGAACAAGTTCTGTAGCACGAGCGGCACCCGCGAAGCGGGGGCCGCGAGAAGTTATGGAAACTGCTGGGGGTGTGACTCTGGGAGGGGGCGCGGCTCACGCGGGAGGAGGACCAGCTGAGAGGTGGTGATTGCTGGTCCTCGCAGTCCCGGGGCCGGCGCCTCTCTCTCCACTGCGGTCACCAGGTAGTGTTGAAAGCTCCCTCGACGAGATAGGTTTAAAATCAGCTCCTCTGCTTCCGAATTGCCTCAAGCAGGGCTCTGCAGCACAGTGTCTCAGGGGCAGAACAAGTTCTGTAGCACGAGCGGCACCCGCGAAGCGGGGGCCGCGAGAAGTTATGGAAACTGCTGGGGGTGTGACTCTGGGAGGGGGCGCGGCTCACGCGGGAAGAGGACCAGCTGAGAGGTGGTGATTGCTGGTCCTCGCAGTCCCGGGGCCGGCGCCTCTCTCTCCACTGCGGTCACCAGGTAGTGTTGAAAGCTCCCTCGACGAGATAGGTTTAAAATCAGCTCCTCTGCTTCCGAATTGCCTCAAGCAGGGCTCTGCAGCACAGTGTCTCAGGGGCAGAACAAGTTCTGTAGCACGAGCGGCACCCGCGAAGCGGGGGCCGCGAGAAGTTATGGAAACTGCTGGGGGTGTGACTCTGGGAGGGGGCGCGGCTCACGCGGGAAGAGGACCAGCTGAGAGGTGGTGATTGCTGGTCCTCGCAGTCCCGGGGCCGGCGCCTCTCTCTCCACTGCGGTCACCAGGTAGTGTTGAAAGCTCCCTCGACGAGATAGGTTTAAAATCAGCTCCTCTGCTTCCGAATTGCCTCAAGCAGGGCTCTGCAGCACAGTGTCTCAGGGGCAGAACAAGTTCTGTAGCACGAGCGGCACCCGCGAAGCGGGGGCCGCGAGAAGTTATGGAAACTGCTGGGGGTGTGACTCTGGGAGGGGGCGCGGCTCACGCGGGAAGAGGACCAGCTGAGAGGTGGTGATTGCTGGTCCTCGCAGTCCCGGGGCCGGCGCCTCTCTCTCCACTGCGGTCACCAGGTAGTGTTGAAAGCTCCCTCGACGAGATAGGTTTAAAATCAGCTCCTCTGCTTCCGAATTGCCTCAAGCAGGGCTCTGCAGCACAGTGTCTCAGGGGCAGAACAAGTTCTGTAGCACGAGCGGCCTCCAACAGTGTATTCTCATCATAGTCCAAGCACATACAATCCATCATTTTATATGCTCTTGCCCATTCTGTGTGTATTGCACATTATAAAACACCTTGAGTGTACCCGCCCTCAACACGTCTCCACTGGCGATTGTACATGCAGACCTTGGACAACCCTTTTCATCCATTCTTGCATATTCCTGTATATCCTAAATAAAGCACTTGACACAATGCATAGTGACACTGTATTTATTGTATTTATTTTTCGAATGTTTTCAAAATAATATACACTCAAGTACAAAATATTGTTGCTTCATTTCCAAGATAAATATTTAATATATTTCATATGAATTACCACATATGCTGATATTACAGTAATGATAAAATGAAGTGTTCATGTTTTTGTACAAGGACCTACAACATAAAAAATTCAGTGTAGAAAATCAACAAAACAATTTCGAAGACGGTTTCGAAATTAGTATGTGTCATAGAAGACCTGAACAAACGTGCTATTTTAGTATTGTAGTGAGTTATATGTCAGTATGTTGTTATGTATGCATTGTTCTAAAACTGAAGGTGCTATATATTCAGCTAGATAATCTCTTTGTAGAAGTGTAAGCATTCAGTCGCTTTCCAAGTAGTCATGCACCAAAGTAGGCCTTAGGGCATGGACTGCTTCAAATCATTATAGACTTTGCATTCACTGTTCTATACACCAGCAAACTTGCCTTTTATATCTTCAATTGCTCAGTGTGTATCATTACACTTTCACGAAACACTCTTACACTACTGTATCAGTATTGTAGTGAACCATACAGCAGTATATGCTTATTTTTATTTATTTTATTTCTTTTATTCAAAGTTTTATATAGCGCGAACAAGATCCTTACAGATATCAGAGCGCTTCACAATGAAAGGGTAGGGGCAATAGGAATGAACAGAGGTAATGGGAGCAATGTAGTAGTCACTAACATGAAAGGAAAATAAAAACATACATAAAACATATCAATATACAGTACGGTAAACAAGTAATATAAGACGGCACAAGTCATTAATCCCAATACAGAGGTGTTCAGATACACCTTGGGTGAATGGAAGGCTTATACCAGTGTTTTAATATAGAAGGAGCACTGAGTGGGGGCATCGGGAGGGTGAATCAGTGACCCAGCGTGTATCATATATTGGTCGGTAGTGAGAAGAAAGTAGCGCAGTAGTGTCTCCTTCAAGTAGAGGTATTGTGCCAAAGGACAAGGTGAGCATTGACACAAGGCAATGCAGAGTCTCTGATCCAGCACCTATGAAGTTCAGGAGATCTTGGCCAGAAGGATGGTTTTCACCTCTTTCTTGAAGAGTGCAGTGGAGGAGATACGCCTGGTTTCAGGAGGGAGCGCATTCCAGATCCTGGGTGCCATACCTGAGAAGGAGCGCTTGTAAGTTTTCTCTTTCCGGAATCTGCGGGGTTTCAGGAGTAGATTTTTTGAGCTTCTATTGGATCTCGAACCTCCTGATATAGACAACTTTTGAGCGAGGTAGTTGGGTGCATTGTGGTGCACGGCCGCGTGTGTCATAACTGCAATTTTTAGTTGTATTCTGGCTTCAAAAGGCAGCCATTTTAGGGACTTTAAGTCTGAGGAAATATGCGAATGTTTTCTTGAGCCAGTAATGAGTCTTGCGGCAGCGTTCAGAGAGGCTCTTAAGGGTGCTGTTGTGGATAGCGGGAGGCCGCTGAGGGCCACAATTCCGTAGTCTATTCGAGGGATGACTAACGCTTGTACAGCTGTTTGGAAGTCTTCAGCAGGGAGGAAGGGTTTAATTTTCCTCAGTGTGTTGATTTGGAAGTTAGCTGCTTTTGTGGCTTTGCTGACGTGCTGCTGCATGTTGAGCTTGGCGTCCAGTGTGATGCCTAGGGATTTCGCTGAGTCCACGATGGTGGGTTGGACATTGAATGCTGTTAGGTTGTTGAGCCATGTTTGGGTGGTGGAGATTTTCGCCGGGGGTGAGATGAGAAGGAACTCAGTTTTCAGAGCATTTAGTTTGAGGTGATTATCGGCTAGCCAAGATTGAGTGTTGATAAGCGTGGAATTCAGATGTTTAATATCATCCAGAGATTGAAGCTTTAGGTACAGTTGTGTGTCATCGGCGTACATATGGAATTGGACATTGGAAGCTTGGAGCAAGGTGGCGAGCGGTTCCATGACGAGGTTGAACAATGTGGGGGAGAGGGAGGATCCTTGTGAAACACCTAGATCTGCAGGCACAGGTGAAGATAGCACATTGTTGATCTTGAACTTCTGGGACCGGCTGTGAAGGAAGGACGAAAACCATTTGAGAACAGTTCCTGATAGACCCATTCTAGTGCTTAGCAGCTCCAACAAGTTCTCATGTTTGACCGTGTCAAATGCTGACGAGAGGTCAAGAAGGATGAGGAGGCAGGACTCATTGCGATCAAGAATTTGGAGGGCGTCATCAATTATGTGTGTCATAGCTGTTTCCGTGCTATGTTTCGCTCGGAAGCCTGATTGATGAGAGTTGAGGAGGTCAAATTGGTCAATGTGTCTTGTTAGTTGGAGTTGGACACATTTCTCCAGCAGTTTGGCCAGGGTGGGGATATTGGTGATGGGCCGGTAATTGTTTAGGTCAGACGGATCAGCTGTAGGTTTCTTGAGTATAGGCGTGACTTGTCCCACCTTGAGGGAGTCTGGAATGAGACCTTGTTGCAGGGAGCTGTTGATGATTTTGGTCCAGAGAGGGAGGAGCAAAGGGATGAAGTCTTTTACAGCATTCGCAGGTAGTGGGTCTGTGAGGTGATTAGAGGGCTTCAAGGTGCAGAGCAGTTTGTGTATTGTTTCTTCCGAGTAGGTATCGAAGTACAGCCAAGATGCCATGTTTTTAGGTTGAGTGTCAGCCATTCTGGTGTGGTTGGGGAATCGGCTTACATCCAAGATGAGGTCATTTCTTATGTTGTCAGTCTTTAGCTTAAAGAAAGCAGAGAAGTCCTCACAGTGTGGGGTGTCGCTTGTTGTGCTATTTGATTGTAAGGGTTGTGCCTTTGTTTGGGTCTTGATTAGTTCGAACAGTTTTATTGGCCTGTTTTTTGCTTGGTCCAACTGGCGGCTGAAGAAGTCCAACTTTGTGCGCTTTATTTTCCTGAAGTAGGCATTTCTCTTGTTTTTAAGCCTTTTGAGGTGCAGTGCTGAAGGGTCCGATCTCCAGGTGCGCTCTGCCATTCGCATCGAACGCCTGTCGTCATTGAGTCTGTCGTCATACCAGGGGTTAGAAGTTTTGGTGGAGACTCTCTTCAGTTGCAGTGGGGCGACTTCATTGACTAATGTATTCATAGATTCAAGGTAGTGGTCAGTCAGTGATTGGACATCCGAGGCACCTGAAGGGGGAAGGAGGAGATTGCCGATGTGGGGAGGCAGAGTGGAGGGGTCGAGATTCTTCATGTCCCTTTTCCATGTTTTGGATTTGATTGGTTGAGCCGGGTTAGGTTTAACTTTTTCATTGATAAAGAAGGTGATAATGTGGTAATCTGACCAGTCGCAGGGTAGAATCGTCTCTAGTTGTGTAGAGTTCTCTTTGGCAATGATGAGATCAAGTATCGAGCCTTTGTCGTGTGTTGGTCTATCGCATATTTGGGTAAGGTCGAGCGCATTAAGGAAAGTTTTGAGACTATTCACCACTGTGTCTTTCTGATCGTTCCAGTGGAGATTGAAGTCACCCAGGTAGATTTGGGTGGTCTGCCGACCGGCATTGGAACAGTGTTTTTACAACAGTGTATAGATAATGACACTCACTAGTGTCATTCCTCTGCCCTGTAACTAGCGGCTGACAGCTTTTATTGTCCTCTATCTCCTACACCCAACAGCCCCACTAAAATGGAGCTCAACGGCAAGCACACTTTTAGAATTAACTACCCTCCCACTCTCACCAAAAAAGCCACTAAACGTTTTAAACATAACTTCTTGAGGTCGCACCCTGAAACACCCTTTGCCGACACCTACTTCTCACCGGGCAACGGAGCCCTGAATACCGATATCATCTTCCACACCTCACGCAGAGCCCAATGGAGAAAAATGTTCCTAACCCTACTCACCGTCTCCTCCACCAGGAAAACTACTCATGGCCTAACTCTCTCTATCACACCTTCCCACCTCTTCCCTGGCAGGACTACCATTACTATCTATAATAACGGGATTGTCCTAATTCAATCCACGGACAAGAACCTGGAACTACTAGACAACCTGTTCCCCAAGTTCAAAGAGCACCTCTCCAAGCTGCGGACCCCCACCCAGATCTCCACCAACACTATCACCCCTGACGTCGCAGCCCCCACCTACAACACCTCTACCCCCAGCACCCCAGTAAATGGCCCACCTGCTGTTAACACCCCTCACTCCCCAAGGACAGACACCCCCAGCACCCCAGTAAATGGCCCACCTGCTGTCAACGCCCCACTCTCCCCAAGGACAGACACAAATGTCGCCACCTCTTATACTAACCGCCCCTCTAACATGTCCCCTTTCACCCCCACTTATATCCCCCCTATCCCTCTCCTCCCTGACATAACAACACCCACCCGCAACACGCCACCTGAATACACCACCGCTCGGAGTTTATCCAGCCCCTCCCATCCCCCCCACGACAGACGACTCTCCCTCCCCAGCTCCCTCCCCACTCTCACACACGACACCCTCACACCTGACAGAACAACTCTCACCCACAACACGCCACCAACTGATAACATCACCATTCGGAGTTTATCCACCCCCCCTCCCAAACCCCCCACGGCGGACACCTCTCCCCCCCAGCTCCCTCCCCACTCCCGCCCACGACACTCACACCCTCCCAACAAAACACACAAAACATACCACCTCCCCTACCTTAGCATCCCCTTCTCTCCCACCCCCTATTCTCAGCCCTCACTACCCTCCGGTCTCCCCCACTGTCTTCAGCCTTCACTCACTCTTCCACTCACCGGCACCGGCTCCCACTGACGGCACCACCTATGCCTCCCACCCACCGCCTTCACCTCCTACTTCACCCACACCCCCCGCCCACAAACACGCCCACTCTTTGAATGCCATCCCACTCACTTACACCGCAGAACATTCCAACAACGCTAGTATATCCCCCCTTCGATACCCTGCCCGTTTTCCAGCTCACTACACAACCTTTCACCAATGGCTCTCACCACCTACGCCATCCCCAATACACCTACTGACCTGACTTCACCCACCCTCCAACAAGTCAAAGAGGATATTCTACAAATCAAAAAAGATGTCCACGCAATCAAAGACCTTCTCTCAGCACAGCCCAGTCTACCTCCCATCATCCCTCTACCCTACAAAGGACGCACCCGCCCTTCATACCCTCGCCTCCAACGACATCCGCGCTGGCCGACTATCCCCGTTCGCAACAACTCCCACCGCCCCCGCCGTGTCCTCAACCCATTGTCGGACCGCAACCTATGCTCTCTCCTACGCTCTTATGGCCCAGGTCCGGTAAAACAAATATCCAGCACACACATCCCCATACCCACAATTCTTACAAACCCTCTGAGGCTCCCAACACTCAACAACAGAGGTTCCGTCCCTAACAACCTCAGAAAAGTTCCCCTCACTCTAGAAAGCTCAACCACCCTTCTCTCTCCCAAACTCAAATGCATCCTCCTCAACTGCAGATCGGCCCAGAGACACTCCTCTGACATCGCTGATCTCGTCTCAGCTAGGGATCTGGACCTAGCCATTCTAACAGAAACTTGGCTCACTGAAGCCTCTACCCCGATAATGGACATACTAGTCCCCCCCAACTATCACATCATTAGGCTAGACAGGTCTTCAGACAAGACGGGCGGGGGAATTGCATGCATTTTTAGGAGCAACCTCTCCGTTACTAAAGTCACCTCCCCCTCCCTCTCCTCCTGTGAACTCCTCTGCCTCGACATCACCAGCGAGGGCAAACAAGTTTGTGCTTTACATCTCATTTATCACCCGCCTGGTGACAATCTCATATTCACCCAACAACTCATGGACATGATCACTTCCAATGCCGGTCGGCAGACCACCCAAATCTACCTGGGTGACTTCAATCTCCACTGGAACGATCAGAAAGACACAGTGGTGAATAGTCTCAAAACTTTCCTTAATGCGCTCGACCTTACCCAAATATGTATACACTTATCTATACACTGTTGTAAAAGTAAAGCTGCTATGCATTGAGCTACATAGACTCCTTGCAGAATTGTAATCATTCAACCAGTACCCAAGTACTCATGGTGGAAAGTGAGCCTTAGGGCATGGACTGCTTCAAAACCCTATACACTATGCATGTAGTGTTCTATGCACCGTGAAACTTGTCTTTTATACCTTCAATTTCCCAATCAGTATCCTTACACTTTCAGTAAACACTATCACACTTCTGTTTCAGTATTGTAGTGACTATACAGCACTATGTGCTTATCTATATACTGTTCTAAAAGAATCCATTCACTGCATTAAAACACTAATTAGCAGATGTACAATAAGTGGTACATCCCCAGAGATATGACAGTTATTGTGTACTGTGATATCACCTCCTTCTGGCACAGTGCTTTATAATGTGATGCGCCTTCCAGATGTGTCACATTGTAAATACTACACACCATGGCACATCTTTTGCACCACCAGTGCATCACAAAAGTGACACAACGGCTGTGCTAAAAGAGTTTCAAGGGAGTTGTAAATCCACCCATAACACATAGAAATTCATCCAGGCAGTTTCACCAGCAGTGCAAATTGAAGCATAGACTTGTAACATATTTATGTGCATATGTTACATTCAAGTGCTTTGGAGGTACTACAGTATACTATCAGTAAACACCTTATAGAATAATGCTGTAGCACTTCCTTATAGTTCTGCACTTTCACATTCACCATTCACTAGTAATGTATTCATTCATTCATTTATGAATTACACATTCATTCTGAGAACTTTTTATACACTAACATAGAAATATACTTCTTTCTTTGACCAGTGAAGGTAGTTCTAAAAATAACTGGGTTTTTTTGTGTTTTAAGTTTTCTATTTTTTGTTTGTTTTTTCAACAAGCTTTTTTTTAAACCAAAACAATTGAACTGGAACCCAAAAAGTGTCAAACAGGAACAAAAGAATGAAAAAAATATATAAAGTCGAGGGCAGCGATGCTCCTGCTTTCTGCGTTTTATCAGGTCGATAGACTGTTCCCCATAACACACTTCACATTTCACTTGTACAAAACCATTGAAATTCCTCCGTTATAGTTAGTTGTACTAACTGTAACTCACGTGCCCGCAATCCACTGCTGATGATGTCATATATTACATCATTCATGACATGGTCAGTCACATCAATCAATCAATCAATCAATCATATCATTTGTAAAGCACACTACTCACCTGTGAGGGTCTCAAGGCGCTGGGGTGGGGAATGCTGCTACTGCTTGAAAAGCCAGGTCTTGAGGAGTTTTCTGAAGGTCAGCAGGTCTTAGGTCTGCTGTAGGTGGATGGGGAAGGTATCCCAGATCTTGGCGGCGAGGTGGGAGAACGATCTGCTGCCGGAGGTCGCTCTTCGGAAGTGGGGGACAGTGGCGAGGGCGAGGTCGGAGGAGCGAAGCTTGTGGGTGGGGATGTAGAAGCTGAGTCGTCTGTTGAGGTACGTTGGTCCAGTGATGTGGAGTTACTTGTGTGCGAGGGTGAGGAGCTTGAAGGTTATCCTCTTGTTGACCGGTAGCCAGTGCAGGTCTTTCAGGTGGGGTGTGATGAGGCTGCAGCAAGGAATGTCAAGGATCAGCGTAACAGATGCGTTCTGGATGCGTTGGAGCCGTCTCAGGAATTTGGCTAAGGCTCCTGCGTAGAGTGCATTTCTGTAGTCCAACCTGCTGCTGATGAGTGTCTGGGTGACAGTTCTTCTTGTTTCAGTGGGTATCCACTTGTAGATCCTGCGGAGCATGCGGAGGGTGTTAAAGCCGGAGGAGGAGACGGCGTTGACCTGTTTAGTCATGGAGAGGGTGTAATCGAGGATGACCCCTAGATTGCGTGCGTGGTCGGTGGCTGTGGGAGCGGTTCCCAGTACGGTCGGCCACCAGGAGCCATCCCAGGCCGAAGGGGTGGATCTGAGGATGAGGATCTCCGTCTTGTCCGAGTTCAGCTTCAGTCAACTGTTCCTCATCCATTCAGCGACGGCCTTCATTCCTTCGTAAAGGTTGGGTTTGGCGGTGTGGGGTCCTTGGTGAGGGAGAAGATCAGCTGGGTATCATCAGCGTAGGAGATGATGTTGAGGTCGTGCCAACAGGCGATGTGGGTGAGCGGTGCCATGTAGATGTTAAACAGTGTTGGGCTGAGGGATGGGGTACACCGCAGATGATCTCGGTGGCTTCAGAGCTTAAGGGGAGAAGGCAGACACTCTGCGTTCTGCCTGAGAGGAAGGAGGTGGTCCAGTTCAGGACCTACTCTTGGATCCCGGCGTTGTAGAGGCATGTTCGTAGTGTGTGGAGGCAGACCATGACGAAGGCGGCTGACAGGTCCAGGAAGATGAGGGCCGCCGTTTCTCAGTTGTCCAGCAGGGACTTGCTGCAGTCGAGGTAGCGGTCAGTTGTTTGTTGACGGTCTTCTCGACGACTTTTGCCGGGAACAGGAGCAGGAAGATGGGCCAGCAGTTCTTAAGGTCCTTAGGGACCCCCTTGGGTTTCTCGAGTGAGGCGTTGATCTCTGCGTGCTTCCAGCTCTCCAGGAAGTTTGCTGTCTCGAAGGAGGTGTTGATGACTTTCCGGAGACGGGCTGCGATGGATGTGCTGGCTTTGTTGAAGATGTGGTGTGGGCACGGGTCTGACAGAGATCCGGAGTGGATGGTGTTCATGATCTTGATGGAATTGTCGTCGGTGATGTTTGTCCAGGAGAGCAAGCGCTTGGTGCGAATGGCACCACTAATGACATCACTGATGACATCTCAAATGACATAACTGATGACAACATCCAGTGAATGTGGTTTGGTTTGTTATTTAAATATATATTAAATAACACATAGTTGGTCACTAACTACATGAGTGTCTATATTAGTTATTTATTAGTTGGCTGAGTATTTGTATGGGAGACTGACTGTGTGTGTGGTTTGGTGGGGGGGTGTTACTCTATGCAGTGATGTGTGAGTGGTTGATTGACTAGGTGTATGGGTTGAAGAGTGCATGTGGAAACAGTTGTTTGGGTGACTGAGTGTATTTATTGGTGTGTTGGTGAGCGAATATATGTCTCAGTGGTACATCTTCAACAGTTCAAAATAAACAGAATGTATGTGAGAGTTGGTGTATATAAATAAGTATACGTAGGAGTCAGTGATTGTGAGAGTAACTATATGGATGATTGTATAATTGTAATATATATATTTTTGGCTGGGAGTCACGCACCCAGAGCAGCTAGTAGTTGCGCACCCCTCGCGTTCACACCAGGGGGCCGCGCTGGGAGTTATGCACCCATCGCGAACACACCAGGGGTCAAGCTTGGAGTCATACACCCCTCGCGTTCACACCAGGGGGTCACTCTGGGAGTCACGCACCCCTCGCATTCCCACCAGGGGGTCACACTGGGAGTCGCGTACCCCTCGCTTTCACACCAGGGGATCGCGCTGGGAGTCGCGCACCCTTCAGGTTCACATCAGGGGGTCGCAATGGGAGTCACACACCCCTCGCGTTGACATCAGGGGCCACGCTGAGCGCTGCGCTAGGGTCGCGACTCCAAATTCTTTTTTTTAAAAACCCGGCTCCTACCAGTAGTTTATATTCTCCCCAGGGACCCCATCCCCCGGGGCCTATACACTTTGTTGGAAACCCTGATGGGAGCCATAATGCCCCCACTCTACCGCTGGCTCCCCATGTCCTACGGGAGCCGGCATTGCTTTTCCACAAGGGGATCTGCTGACATGCAGCTCCCCGTGTGGAAAAGCAATTCAGATTTGGATTTTGAAAGAGAAATCAGGTTTTCCTGCTCTCTCTTCCAAAATCCAAACCAGAGTTTGCTACGGTAGGGCAGGAGACATGCTCCTGCCAAACCGTAGCAAACAGCAGTGTCCCGGGAGTGGGTACCCTGGGACACTGCAGGAGCCAGCCCTGGGGGTGGCCGTCCCCATGACCATCGAATCCTCCTGTAGGGTGGCCCCTCGGCCCCAATCACAACTTTTGCAAAGCCCCGGTGATTACGACTCCAGGTATTATTTATTAAAAGGGTCAAACACACGTAAGATTGTCAGCACCAGTACCCGAAATCTAAAGCTGGAGAACCAATTTGGCTGCACACACTCAATATGGGATCATATAGGTGTGGTAACTGCAGTATGTTGTGATAAGCCCTATATGGCAAAGTCAAGTTCGAATATAATGTCTCTATTAAATATCAAATTAAACAACATATAGATTGCTCTACTAGATTTGTAGTATATGCGATCTTATGTGAATTTAAAAAAATCTACATTGGAAGTACTATACGACGCCTTAAAGACCGGATAGCAGAACATTTTAGAGCGTTACGGAATCAAGATGCCAGATATCCTATAGTTGCACATGCCTTTGAATGTACAGAACAAAGAATTAAGATGTCTTTCACATTTCATGGAATTCAGGCGATTCCATATGACAGCAAAGGTGGTAATAGGGAGCTGAGTGTGCGGCAATGTGAAGCCCGATAGATCCTTAGATTACATGCATTATCTAGGGGCATTAACATTGACTCAGATTTACAATACTTCTTGGGTATTTGAAGTTATAATGATTCTAACGAGCATCTGAGTGTAACATATTTTCATGTTACCACATAGCAGAACTGAGTAGATGGCTGTAATGTTTGATTATAATTATTGTGAGATGTCTCATTGGATTTGTTGTCCATTACAATTTGGAGCTATTGGGTCTGCATAATGTGAGAATTGTTTTAGCCTGGTATGAAGAAACTGAATTGAAATGAAAAATGTAACAAACCTGTTTGGTATTGCACCTGGAGTTATCACAATACATTGTATCTTGATTCTATTACAAAATGTTTATATATATAACAATGTGATATTGGTATATATGGTGGGATTTCCGTCTGGGATTCCATATAACACGAAGTGTACATCTAATTGTTTTGACATGTGTATATTTGCTTCCTTCCTCCCCTCACCTAAGTTCATGGAATAACGAATGTGCTTACTATCTATCCTTATTTTCAGATTTTTAATTTTTTCATGGCACTATGTACATTTCCTCTTTTTGGACTTTTCCTCTCTTTCTTTTTAACACACTAACAGCCAGTTTCATCAAGCCAAAATCGGCTCGCAAAGGGCCAGATTCTGAGAATCTGGCCCTTTGCAAGCGCTATTTTTGCATTTAGGATTCATCATCCCAAATGCAAAAATCGCAATTCTAGAAATCGCTAAATTGCGAATAATTGCATTTAAGGAATCTCAATTTGAGATTCCTTAAATGCAATTCATGAACAATTTTAAAATTGCGAATTCGCAATCTGGGGCCGCTATTTACCGCGAAGTCTAACTACGTGGTAAATAGCGAAAACTTAGAAAAATGAACTTTAGTGCATTTTTCTAAGTAGTATGTTACACACACAGGCGCGCAACACCAGTGTACATTAAAATTTCAGGGGTGCTACACGGTGACCTTTGGACACCCTGGCCCCCTTGAAATCGCTTCCTTATTTGCGATTCGCTATTTGCTAATCGCAAATAAGGAATGACTCCCCATTCATTCCTATGGGCCTTTAGGCCTTTAGGCCCATAGGAATGAATGGGACGGCCATTCCTTATTTGCGATTCGCAATTAGTGAATCGCAAATAAGGAAGCAGTAGAAATCGCAAAAAACATTGCGATTTCTACATGCATCCCATTTTGCGAGTCTTTAATAGCGATTCCTTAAAAATCGCTATTAAGGACTTGCAAAACAGGACTTTGATGAATCTGGGGGTAACTGTGTATAATTATCTACCTTTACCTTTGTCAGTAACTAATATGGATGTATATACTTGCTCACTTCTGTATTCATGATGAAGGGCAACTGGAATGTTGGGCCCTTTATTTTTATTAGCTTTTTACCACTTTGTCAGCCTAGGCGATGACATTTCTAGTTCCTACCTATGGTAGACAGCCTCCTTTACTGATAATTTGGTGATAGAGACAGAAAAATTACACTGATGAGCATCGTCCCAAGCTTCTATTTATGATATAAACAGCTGCACTGGGTTGCTTTCACGCAATGAAGAGTATTTCCCGTTTTTGATAGGGTGTGTATTTTCCGTTATGATTGGCTGTGCTATTTCTTCCTAAATGTATGATAGATAGAGGAAATAGTTTTAATATTGCTACTTTTGCTGGCTCTTTGTTAATCTCCTAAATCTAAATATATATATGCTGATTCGGACAGCTGCTTAATGATCAAGTACGCTTTTTGTTACAATACGTTGACTAGTGTTTAGAGCAAGTAGTCCGCTTTCACGGTTTGTTGTCAAATAGTAGTTAAATAACACTTACTAAAATGGTGCCCACGCAGAAGGCCGTAGTTTCAATTCGGATCGGAGTACTCTCTGCGTCGGTTTCATACTTTGTGAACAGGCAAGGGACGTCAACGGTTTTAATACCCTAAGAATTGGGGTCTTGTTGCGGTAGATATTATACTTTGAGATTAGATGGTACGGGTGTGCCCAAGCACGCAAACTACTGATAGGTCGTGTACCTATCTTTGTGTCATAACATATTGGTTGTGGGCCTTTTAATATTAATAATACGCGCATTATGGTTGTATCGACTCCAACTGACAGGCAGCCTTGAATAGGATTTGTACATGGAGCATTTTAAGGGATTATACTGTTTTTTCGATATTATTGACTAGCTAGTTTAGATTTTTTTAGTGGCTTTTCATGCCTGATTTATGGATTTCTCTGTTAATATGAGTGTAAAACCAGAAGAATTATTAGACCACGGGATTTTACTGATAACTGTGGGTGCTAAAACTAGGATGCGATTTTGAATTTAGGAAGGTTTACCTATGTTTGTTAGCTGGTGTTTATTTATTATTTGATTTAGAATATGTTCTTTGCTGCTGCTCTGATTGCCGACAACTAGTATGAAGGTTATATGAAAAATTACTGCACGTTTGGATAATTAGTGGTAAGTGCATGTTCTTTATATCGATCATGTTACATGTGCTGTTTGGTCTGTTGTATCCTATTTGATGGGTTACACTGTAACATCATCCCATGTTTTGTTGGTCAGACCTTTAGGATCTCATTAACTTTTGGGACACCATCAAGTTGGAAGCCTGACCTGACTTAGGTTTTTCCGTGCATATTGGGCCTTCATTGTATTTTTGAGTCTTTGGTGAGCTTTTGTTTTTATGATTTCAGTAACATTGATTCCAGTATATAGGATCTTGGGTTTTATTCTCTCATGAATTCTCTTTCTAGTAATCTTAAATAACAGCTCTGATGATTTTAACTCTAATTGAATTGTGCACTGGTGTTCTGGTTTCACCCCTCCTCCATCCTCTTGCTATGTTGTTTCTTGCTCTGTGCTTTCATCATAATTATGCACTAAAGAGTCAACATTTGTCTTCTCTTTTCGCTTGTATGATTTTGGCCTCTCTTTAGTCACGGTATGTTTACAGTGGTGATGGTTCATGCTTATGGCATTTATGCGTATTAGTAATTTGTGCTTTTGTCTGTTGTAGCCCTGATGAAGTCTGAGGTGATGTGCCTAGACGAAACACGTGTTGGCTCAACTTGTGGCTACTTGTTAAACTGATGGAGTGAAGTACATTGAACACATATATGAAACTTGAATCAATCACCAAGAAAAAAAGGACTAAGAAGACTACTAATTGAACTTTCTTACTTTGCTCTGTGAATGTGGCTCAGGAGTTTGCTTATTGTTTTGGTTATTTGAGTGTGGATTTTTATCTGCTCTCTGTTAACAACGCGGGGCCAGCGTTGTTTAAATTCCTTGGAGCACTGCCACAGATGAAACAGATATTACTCTTTTCGGATATTCAGTAGCATCACCAAGCGCAACTTACATACCCCTACTGCCTTTTCTTGTTTATGTAGTTTTTAAGGTCATTCAGGTCCGCAATCAGGCTTTTTGATGAGTGGAGTTTCTAGGCTGAGTTTGAGGGTACCCTGAAAGGAGCTGCTCAATAAGGAGACAATGATAATTTTGGTCCATATAGGGGATATTTTGTGATTGAACTTTTTGACAAGTCAGAGATGTGCTATACCGTCTTTAAGTTTGCAAGTATTTTTCCGACTTCTTCACAGACAAGATTGAATTCAGATCAGGTTGCATTGTTTTTTAGTTGCAGGGAGTTGACATTGGAGAGCTGTGTTGATGAGAGGCAAAGGCAGCCTGTATTTGAGGGACAGGTTTCGAGTGGGCCCTTTCCATAGGGAACATCCCTGGTGCAAGGTGGAAGGGTGGGAGGCTCAAGACAGAGTTCAATGCTAGTTACCTTATTTGAGAAAAATATTGCGAATTCCTCACTGCGATTGGTCGAGTTGCAAAATGAGTGTTTAGGGAAAGAGGATGTTTGCTGCTTGATAATATTGAATAATTCTTTAGGTCTGTTCGTGGACTGGTCCAGTTGTTCTCAGAAAAAGTAGGATTTTTCTCTGAAGATAGTTTTATTTTTATTTTAGGCGTTCTGCCTTAAGGATTGAGAAATTAGCTTCCAATGGTTGTTGTCTCCAAGTTCTTTCAGCTAAATGGAGTTGTCTCCTTTAGCTGTTCAGGTCGATATTGAACCAGGATCTGGAGGGTCCTTTGATTGAAAGCCTTTCAGCATGTAATCATCTTCACTTCATGACTGTGCACAGTAGAGGGAATATTTAAGCACAAATAGGGCTGGGCGGAGATCGCAGAGTTGTACTCCTTGGTATTCCACAAAGTTGCCAGAAAATTCTGACAAATTCTGCAGAGTTACGCAAACGTGCCGAGTATTGCTTGCCCAGCCCCTAGTTTGATTCGATCAAGCTTGTCTTGCAACCTAACGATTTTCAGATCCTGGGGCCTCCCATGTAGAGATAAGGAGGGATAAGGAGGACACACAGATAAAATAATTACGTCAATGTTAGAATTGAAATCTGCTCCGAGGGAGTGTTGCCCATCCTACATATTGAGAGTGATGTAAAGTAAGTCATGCAAGACCCTGCTGTGTTCCTATTCCTAACATCATTGGCGTTGTGCTTTGCACAAAATCAAGTCAAATGAATTCATTGCAAAGTGTTAGGAGCTGCAACGTAGCGCTGCTCCTATAATGAGATCCTGCTGCATGCCTGGAATCAAAGCTGCAGTGTGGTGCCGTGTTTTTCATTTTCACTTTTTTGGCAATAATGTGGTGCAAGAGTTAAGTTATTTCTTCACATCCTCTTTAGTATTTAAGGGTGATTTTCGGAGAAATCCTTGTCTGGCTGCTTAAGGGTGGATTCTGGCACAAAGCACACAGGACCAGGAGGCACAGGGGGACCAGGGGAAGGGGCATGGCATGTACCTCGCTCACCTGCGTGCTGTGCCGCAGATACTCAGAGCCATCGTCCCCCCACCGCTCTCTGCCTCCAGTGTCACAATTTTCTTCATGCTTCACAAGTTTCCCTGGAACTACGGGAGGCACGAGAAGGGGAAGCAAATGTCAAGGGACAGAAGTTCTGACCCTCTTCTTTGCCAGCATTGGCTCGGCTCAACTGGGGTTTGAGGCCTGATTGGGCAAGTGACTTGTTGGTTCCGGGGTCAGGAATCTGATGCTTGCTGAGACGTCTGCTTGGGACCTGTGACTGTCTGGCACAGTCTGGGGGCAGTGGATGTCCAAGAGCCTGTCGGGAGCATGTTAGTGGCCAAGAGGGCAACGTTTCTCACTAGAACCAGAGACTCTTGGTTTGCTACCAGCACGGAGTGGCCCAAGGTACCAAACATTGCAAAGAGCTGCTTTTGCTGTTTTATGGTCAAAATACATCTTATTCATAGCCTACTTTTACATTTTGGGGGAAGCGTGCTGGTAAACTCCGCTCTGTAATCTGTTGCAAAGTTTTGGGCAGAACTCCGCCCCCAAGCGGAACGGGACTGCCAAAAACTCTGGGAACTCCACCGTCGTAGCTGAGTTTACCACCCATCCTATGGCACAACCACTTTAGTTCCATTATCTAGTGAAATAAAAAATGCCTTTGTAAATTTGTAAAAGAGTAGCCAAATAAAGGAACTCAACTCATTCTCTGGAATTTTGGCATTTCTCCTTAGCTGTGGAAACTTTGCATTTGTAGTACATTTTTAAAACGTGGATAGCTTCCCATTGACTAATTTGTTTTGGTGGAGGCATTCCTCTTTACCATGAATCATGTAAGACAAAATCATCATCATCATTCCATCTTTATTTCGACAATGTTGTCATAAAAGAAATACATTTGATTAAACAGTTTAAAAAGGAAGTTAATACATTACATCCGAATACACTATAAAAATACAATCTAAAATCTATGTCATCAGATAACCAGGAAGCTATTTCATCGCAACCTAAAAAATGCCAATAAACATAAATGAATACATAGTCTGCTAAAAACCCCTGCCCATCTAGAATCGGAGATCAAGCACCCTAGCATCAGTGCAATTATTTCTACTGGATCCTATTTCAAACAGAGTTCACATGTTTCCTTCTAATTGTCCACATGGCTGCTAAAAATTTTGTTACAGCGAAAACAATTAGAGGAGAATGATCCGTTTTCAATATTCTGTATGCATGCAGACAGTGCATGATCCCCAGATTTTTGCACAGTGGAATAATCCACTTCTTTCTGACTTTTTGATAAATAGGGCAAAAAAACAAGACATGCAATTCATTTTCAAACTCCGAGGTGCACCCAGGGCAGTTTTTGAGTGACAATGGACACCACTTGCTCGTAAAATCTCTGATTGGCTGAGAACCGTGTCTCCATTGGAAAAACAACTTCCTGGCAGCAACTGGACTAACATCGTCGAAAACCGACTCAAATATATAACAGTCTTTAATCATTAAAAATGTGTCGGAAAGAGTACCAATTTGGACGTTCACTAGACAAGCGGTTAAATTGGTTTCATGGTACAAATTGGCCAGATACTTGCGCGATACATTACTGCAAGCATGCTCCGGATTGGACCACATGGGCGCAAGACCAAGTCTCTCAAATTTCTCTCTTATATACTTTAACCATGGGAGTTTCCGAGCGTTCGGGAGTCTCTGGGAGTCACGCACCCCTCGCATTCCCACCAGGGGGTAACGCTGGGAGTGGCGTACCCCTCGCTTTCCCACCAGGGGATCGCGCTAGGAGTCGCGCACCCTTCCCGTTCACATCAGGGGGTCGCAATGGGAGTCACACACCCCTCGCGTTGACATCAGGGGCCACGCTGAGCGCTGCGCTAGGGTCGCAACTCCAATTTTTTTTTTAAAAACCCCGGCTCCTACCAGTAGTTTATATTCTCCCCAGGGACCCCATCCCCCGGGGCCTATACACTTTGTTGGAGACCCTGGGGGGAGCCATAATGCCCCCACTCTACCGCTGGATCCCCATGTCCTGTGGGAGCCGGCATTGCTTTTCCACAAAGGGATCTGCTGACATGCAGCTCCCCGTGTGGAAAAGCAATTCAGATTTGGATTTTGAAAGAGAAATCAGGTTTCCCTGCTCTCTCTTCCAAAATCCAAACCAGAGTTTGCTACAGTAGGGCAGGAGACATGCTCCCGCCCTACCGTAGCAAACAGCATTGTCCCGGGAGTGGGTACCCTGGGACACTGCAGGAGACGGCCCTGGGGGTGGCGGTCCCCATGACCATCGAATCCTCCTGGAGGGTGGCCCCTTGGCCCCAATCACAACTTTTGCAAAGCCCCGGTGACTACGACTCCAGGTATTATTTATTGAAAGGGTCAAACACACGTAAGATTGTCAGCACCAGTACCCGAAATCTAAAGCTGGAGAACCAATTTGGCTGCACACACTCAATATGGGATCATATAGGTGTGGTAACTGCAGTATGTTGTGATAAGCCCTATATGGCAAACTCAAGTTCGAATATAATGTCTCTATTAAATATCAAATTAAACAACATATAGATTGCTCTACTAAATTTGTATGTTTGCTGAGGTTGGAATGATCGCCTTGAACGGCCGTTTTCAACAAGATCAACCAGCATCCGCAACTAGGATAGCCAATCTGACCAAATCAGTGTTCGACTATACCGTTGTGGATCTAGAGATTTTACAAACCATTACCGCCTACAAAATAATCCACAAACTGGAGAGTGATCACAGTTTGCAAGCTTTCGAATTTAGTATCCAACACACAAAGGCCCCAACTTGCAAAACCCTGACAGAATCTCCAAGTCTCTATAACCTCAAGAGACTAGCATGGAATGGAAATAACATCAAAGAAATAATGACGTATCTGAAAAGCATCCATACAGAAGCGAAGGGTGAAGACTCATCCGCCTACCAGGAAAATTGGGAAAGATTGACTATAAGATTAACTGAGAGATTTGGCCAGCGAACCCATAGTCACAAAAGGAAAATGTGTAAAGCTCCCCAACCGTTTCTGGGTTCCATAGCGAGCAAAAAAAGGATCCTAAATCAAGAAATCAAAAAGTTACAAGCAACAGCCAAGATAAATGGAGAAGACACGGCCAGACAAATCTATAAGCTAAGGCAAAAATATAAAAAAGACGTTTGGTCGGAAAAATCCAAACACCAAACAGACATCTGGCAATCATTGCTAGCTTCTAGTAAATCAAATCACAAAAGGAACTTTTGGGCAGAAATAAACAAAGTTGAAACGGAGCGGCCCAGACCTTTAATGCAAACATCTTTGAGAAAGAGTGGATTCAGCATTTAGAGAATTCACAAGGCAACAACACCCCAGCATGGACGCCACATCAGCAGTTCACTCATCCAAATAAAAAGCAAGAAGATGACCTACAATTCAATGAAAACTGGATAACGCCATCCCAAGTAGCTATTGTACTTAAAAACTTGAGGTCCAAAGGTGCACCAGGACCAAACGGCTTACAGAACGGACTTTTTAAACAAGATCAACATTTTTGGGCAGAATATCTTACCCCACTATACAACAATGTATTCCAGACCGGGAGTATTCCCCAGTCATGGAGAGGTAGCATTTTGCATCCTATCTTCAAGGCAGGTATAAGGACTGATCCAGCAAATTACCGCCTTATTGCGCTTATAGACGTTGAGGCCAAAATGTATGCTTCGAACCTTCTGAGGACCTTGGAAGACTGGGTTAGCGCAAACAAGATTCTGCCGATCACGCAGACGGGCTTTAGGCCGGGAACAAATACATCATGCAACCTGCTGGCGCTAAACCTCTTGGTGGATAAAGCACGGGAAAAGTCAACCAAGCTGTATACGTGCTTTGTAGATCTCAAAGCGGCGTTCGACACAGTCCCGAGGGAGGCACTATGGCAAAAGATGGCCAACTGGGGAATACCATCAAAGCTGTTGCGGGCCATCATAAATCTATATACTTCCACTTGGGTGAGAATTAAACTAGGCAATGGCGACAAAACAACAGAAAAAATCCCCACCCATGTAGGCCTCAAGCAGGGCTGTGTACTGGCACCAACTCTTTTCAATATCTTTACCGCGGACTTGGACAAGTGCATCGCAGAGACACAAAGTGATCCACTGAAATTGGCCAACTACAAAATTAGGAGCATACAGTATGCAGATGACTTCGTACTTTGTAGTCAGACCCCGTTGGGCCTACAACGTTCCATCTTGAAGCTCCATGCGTATATCGTTGCACAAGGCTTACAAATTAACTACAAAAAAACGAAGATCGTCTGTTTCGCCTCACGGGCAGGGAGGAAATCCCCCAACTGGCACATCGCAGGCAACACAATAGAGCAGACCACCTCCTATAAATACCTGGGAGTAGTAGTCGACGACAGGTGGAGTCTGAAAGAGCATCAATCATATAGAAAGGTGCAGGCAAACAAACTACGGTTCGCTCTAAACTTATTAAAAACTAAATTGAAATGCCCATCTAATTTCCACCTGTTGAAGGTAATCGCGGCGAAGTTCTTACCATCTCTTACATACGGGTCGGAATTGTATAAAGGAAAAGACGCAAATTTCCTGAACACACAACAATCAGAGTTGTTTAAATACATTTTTCGGATCCCGAGATTCGTATCCCAAGCGCAGATACGCTTGGAATTTGGTCTACAAAATCAGCACCAAGTCAGACAAGCGGCTGCACTAAAAACAGGTTGAAAATTAAGGGCAGCACAAGAGGACTCGCTCATGGGCCTCTGTTGGACTGAGATGAAAAACCAGACAAAGGCGAAAAATGCCTGGAAAACAGTAGTGGAGGATGCACTGTCAAACCTCAAAATGGAAAAGGCATGGAATACCAACCAAACGTTTGCGGCCTTCAAAAAAGCAGCCAATGGGGCTGCAAAGCAAAGATCTTGGATAAAGCCGCATTAGCGAAGAAAAAACATGGTTGGACGGTGCTGGCCACGTATGAGAAAACGGAGCCTCAACCTTATTTAGTTAACCATATAACTCCAGCTACCCAAAAAACATTACTAAGTTTACGGCTAGGATTCTTCATTTTAAAAGACCAGACACCCGCATGGAAACAAACATGGCCGACTTCTGCCTGTAGATTATGTGGCCAAACGGAAGAATCACTGATGCATATATTGTGCATTTGTCCGTCTTTGAGGACTTTGAGACGTAATTATCTACTCCACATATTCCGTCTCTTTCAAATTAGATCATGCCGTCAGGCTGTCATGCTAGCACTGAACAGCCACCAGCTGCAGACAGCTTGCAAGGCTGCCAAATTTTGTCAAAAGGCATCAGAGTTAATCGTGAACACTAAGAAAAAGGAGAGAAAAGGTACAAAACCGAAGTGTGAAGTGCTATGAACTGAGACATTGTAATTTTATTCAGAATAATACTACTCACATAGTTGTTACAGAAATGTTTATTTTAACCACCCTGGTAGTTTGTACATTTTATCTTTAAATCATTTGTTTTTTTATGCAACAAAATTGTAAAGGTTTTATTTAATTACAAACAATAAACTTACTTACTTACTTACTAAATTTGTAGTATATGCGATCTTATGTGAATTTAAAAAAATCTACATTGGAAGTACTATACGATGCCTTAAAGACCGGATAGCAGAACATTTTAGAGCGTTACGAAATCAAGATGCCAGATATCCTATAGTTGCACATGCCTTTGAATGTACAGAACAAAGAATTAAGATGTCTTTCACATTTCATGGAATTCAGGCGATTCCATATGACAGCAAAGGTGGTAATAGGGAGCTGAGTGTGCGGCAATGTGAAGCCCGATAGATCCTTAGATTACATGCATTATCTAGGGGCATTAACATTGACTCAGAGTTACAATACTTCTTGGGTATTTGAAGTTATAATGATTCTAACGAGCATCTGAGTGTAACATATTTTCATGTTACCACATAGCAGAACTGAGTAGATGGCTGTAATGTTTGATTATAATTATTGTGAGATGTCTCATTGAATTTGCTGTCCATTACAATTTGGATCTATTGGGTCTGCATAATGTGAGAATTGTTTTAGCCTGGTATAAAGAAACTGAATTGAAATGAAAAATTTAACAAACCTGTTTGGTATTGCACCTGGAGTTATCACAATACATTGTATCTTGATGCTATTACAAAATGTTTATATATATAACAATGTGATATTGGTATATATGGTGGGATTTCCGTCTGGGATTCCATATAACACGAAGTGTACATCTAATTGTTTTGACATGTGTATATTTGCTTCCTTCCTCCCCTCACCTAAGTTCATGGAATAACGAATGTGCTTACTATCTATCCTTGTTTTCGGATTTTTAATTTTTTCATGGCACTATGTACATTTCCTCTTTTTGGACTTTTCCTCTCTTTCTTTTTAACACACTAACAGCCAGATTCATCAAGCCAAAATCGGCTCGCAAAGGGCCAGATTCTGAGAATCTGGCCCTTTGCAAGCGCTATTTTTGCATTTAGGATTCATCATCCCAAATGCAAAAATCGCAATTCTAGAAATCGCTAAATTGCGAATAATTGCATTTAAGGAATCTCAATTTGAGATTCTTTAAATGCAATTCATGAACAATTTTAAAATTGCGAATTCGCAATCTGGGGCCGCTATTTACCGCGAAGTCTAACTACGTGGTAAATAGCGAAAACTTAGAAAAATGCACTTTAGGCCCATAGGTATGAATGGGACAGCCATTCCTTATTTGCGATTCACAATTAGCGAATCGCAAATAAGGAAGCAGTAGAAATTGCAAAAAAAATTGCGATTTCTACATGCATCCCATTTTGCGAGTCTTTAATAGTGATTCCTTAAAAATCGCTATTAAGGACTTGCAAAACAGGACTTTGATGAATCTGGGGGTAAC
Organism: Lissotriton helveticus; assembly: GCF_964261635.1. NCBI lineage: Eukaryota > Metazoa > Chordata > Amphibia > Caudata > Salamandridae > Lissotriton > Lissotriton helveticus. Next base: position 235,924,479 of record NC_136060.1, read on the forward strand.
TGTGTATAATTATCTACCTTTACCTTTGTCAGTAACTAATATGGATGTATATACTTGCTCACTTCTGTATTCATGATGAAGGGCAACTGGAATGTTGGGCCCTTTATTTTTATTAACTTTTTACCACTTTGTCAGCCTAGGCGATGACATTTCTAGTTCCTACCTATGATAGACAGCCTCCTTTACTGATAATTTGGTGATAGAGACAGAAAAATTACACTGATGAGCATTGTCCCAAGCTTCTATTTATGATATAAACAGCTGTACTGGGTTGCTTTCACGCAATGAAGAGTATTTCCCGTTTTTGATAGGGTGTGTATTTTCCGTTATGATTGGCTGTGCTATTTCTTCCTAAATGTATGATAGATAGAGGAAATAGTTTTAATATTGCTACTTTTGCTGGCTCTTTGTTAATCTCCTAAATCTAAATATATATATGCTGATTCGGACAGCTGCTTAATGATCAAGTACGCTTTTTGTTACAATACGTTGACTAGTGTTTAGAGCACGTAGTCCGCTTTCACGGTTTGTTGTCAAATAGTAGTTAAATAACACTTACTAAGATGTGCCCACGCAGAAGGCCGTAGTTTCAATTCGGATCGGAGTACTCTCTGCGTCGGTTTCATACTTTGTGAACAGGCAAGGTATGTCAACGGTTTTAATACCCTAAGAATTGGGGTCTTGTTGCGGTAGATATTATACTTTGAGATTAGATGGTACGGGTGTGCCCAAGCACGCAAACTACTGATAGGTCGTGTACCTATCTTTGTGTCATAACATATTGGTTGTGGGCCTTTTAATATTAATAATACGCGCATTATGGTTGTATCGACTCCAACTGACAGGCAGCCTTAAATAGGATTTGTACATGGAGCATTTTAAGGGATTATACTGTTTTTTCGATATTATTGACTAGCTAGTTTTGATTTTTTTTGTGGCTTTTCATGCCTGATTTATGGGTTTCTCTGTTAATATGAGAGTAAAACCAGAAGAATTATTAGACCACGGGATTTTACTGATAACTGTGGGTGCTAAAACTAGGATGCGATTTTGAATTTAGGTAGGCTTACCTATGTTTGTTAGCTGGTGTTTATTTATTATTTGATTTAGAATATGTTCTTTGCTGCTGCTCCAATTGCCGACAACTAGTATGAAGGTTATATGAAAAATTATTGCACGTTTGGCTAATTAGTGGTAAGTGCATGTTCTTTATATCGATCATGTTACATGTGCTGTTTGGTCTGTTGTATCCTATTTGATGGGTTACACTATAACATCATCCCATGTTTTGTTGGTCAGACCTTTAGGATCTCATTAACTTTTGGGACACCATCAAGTTGGAAGCCTGACCTGACTTAGGTTTTTCCGTGCATATTGGGCCTTCATTGTATTTTTGAGTCTTTGGTGAGCTTTTGTTTTTATGATTTCAGTAACATTGATTCCAGTATATAGGATCTTGGGTTTTATTCTCTTATGAATTCTCTTTCTAGTAATCTTAAATAACAGCTCTGATGATTTTAACTCTAATTGAATTGCGCACTGGTGTTCTTGTTTCACCCCTCCTCCATCCTCTTGCTATGTTGTTTCTTGCTCTGTGCTTTCATCATAATTATGCACTAAAGAGTCAACATTTGTCTTCTCTTTTCGCTTGTATGATTTTGGCCTCTCTTTAGTCACGGTATCTTTACAGTGGTGATGGTTCATGCTTATGGCATTTATGCGTATTAGTAATTTGTGCTTTTGTCTGTTGTAGCCCTGATGAAGTCTGAGGTGATGTGCCTAGACGAAACACGTGTTGGCTCAACTTGTGGCTACTTGTTAAACTGATGGAGTGAAGTACATTGACCACATATATGAAACTTGAATAAATCACCAAGAAAAAAAGGACTAAGAAGACTACTAATTGAACTTTCTTACTTTGCTCTGTGAATGTGGCTCAGGAGTTTGCTTATTGTTTTGGTTATTTGAGTGTGGATTTTTATCTGCTCTCTGTTAACAACGCGGGGCCAGCGTTGTTTAAATTCCTTGGAGCACTGCCACAGATGAAACAGATATTACTCTTTTCGGATATTCAGTAGCATCACCAAGCGCAACTTACATACCCTTACTGTCTTTTCTTGTTTATGTAGTTTTTAAGGTCATTCAGGTCCGCAATCAGGTTTTTTGATGAGTGGAGTTTCTAGGCTGAGTTTGAGCCTACCCTGAAAGGAGATGCTCAATAAGGAGACAATGATAATTTTGGTCAATATAGGGGATATTTTGTGATTGAACTTTTTGACAAGTCAGAGATGTGCGATACCGTCTTTAAGTTCGCAAGTATTTTTCCGACTTCTTCACAGACAAGATTGAATTCAGATCAGGTTGCATTGTTTTTTAGTTGCAGGGAGTTGACATTGGAGAGCTGTGTTGATGAGAGGCAAAGGCAGCCTGTATTTGAGGGACAGGTTTCGAGTGGGCCCTTTCCATAGGGAACATCCCTGGTGCAAGGTGGAAGGGTGGGAGGCTCAAGACAGAGTTCAATGCTAGTTACCTTATTTGAGAAAAATATTGCGTATTCCTCACTGCGATTGGTCGAGTTGCAAAATGAGTGTTTAGGGAAAGAGGATGTTTGCTGCTTGATAATATTGAATAATTCTTTAGGTCTGTTCGTGGACTGGTCCAGTTGTTCTCAGAAAAAGTAGGATTTTTCTCTGAAGATAGTTTTATTTTTATTTTAGGCGTTCTGCCTTAAGGATTGAGAAATTAGCTTCCAATGGTTGTTGTCTCCAAGTTCTTTCAGCTAAACGGAGTTGTCTCCTTTAGCTGTTCAGGTCGATATTGAACCAGGATCTGGAGTGTCCTTTGATTGAAAGCCTTTCAGCATGTAATCATCTTCACTTCATGACTGTGCACAGTAGAGGGAATATTTAAGCACAAATAGGGCTGGGCGGAGATCGCAGAGTTGTACTCCTTGGTATTCCACAAAGTTGCCAGAAAATTCTGACAAATTCTGCAGAGTTACGCAAACGTGCCGAGTATTGCTTGCCCAGCCCCTAGTTTGATTCGATCAAGCTTGTCTTGCAACCTAACGATTTTCAGATCCTGGGGCCTCCCATGTAGAGATAAGGAGGGATAAGGAGGACACACAGATAAAATAATTACGTCAATGTTAGAATTGAAATCTGCTCCGAGGGAGTGTTGTCTATCCTACATATTGAGAGTGATGTAAAGAAAGTCATGCAAGACCCTGCTGTGTTCCTATTCCTAACATCATTGGCGTTGTGCTTTGCACAAAATCAAGTCAAATGAATTCATTGCAAAGTGTTAGGAGCTGCAACGTACCGCTGCTCCTATAATGAGATCCTGCTGCATGCCTGGAATCAAAGCTGCAGTGTGGTGCCGTGTTTTTAATTTTCACTTTTTTGTCAATAATGTGGTGCAAGAGTTAAGTTATTTCTTCACATCCTCTTTAGTATTTAAGGGTGATTTTCGGAGACATCTTTGTCTGGCTGCTTAAGGGTGGATTCTGGCACAAAGCACGCAGGACCAGGAGGCACAGGGGGGCCAGGGGAAGGGGCATTGCGTGTACCTCGCTCACCTGCGTGCTGTGCCGCAGATACTCAGAGCCATCGTCCCCCCCACCGCCCTCTGCCTCCAGTGTCGCAATTTTCTTCATGCTTCACAAGTTTCCCTGGAACTACGGGAGGCACGAGAAGGGGAAGCAAATGTCAAGGGACAGAAGTTCTGACCCTCTTCTTTGCCAGCATTGGCTCGGCTCAACTGGGGTTTGAGGCCTGATTGGGCAAGCGACTTGTTGGTTCCGGGGTCAGGAATATGATGCTTGCTGAGACGTCTGCTTGGGACCTGTGACTGTCTGGCACAGTCTGGGGGCAGTGGATGTCCAAGAGCCTGTCGGGAGCATGTTAGTGGCCAAGAGGGCAACGTTTCTCACTAGCACCAGAGACTCTTGGTTTGCTACCAGCACGGAGTGGCCCAAGGTACCAAACATTGCAAAGAGCTGCTTTTGCTGTTTTATGGTCAAAATACATCTTATTCATAGCCTACTTTTACATTTTGGGGGAAGCGTGCTGGTAAGCTCCGCTTTGTAAGCGGTTGCAAAGTTTTGTGCAGAACTCCGCTCCCAAGCGGAACGGGACTGCCAAAAACACCCATCCTATGGCACAACCACTTTAGTTCCATTATCTATTGAAATAAAGAATGCCTTTGTAATTTTGTAAAAGAGTAGCCAAATAAAGGAACTCAACTCATTCTCTGGAATTCTGGCATTTCTCCTTAGCTGTGGAAACTTTGCATTTGTAGTACATTTTTAAAACGTGGATAGCTTCCCATTGACTAATTTGTTTTGGTGGAGGCATTCCTCTTTACCATGAATTATGTAAGACAAAATCATCATCATCATTCCATCTTTATTTCGACAATGTTGTCATAAAAGAAATACATTTGATTAAACAGTTTAAAAAGCAAGTTAATACATTACATCCGAATACACTATAAAAATACAATCTAAAGTCTATGTCATCAGATAACCAGGAAGCTATTTCATCGCAACCTAAAAAATGCCAATAAACATAAATGAATACATAGTCTGCTAAAAAACCCTGCCCATCTAGAATCGGAGATCAAGCACCCTAGCATCAGTGCAATTATTTCTACTGGATCCTATTTCAAACAGAGTTCACATGTTTCCTTCTAATTGTCCACATGGCTGCTAAAAATTTTGTTACAGCGAAAACAATTAGAGGAGAAAGATCCGTTTTCAATATTCTGTATGCATGCAGACAGTGCATGATCCCCAGATTTTTGCATAGTGGAATAATCCACTTCTTTCTAACTTTTTGATAAATAGGGCAAAAAAACAAGACATGCAATTCATTTTCAAGCTCCGAGGTGCACCCAGGGGCAGTTTTTGAGTGACAATGGACACCACTTGCTCGTAAAATCTCTGATTGGCTGAGAACCGTGTCTCCATTGGAAAAACAACTTCCTGGCAGCAACTGGACTAAGATCGTCGAAAACAGACTCAAATTTCTAACAGTCTTTAATCATTAAAAACGTGTCGGAAAGAGTACCAATTTGGACGTTCACTAGACAAGCGGTTAAATTGGTTTCATGGTACAAATTGGCCAGATACTTGCCCGATACATTACTGCAAGCATGCTCCGGATTGGACCACATGGGCGCAAGACCAAGTCTCTCAAATTTCTCTCTTATATACTTTAACCATGGGAGTTTCCGAGCGTTCGGAAGTCTTAAAAATCCGACAGCTCTTGCCTATAGGTCTTTAACTCAGGGGTAACCCAGAGTCTCCTCCAGAAGGTTAGAGGTTTGAGGCCCAATTCTTCATCTATGGGTCTAAGGCCCAGGTCCAGCCTGAGCGGCAGCAGTGGTGTACTATGAGGCAGTGCTACCAACTGTCCTAAAAATCTGTTCTCCCTGCGGCAATCGTGGGTGCAAACTTGTGACCACACAGTTCGCCACCATGGATTACAGCCCCCCATGCCTGCAGTTTATAAATTTCCAGGGGTGGACGAATTGGTTTGACGGCAGATTTATTAGAAGCTTGGTAATGGCCCCCACTTTTTGGGACAGCTTAAGTTGCAGTTTTATTTGATGTTGCCCGCATGTCATATTTTCATTTGAAATGAATGAAATGAAATGAATAATAACGTATATAGCGCAACTTAGCCCGAAGGCGTCAAGGCGCCTATCAGAAAAAGAATCATAAAAGGCAGGTCCCAAAGAACTAAGGGTAAGCTTTGGCAAAAAGCCATGTCTTCAGAGCCCTTCTAAAGGCTTGCATTGATGGCAGGGACTTAATTTCACAGGGCAGGGTGTTCCACCATCTCGGAGCAAGACTGGAAATAGCCCTGCCTCCCCACTTAGCTCTTCGAACGCGGGGGACCGATAACAAGAGCTTTTTGGAGGAACGAAGGTTTCTGGAGGGAGCGTATGGAACCAGCAGGTCTTTTATTCCTCCAGACTCCTTTCTGGTCAAGGCCCCGTAAGTCATACAGAGAACCTTAAAGGAGATCCTGGCTTCAATCGGGAGCCAGTGCAGGGATTTCCTAGCGGCAGTGTTTGACGAGCGCCTGGGCACGTCCAGCACAAACTTAGCCACGGCGTTCTGCACAATTTATAGCGCTGTAAGAGGCCCTTGTTTATTCCTGCGTATAAGGGCATTACAGTAATCGAGCCTAGAAGCTATTAATGCGACCACAATTTGCTTGCGGGCTTGCAGGGACAGATAGTGTTTAATCTTCCGCAGGATTTAAGGTGAGACCCAGATACTCAAAGGTCTGAACTCTTTCAAGGCGGACTCCACCTATCAAAGGACTTGGGCGAGTTGTTATTGGGGGGTTGAAAACCATATATTTAGTTTTCATGGTATTTATTTCCAACCCCCGGTCCTGGCAAAAAGCACAAAACCATCCAAGACTCGCTGGATGCCCATGGGGGTCTTAGAGAGCAATAAGGTATCATCTGCGAACATATTCGCGGAGATACCAACCCCAGCAAGTCTTGGGGCATCGCTGTTGAGGACCGCGTTCAGGTGGGAGATTACCCCGTTGACAAAAAGGCAAAACAGGGTGGGCGCCAAAACACACCCCTGTCTTACCCCCCTTCCAACGGGGAATCTAGATGACAAAGAACCATTTTTCCCACACCTGACCTTTGCGAAATTCTCAGTGTGCAATCGGATTATTATATTCAAGAGAGCAGGAGGAATGCCCAACTCTGAAAGCACACTCCACAGTTTCCGACGTGGGACTAAATCGAAAGCCGCATGAAGGTCCACAAAGACAGTGTAGAGTGAGCCGCCCTCAATCCCAACAGTTTTCCAATAAAGCAGGGTTAAGCGAAAGATCTGCTCCGTAGTGGATACATTCTTTCTGAAACCCGCTTGATATGGGCTTAAGATGTCAAATTCCTCCATCCAATCTAGGAGGCGATCTAAGATCAGCCTCGAGAATAGCTTTTGCGAGACATCAATAGGGCTGATCGGCCTGTAGTTGGCTGGGAGCAGAGGAGAGCCCCTCTTGAAGATAGGGACTATCTCTGCTCCCAGCCAAGTTCTAGGGACCGCCATGCCTTCCAGAATAATCTAACAAGAGAGTATGCCAATACTGATATATTCATTTAACACACCTCATGGCATCCAAAGAAGAAAAAAAATTCAAAAATGGGAATTGCTATTTAATAGCTATTTATTTTAATCAATTTTGAAAATTCCAAACGTAATACTTAGTACATTATAGATTGGAAAATTGCAGGCGCAAAGTTGAGAAATAGGACACAAAAAGATAAAATCTCAATCACCACTTCAATAGTCACGCATATCACAGTCATCCCACTCACATTCACATTCAAGCATTCAAACAAAAAATGCAGAGATAATTTCCACAATCTTGGTGGAACAATATACTAGTGGAAGAAATATAAACAGTCTGCTCTGATTATAACAAATTACACAAGTGATTTTGGTCTATAACCAACTGAAATAGTTTTGTCACGGTCAGTTATATTCAAAACACAATTTAGGTGAAAATAATATACAAAAGATTCGAGTGCGAAACAAGTTAGCACAAGAAAAACAAAAGCAGACTGAAGTAAAAAGGCCTAAGCGTTTCGAAACCCTATAACTCAAAAGGGGATTCGGCCAGAGAGCATTCTGAAAAGAAAACAGAAACAAAAACTAAGTAGAAATTCTTGATCTAGAGTACAAGAGCACTAACGAGCACTACTACACCACACCATCACATAGCTTACCCTCATTAGTAGATGCAAGGCTGAAGATTCCTAAGAGGATAAGAGAGAGAAGAGACAGAAAAGACACATGCTTGGTGTCAATAGAGGAGGTGGTTCATAACCAATTAGAAATAACATATAATAACCTGTCAAAACACGATCATTTTCAAGGACTATTAAATGTTGTTATACCTTGAGACAAATGCAGTGTCACCAGCTGGGAGGGTGAAGTCTGGTTGTGCACGTGAAATCTGGGGGCAAAGAAAGAACTGGTTTGTATAACCAACTCCTGGTGTTGATGGCAGAGCTGGGAATGAGGCGCACTCCAAATCAAACGCTCTCTTACCAGTTATTCCTGTGATGGAAACAGGGCGTCAAAACGGGGGCTGGAGGTCCGCTATGACCAAATCCGGCGCACACAGCTCAAGTGTTGTCCTTTGCCCACTCTGGAATTGCAAATGAGAGTGGTGTTAGCCCACGGTGGTGCTCGTAAACAATCGAGCAAAGACCCCAGATGGACAAAAATGACGGGGCTTACCGGGGCTTGATTAAATCTTCCGATGAATACAGGCGGCGTTCTCAGAGCACTACTCTCTTGCGCATGCGTGATCGAAGTCAGTACATCGAGCGAGTGAACTACTGCTTTAGACTCACGCCACTAAATCAGTGATTTAAAATGGACTATCATCTCCAAGGTCGAAAAAGACCCACGCGGCGGGGATTGGGACTCCAAACTATCCAAAAGGGAGGCACTCCTTATTGTCAAATTTGACACGGCCGCAACAGGTCTTAATGAACTGTCTGAAATGTATAAATTATAAGTCATTCTGTTTTTTCCGAAAATTCTTTTTCACCCTCCTCCATTTACCCCCCTTTTTTCATTTCATAGTGTCCACTTAGAGACCACTCCATAGTTGGTGTGCTGCGGACTATTTTTAGACGCATCGGCCCCTTGGAGCCACCTTTTATCTCATGTTTAATTAATATAAGATCACATGCTTCACTATGACTGCACTCATTTTTCTCAATATTGCCTGCCATATAGAATTAGATCTCCGTTAGGCGCCTCCTCGCGGGGCGTCCTCTGACCCAGCATTGTGAGTAAGCATGGGCGGAAAATCCGTTACGCTCGCGGATTTTGCGAATTTTCGGTAAATTCGCGATCCGCGAACTCCTGCAAATTTACCGCGAATTTGCAAATCCGCGAGCGGCGGATTCCGGGGGCAAAAGTTCATGCCTTGCTGGCCTGTTGTAACCATTTTACGATGGCGCCGGCAAGCTGCCAGCGCCATCCTAAAATAGTTACTAAGTTAGCTTCAACAGGAAGCTCTAATAGATAAAATAAAGCAGGTGCTCGAGCACCTGCTTTATTTTATCTATTAGAGCTTCCTGTTGAAGCTAATTTAGTAACTATTTTAGGATGGCGCTGGCAGCTTACCGGCGCCATCGTAAAATAGTTACAACAGGCCAGGAAGGTGTGCCTTCTTCCCAAATCTACCGTCGAAAATCAGCTGTTTTGCTGGATAGAGAGGCCTTTGCATCCTTGACTTTCACGAGCGCAATCCTCGTGCTGTTCCTGTGGCCAGGAGCTTCTGTATCTTCATCTGCTGCTCTGATCGGTCTCTGACCTTTTATACACACAAGAGGCATGTGCACTCGCATGGAAGCCCCGTCCGTTTGGCCCCGCCCACACACTCACGGTGTGCACCGTCTTCCCGCCATTTACCCACTATGATGGACAGCTCACTCAAGGGACCCCTGCGCCCTTCGGCGCGATTGCATAGTAACACACACCTGGTCGCTGTAGACAACTCTCTGGCACTTTAGGCAGCTGTAGTGTAGTAAAAGCACTATACATCTACCCAACGAGGTAGCACTTACTGATTATCCAGTAGAAAGTACTCCAGTTGAGTAGAGGTATGGCACAAAACGGTGGCGTCTTCTTGAATAAATATGAAGGGCAGGGTTCATTCTGGCACGATGGTCCTGGCACAAAAATTAAACCTCAACCGGAGGCACTTACAGATATCAATTAAGCATGTGCCCTAGTTGAAGCTTAAATTCAGTGACTCATTCATCAGCCCAAAAACAATCGTGAGCGTTGTCAAGGCTGGGCAGATGTGCCTTCTTCCCAAATATACCATCGTAAATCAGCTGTGATGCTGGACAGAGGCCTTTGCATCCTTGACTTTCACGAGCGCAATCCTCGTGCTGTTCCTGTGGCCAGGAGCTTCTGTATCTTCATCTGCTGCTCTGATCGGTCTCTGACCTTTTATACACAGAAGAGGCATGTGCACTCGCATGGAAGCCCCGCCCCAAATCCGCGGATCTGCAAATCCGCAAAATCCGCCGATTTTGCGGATCACGATCCGTAAATACGCAAATCCGCGAATCGTGGATCCGCAAAATCCGCCCATGCTTAATTGTGAGTCTAAAGCAGTAGTTCACTCGCTCGATGTACTGACTTCGATCGCGCATGCGCAAGAGAGTAGTGCTCTGAGAACGCTGCCTGTATTCATCGGAAGATTTAATCAAGCCCCAGTAAGCCCCGTCATTTTTGTCCATCTGGGGTCTTTGCTCGATTGTTTACGAGCACCATCGTGGGCTAACACCACTCTCATTTGCAATTCCAGAGTGGGCAAAGGACAACACTTGAGCTGTGTGCACCGGATTTGGTCATAGCGGACCTCCAGCCCCCGTTTTGCGGCCGTGTTTCCATCACAGGTATAACTGGTAAGAGCGCGTTTGATTTGGAGTGCGCCTCGTTCCCAGCTCTGCCATCAACACCAGGAGTTGCTTATACAAACCAGTTCTTGCAGCAGAGAGCAGTGGCGAGCAGTTCGCTTTCAGTTTGGTGTTTTTCGTAGAGGAGCAGAGGAGCGGCAGAGGGGCTGCGTGATCCGCGTGGCCTGCGAAGGTTTTCAAAGCTTTCAAAGCTTTCAAAAGCTGACTGCCAGAAAAACTCAGGTTGTCACGAGCCCCGAGCTCCGTGTGAGCTCCGTGTGAGCTCCGTGAGCAGAGCTCCGAAAGAGCACCAATAGAAGCTGCGGGGGTCCGGCAGCAGCCAGCGGGTGCTCTGGACCTGCAAAGGAACGGAGACAGAGACGGAGGCGGCAACCGCACCGGAGGGTCCTGTATATGCGACCGAAACGTCCGTAGAGGAAAACCGTGTGCAATTTTAAATTCCTGCTTTTGCGGTACCAGCCCTGAGCACACCACTCCTACAGTCCACGCCGAAGAGAGGCAAACACAGCTGTGAGAACTCACCCGTGCATCTCCCGCCGCCGCAGCCCATGAGGAGAGATCTGCCAGAAGCGGAAGCAGCTTCAGTGCGCCCAGCGGTTGGTAGCAGGCAGCAGGGTCTTGCACGCAGTATAAAGCAGCAATAAAGCAGCAATAAAGCAGGTTGGTGCAACCTCCCTCCCCCCTCCCCCCTCCCCAGCCCGTGGCACCCCCGGTCCCGGTCCTTGCTCTCATCCTGCACATCCCGCACATTCAGGCTTGATCCTGCCAGCACCCACACTCATACCGGCCCATACTTGCCAGCGTGCCCACAAAAAACAGTAACCGCAATACTGCAGGTAGCACCAGCAGGAGCTCACTGCAAGGAAGAAGGGGGCGGACCCCTGGAGTGCAGACAAGCGGCGGGGAGGTTTTCCTTGGCAGCATCGGGAGCCCGGGAGTTGGAACTGGAATTGGGCTCATTGTCACAAGGCTAAGCATCACCAAGCTTAAATCGGAGCGCACAGAGTAGAGCCCCAAGCAGACCAGAATAGAGAGTAACAAAGTACCAAACTAAACCAAAAGACCACATCAAGGGAATTCTGAGCCAGTGTGGCATCCGAGCACCCTAATAACAACGGAATACCTCCTCGCCCACTCCATTGACCACGACAAAACAACTCAATTCCACAGCATCCCGTACCAAGTGGACACCCCAAGAGAAGACAAAACAAGATAAGAAAAGAGTTTGTTGGAGTATTTCAACGAGCCAAAACCCTACCATTTCGGTGGTGGCGAAGCAATTGGCGAAGCAATTGGGCGTCTGAAAGGCCGCAAAGGAGCAGGGGGCAAGCCCCTCCAAACCACATCGCAGCTCACTATGAGATCAGGGAGACTCAGAACAGATCCCATAGTTAAATCAAGTAAAAGTAAACAACTCGCATGCCGGAAAAAGAGTGAAGAGCCCATCCACTCATCAGAAGAGGACACAACAGAGGACACTCTAGAGGCAAAAGATATTTCTCTCAGGGCCCTCACGGTTAAAACACCTCTGAAGACCGCATGCCTAAGAAACACAAAGATCACAGATTTTCTACTTTCGGCCCCATTATCCGCTCCGCCAGCCTTGCTGGAGCAGAACATAAAGACAGCACTCAGCATCAAAAGAATGTCTCAATCAGTATCCTCTCTAACCAAAGCTTCGCAGACCCTCAACAACACTCAAAGCAATAAAACATATGAGAACAAACATTATCCCTGGGATACTCCCCAAAAGAATCCAAACAAGACGACGAATCAACACAGGGTGTACGCCCAAATAAATACAAGGGAGGAAGCTGGCGACACCAACCCATACATTACGCCAAGTGACAAGCGCATGGAGTACACAAAGGATCCTCAAATGGATCCCACCAACACAGAAAAGCGACGCTCACTAAGCTTAGGATCTTATTTCGGCCCTAGGGTTTATGAAAATGACCTCGGGGTCGGTAAGAGAACAGTTTCGAGAAAGGATAACGAGGCCTCTTTGGACATACCGGATAAGGACACCAAATAAACCAACACTAAGGTCCAATCTCCAAGCGCAAGGATGACATCCGACGGCTTAACACAGCCAAAGGATGACCCGTTAGGCACAGATGCTCAAATTAAACATCATATTACTCCAAATTTCACCGCAGGCAAAAACGCGTAGGAGCCCTACAGTCCGACTAATGTTGGCACCACTCCTACCAGCCAAATGACCTCAAATCGTCCGTCAGGGCTATTCCCGCTCCACTTCAACATCGTTTCACCAAGTCGAACAATTTCTTTCAAGGGCCAGGAGCAGAGGATCAGAACATCCTACCACACGCCCACCCCTGACAAGGCTCGGGGTGGAGACCAACGAGACCTACCAGACTCCAGAGACCCACGAGCCTCAGGCGTATTAAGAGCCAAAACAAGGGACAAAGCCCGTAGCAGCCCAGCCCTCAAGACCCAAGACACCTAGCAGATGACAGATTACCATTCCATGCTCCACTGTGGCCTCCGTTCATAAACATGATGGAAACAATCTCCTCAGCCCTCCTTCAACACTCAGAAAAGTTAAAGGCTCAGATAGACATCATGCAAATTTTAGCCTCACATGTGGCGGGGATAGATAAAAAGATTCTCGAGCTGAATTCCTTCATCGAACGGGGACAGAAAGACCCGCGCACAACATACCATGAATGTCAGTGCTCTGAAACAATTGACCAACTCAAAGTATTACCAGCAATTCTAACAGACATTCTGGTAGAGGTACAGAATAAATCCAATGACGTCCATAACTCCTCTGAAACCATCGGGACTGAAAGCTCGCCCGTAGACACGACAAGCTCAGTCAGCCGTGCCACCTCATATAGCGAGCAAAGAAAAACCAAAGGTGGTGATGGACGGAGCGTTGACAATACAAACACTCACCCCCAGTCAACTGATCTGGGTTTAATCCATCACCGTTCTTTAGCTCACTCCGCCACCCCAGTTCAGACATGGCCATATGCAAATCAGTCTGACCCTGGGCCTCATGGGAACAGTCCAGCCCGAACTGCCAAGCCATGTCTTCCATGGACCGGAATCAAGCTTCCCAGGACCGATTTCTGGCATTACAGCCGTCTTCAGCCGGGCTTGCTTGACTCCAGTGGCAAAGTGAGCAAGGGACTCACGTCTGAGCATACCCTGCCAACTTAGGGCGAACAAAGAAAAACCAAAGGTGGTGATGGACGGAACGTTGACAATACAAACACTCACCTCCAGTCAACTGATCTGGGTTTAATCCATCACCCTTCTTTAGCTCACTCCGCCACCCCAGTTCAGACATGGCCATATGCAAATCAGTCTGACCCTGTGCCTCATGGGAACAGTACAGCCCTAACTGCCAAGCCATGTCTTCCCTGGACCGGAATCAAGCTTCCCAGGACCGGTTTCTGGCATTACAGCCGTCTTCAGCCGGGCTTGCTTGACTCCAGTGGCAAAGTGAGCAAGGGACTCACGTCTGAGCATACCCTGCCAACTTAGGGCGAACAAAGAAAAACCAAAGGTGGTGATGGACCGAGCGTTGACAATACAAACACTCACCCCCAGTCAACTGATCTGGGTTTAATCCATCACCGTTCTTTAGCTCACTCCGCCACCCCAGTTCAGACATGGCCATATGCAAATCCGTCTGACCCTGTGCCTCATGGGAACAGTCCAGCCCGAACTGCCAGGCCATGTCTTCCCTGGACCGGAATCAAGCTTCCCAGGACCGGTTTCTGGCATTACAGCCGTCTTCAGCCGGGCTTGCTTGACTCCAGTGGCAAAGTGAGCAAGGGACTCACGTCTGAGCATACCCTGCCAACTTAGGGCGAACAAAGAAAAACCAAAGGTAGTGATGGACGGAGCGTTGACAATACAAACACTCACCCCCAGTCAACTGATCTGGGTTTAATCCATCACCGTTCTTTAGCTCACTCCGCCGCCCCAGTTCAGACATGGCCATATGCAAATCAGTCTGACCCTGTACCTCATGGGAACAGTCCAGCCCGAACTGCCAGGCCATGTCTTCCCTGGACCGGAATCAAGCTTCCCAGGACCGGTTTCTGGCATTACAGCCGTCTTCAGCCGGGCTTGCTTGACTCCAGTGGCAAAGTGAGCAAGGGACTCACGTCTGAGCATACCCTGCCAACTTAGGGCGAACAAAGAAAAACCAACGGTGGTGATGGACCGAGCAGTGACAATACAAACACTCACCCCCAGTCAACTGATCTGGGTTTAATCCATCACCGTTCTTTAGCTCACTCCGCCACCCCAGTTCAGACATGGCCATATGCAAATCAGTCTGACCCTGTGCCTCATGGGAACAGTCCAGCCCGAACTGCCAAGCCATGTCTTCCCTGGACCGGAATCAAGCTTCCCAGGACCGGTTTCTGGCATTACAGCCGTCTTCAGCCGGGCTTGCTTGACTCCAGTGGCAAAGTGAGCAAGGGACTCACATCTGAGCATACCCTGCCAACTTAGGGTGAACAAAGAAAAACCAAAGGTGGTGATGGACGGAGCGTTGACAATACAAACACTCACCCCCAGTCAACTGATCTGGGTTTAATCCATCACCGTTCTTTAGCTCACTCCGCCACCCCAGTTCAGACAGGGCCATATGCAAATCAGTCTGACCCTGTGCTTCATGGGAACAGTCCAGCCCGAACTGCCAAGCCATGTCTTCCCTGGACCGGAATCAAGCTTCCCAGGACCGGTTTCTGGCATTACAGCCGTCTTCAGCCGAGCTTGCTTGACTCCAGTGGCAAAGTGAGCAAGGGACTCACGTCTGAGCATACCCTGCCAACTTAGGGCGAACAAAGAAAAACCAAAGGTGGTGATGGACGGAGCGTTGACAATACAAACACTCACCCCCAGTCAACTGATCTGGGTTTAATCCATCACCGTTCTTTAGCTCACTCCGCCACCCCAGTTCAGACATGGCCATATGCAAATCAGTCTGACCCTGTGCCTCATGGGAACAGTCCAGCCCGAACTGCCAAGCCATGTCTTCCCTGGACCGGAATGAAGCTTCCCAGGACCGGTTTCTGGCATTACAGCCGTCTTCAGCCGGGCTTGCTTGACTCCAGTGGCAAAGTGAGCAAGGGACTCACGTCTGAGCATACCCTGCCAAGTTAGGGCGAACAAAGAAAAACCAAAGGTGGTGATGGACCGAGCGTTGACAATACAAACACTCACCCCCAGTCAACTGATCTGGGTTTAATCCATCACCGTTCTTTAGCTCACTCCGCCACCCCAGTTCAGACATGGCCATATGCAAATCAGTCTGACCCTGTGCCTCATGGGAACAGTCCAGCCCGAACTGCCAAGCCATGTCTTCCCTGGACCGGAATCAAGCTTCCCAGGACCGGTTTCTGGCATTACAGCCGTCTACAGCCGGGCTTGCTTGACTCCAGTAGCAAGGTGAGCAAGGGACTCACGTCTGAGCATACCCTGCCAACTTAGGGCGAACAAAGAAAAACCAAAGGTGGTGATGGATGGAGCGTTGACAATACAAACACTCACCCCCAGTCAACTGATCTCGGTTTAATCCATCACCGTTCTTTAGCTCACTCCGCCACCCCAGTTCAGACATGGCCATATGCAAATCAGTCTGACCCTGTGCCTCATGGGAACAGTCCAGCCCGAACTGCCAAGCCATGTCTTCCCTGGACCGGAATAAAGCTTCCCAGGACCGGTTTCTGGCATTACAGCCGACTTCAGCCGGGCTTGCTTGACTCCAGTGGCAAAGTAAGCAAGGGACTCACGTCTGAGCATACCCTGCCAACTTAGGGCGAACAAAGAAAAACCAAAGGTGGCGATGGACGGAGCGTTGACAATACAAACACTCACCCCGAGTCAACTGATCTGGGTTTAATCCATCACCGTTCTTTAGCTCACTCCGCCACCCCAGTTCAGACATGGCCATATGCAAATCAGTCTGACCCTGTGCCTCATGGGAACAGTCCAGCCCGAACTGCCAAGCCATATCTTCCCTGGACCGGAATCAAGCTTCCCAGGACCGGTTTCTGGCATTACAGCCGTCTTCAGCCGGGCTTGCTTGACTCCAGTGGTAAAGTGAGCAAGGGACTCACGTCTGAGCATACCCTGCCAACTTAGGGCGAACAAAGAAAAACCAAAGGTGGTGATGGACGGAGCGTTGACAATACAAACACTCACCCCCAGTCAACTGATCTGGGTTTAATCTATCACCGTTCTTTAGCTCACTCCGCCACCCCAGTTCAGACATGGCCATATGCAAATCAGTCTGACCCTGTGCCTCATGGGAACAGTCCAGCCCGAACTGCCAAGCCATGTCGTCCCTGGACCGGAATCAAGCTTCCCAGGACCGGTTTCTGGCATTACAGCCGTCTTCAGCCGGGCTTGCTTGACTCCAGTGGCAAAGTGAGCAAGGGACTCACGTCTGAGCATACCCTGCCAACTTAGGGCGAACAAAGAAAAACCAAAGGTGGTGATGGACGGAGCGTTGACAATACAAACACTCACCCCCAGTCAACTGATCTGGGCTTAATCCATCACCGTTCTTTAGCTCACTCCGCCACCCCAGTTCAGACATGGCCATATGCAAATCAGTCTGACCCTGTGCCTCATTGGAACAGTCCAGCCCGAACTGCCAAGCCATGTCTTCCCTGGACTGGAATCAAGCTTCCCAGGACCGGATTCTGGCATTACAGCCGTCTTCAGCCGGGCTTGCTTGACTCCAGTGGCAAAGTGAGCAAGGGACTCACGTCTGAGCATACCCTGCCAACTTAGGGCGAACAAAGAAAAACAAAAGGTGGTGATTGACGGAGCGTTGACAATACAAACACTCACCCCCAGTCAACTGATCTGGGTTTAATCTATCACCGTTCTTTAGCTCACTCCGCCACCCCAGTTCAGACATGGCCATATGCAAATCAGTCTGACCCAGTGCCTCATGGGTACAGTCCAGCCCGAACTGCCAGGCCATGTCTTCCCTGGACCGGAATCAAGCTTCCCAGGACCTGTTTCTGGCATTACAGCCGTCTTCAGCTGGGCTTGCTTGACTCCAGTGGCAAAGTGAGCAAGGGACTCACGTCTGAGCATACCCTGCCAACTTAGGGCGAACAAAGAAAAACCAAAGGTGGTGATGGACAGAGCGTTAACAATACAAACACTCACCCCCAGTCAACTGATCTGGGTTTAATCTATCACCGTTCTTTAGCTCACTCCGCCACCCCAGTTCAGACATGGCCATATGCAAATCAGTCTGACCCTGTGCCTCATGGCAACAGTCCAGCCCGAACTGCCAAGCCATGTCTTCCCTGGACCGGAATCAAGCTTCCCAGGACCGGTTTCTGGCATTACAGCCGTCTTCAGCCGGGCTTGCTTGACTCCAGTGACAAAGTGAGCAAGGGACTCACGTCTGAGCATACCCTGCCAACTTAGGGCGAACAAAGAAAAACCAAAGGTGGTGATGGAAGGAGCGTTGACAATACAAACACTCACCCCTAGTCAACTGATCTGGGTTTAATCCATCACCGTTCTTTAGCTCACTCCGTCACCCCAGTTCAGACATGGCCATAGGCAAATCAGTCTGACCCTGTGCCTCATGGGAACAGTCCAGCCCGAACTGCCAAGCCATGTCTTCCCTGGACCGGAATGAAGCTTCCCAGGACCGGTTTCTGGCATTACAGCCGTCTTCAGCCGGGCTTGCTTGACTCCAGTGGCAAAGTGAGCAAGGGACTCACGTCTGAGCATACCCTGCCAAGTTAGGGCGAACAAAGAAAAACCAAAGGTGGTGATGGACCGAGCGTTGACAATACAAACACTCACCCCCAGTCAACTGATCTGGGTTTAATCCATCACCATTCTTTAGCTCACTCCGCCACCCCAGTTCAGACATGGCCATATGCAAATCAGTCTGACCCTGTGCCTCATGGGAACAGTCCAGCCCGAACTGCCAAGCCATGTCTTCCCTGGACCGGAATCAAGCTTCCCAGGACCGGTTTCTGGCATTACAGCCGTCTACAGCCGGGCTTGCTTGACTCCAGTAGCAAGGTGAGCAAGGGACTCACGTCTGAGCATACCCTGCCAACTTAGGGCGAACAAAGAAAAACCAAAGGTGGTGATGGATGGAGCGTTGACAATACAAACACTCACCCCCAGTCAACTGATCTCGGTTTAATCCATCACCGTTCTTTAGCTCACTCCGCCACCCCAGTTCAGACATGGCCATATGCAAATCAGTCTGACCCTGTGCCTCATGGGAACAGTCCAGCCCGAACTGCCAAGCCATGTCTTCCCTGGACCGGAATAAAGCTTCCCAGGACCGGTTTCTGGCATTACAGCCGACTTCAGCCGGGCTTGCTTGACTCCAGTGGCAAAGTAAGCAAGGGACTCACGTCTGAGCATACCCTGCCAACTTAGGGCGAACAAAGAAAAACCAAAGGTGGCGATGGACGGAGCGTTGACAATACAAACACTCACCCCGAGTCAACTGATCTGGGTTTAATCCATCACCGTTCTTTAGCTCACTCCGCCACCCCAGTTCAGACATGGCCATATGCAAATCAGTCTGACCCTGTGCCTCATGGGAACAGTCCAGCCCGAACTGCCAAGCCATATCTTCCCTGGACCGGAATCAAGCTTCCCAGGACCGGTTTCTGGCATTACAGCCGTCTTCAGCCGGGCTTGCTTGACTCCAGTGGTAAAGTGAGCAAGGGACTCACGTCTGAGCATACCCTGCCAACTTAGGGCGAACAAAGAAAAACCAAAGGTGGTGATGGACGGAGCGTTGACAATACAAACACTCACCCCCAGTCAACTGATCTGGGTTTAATCTATCACCGTTCTTTAGCTCACTCCGCCACCCCAGTTCAGACATGGCCATATGCAAATCAGTCTGACCCTGTGCCTCATGGGAACAGTCCAGCCCGAACTGCCAAGCCATGTCGTCCCTGGACCGGAATCAAGCTTCCCAGGACCGGTTTCTGGCATTACAGCCGTCTTCAGCCGGGCTTGCTTGACTCCAGTGGCAAAGTGAGCAAGGGACTCACGTCTGAGCATACCCTGCCAACTTAGGGCGAACAAAGAAAAACCAAAGGTGGTGATGGACGGAGCGTTGACAATACAAACACTCACCCCCAGTCAACTGATCTGGGCTTAATCCATCACCGTTCTTTAGCTCACTCCGCCACCCCAGTTCAGACATGGCCATATGCAAATCAGTCTGACCCTGTGCCTCATTGGAACAGTCCAGCCCGAACTGCCAAGCCATGTCTTCCCTGGACTGGAATCAAGCTTCCCAGGACCGGATTCTGGCATTACAGCCGTCTTCAGCCGGGCTTGCTTGACTCCAGTGGCAAAGTGAGCAAGGGACTCACGTCTGAGCATACCCTGCCAACTTAGGGCGAACAAAGAAAAACAAAAGGTGGTGATGGACGGAGCGTTGACAATACAAACACTCACCCCCAGTCAACTGATCTGGGTTTAATCTATCACCGTTCTTTAGCTCACTCCGCCACCCCAGTTCAGACATGGCCATATGCAAATCAGTCTGACCCAGTGCCTCATGGGTACAGTCCAGCCCGAACTGCCAGGCCATGTCTTCCCTGGACCGGAATCAAGCTTCCCAGGACCTGTTTCTGGCATTACAGCCGTCTTCAGCTGGGCTTGCTTGACTCCAGTGGCAAAGTGAGCAAGGGACTCACGTCTGAGCATACCCTGCCAACTTAGGGCGAACAAAGAAAAACCAAAGGTGGTGATGGACAGAGCGTTAACAATACAAACACTCACCCCCAGTCAACTGATCTGGGTTTAATCTATCACCGTTCTTTAGCTCACTCCGCCACCCCAGTTCAGACATGGCCATATGCAAATCAGTCTGACCCTGTGCCTCATGGCAACAGTCCAGCCCGAACTGCCAAGCCATGTCTTCCCTGGACCGGAATCAAGCTTCCCAGGACCGGTTTCTGGCATTACAGCCGTCTTCAGCCGGGCTTGCTTGACTCCAGTGACAAAGTGAGCAAGGGACTCACGTCTGAGCATACCCTGCCAACTTAGGGCGAACAAAGAAAAACCAAAGGTGGTGATGGAAGGAGCGTTGACAATACAAACACTCACCCCTAGTCAACTGATCTGGGTTTAATCCATCACCGTTCTTTAGCTCACTCCGTCACCCCAGTTCAGACATGGCCATAGGCAAATCAGTCTGACCCTGTGCCTCATGGGAACAGTCCAGCCCGAACTGCCAAGCCATGTCTTCCCTGGACCGGAATCAAGCTTCCCAGGACTGGTTTCTGGCATTACAGCCGTCTTCAGCCGGGCTTGCTTGACTCCAGTGGCAAAGTGAGCAAGGGACTCACGTCTGAGCATACCCTGCCAACTTAGGGCGAACAAAGAAAAACCAAAGGTGGTGATGGACGGAGCGTTGACAATACAAACACTCACCCCCAGTCAACTGATCTGGGTTTAATCCATCACCGTTCTTTAGCTCACTCCGCCACCCCAGTTCAGACATGGCTATATGCAAATCAGTCTGACCCTGTGCCTCATGGGAACAGTCCAGCCTGAACTGCCAAGCCATGTCTTCCCTGGACCGGAATCAAGCTTCCCAGGACCGGTTTCTGGCATTACAGCCGTCTTCAGCCGGGCTTGCTTGACTCCAGTGGCAAAGTGAGCAAGGGACTCACGTCTGAGCATACTCTGCCAACTTAGGGCGAACAAAGAAAAACCAAAGGTGGTGATGGACAGAGCGTTGACAATACAAACACTCACCCCCAGTCAACTGATCTGGGTTTAATCTATCACCCTTCTTTAGCTCACTCCGCCACCCCAGTTCAGACATGGCCATATGCAAATCAGTCTGACCCTGTGCCTCATGGGAACAGTCCAGCCCGAACTGCCAAGCCATGTCTTCCCTGGACCAGAATCAAGCTTTCCAGGACCGGTTTCTGGCATTACAGCCGTCTTCAGCCGGGCTTGCTTGACTCCAGTGGCAAAGTGAGCAAGGGACTCACGTCTGAGCATACCCTGCCAACTTAGGGCGAACAAAGAAAAACCAAAGGTGGTGATGGACGGAGCGTTGACAATACAAACACTCACCCCCAGTCAACTGATCTCGGTTTAATCCATCACCGTTCTTTAGCTCACTCCGCCACCCCAGTTCAGACATGGCCATATGCAAATCAGTCTGACCCTGTGCCTCATGGGAACAGTCCAGCCCGAACTGCCAAGCCATGTCTTCCCTGGACCGGAATCAAGCTTCCCAGGACCGGTTTCTGGCATTACAGCCATCTTCAGCCGGGCTTGCTTGACTCCAGTGGCAAAGTGAGCAAGGGACTCACGTCTGACCATACCCTGCCAACTTAGGGCAAACAAAGAAAAACCAAAGGTGGTGATGGACGGAGCGTTGACAATACAAACACTCACCCCCAGTCAACTGATCTGGGTTTAATCCATCACCGTTCTTTAGCTCACTCCGCCACCCCAGTTCAGACAGGGCCATATGCAAATCAGTCTGACCCTGTGCCTCATGGGAACAGTCCAGCCCGAACTGCCAAGCCATGTCTTCCCTGGACCAGAATCAAGCTTCCCAGGACCGGTTTCTGGCATTACAGCCGTCTTCAGCCGGGCTTGCTTGACTCCAGTGGCAAAGTGAGCATGGGACTCACGTCTGAGCATACCCTGCCAACTTAGGGCGAACAAAGAAAAACCAAAGGTGGTGATGGACGGAGCGTTGACAATACAAACACTCACCCCCAGTCAACTGATCTGGGTTTAATCTATCACCGTTCTTTAGCTCACTCCGCCACCCCAGTTCAGACATGGCCATATGCAAATCAGTCTGACCCAGTGCCTCATGGGTACAGTCCAGCCCGAACTGCCAGGCCATGTCTTCCCTGGACCGGAATCAAGCTTCCCAGGACCTGTTTCTGGCATTACAGCCGTCTTCAGCTGGGCTTGCTTGACTCCAGTGGCAAAGTGAGCAAGGGACTCACGTCTGAGCATACCCTGCCAACTTAGGGCGAACAAAGAAAAACCAAAGGTGGTGATGGACAGAGCGTTAACAATACAAACACTCACCCCCAGTCAACTGATCTGGGTTTAATCTATCACCGTTCTTTAGCTCACTCCGCCACCCCAGTTCAGACATGGCCATATGCAAATCAGTCTGACCCTGTGCCTCATGGCAACAGTCCAGCCCGAACTGCCAAGCCATGTCTTCCCTGGACCGGAATCAAGCTTCCCAGGACCGGTTTCTGGCATTACAGCCGTCTTCAGCCGGGCTTGCTTGACTCCAGTGACAAAGTGAGCAAGGGACTCACGTCTGAGCATACCCTGCCAACTTAGGGCGAACAAAGAAAAACCAAAGGTGGTGATGGAAGGAGCGTTGACAATACAAACACTCACCCCTAGTCAACTGATCTGGGTTTAATCCATCACCGTTCTTTAGCTCACTCCGTCACCCCAGTTCAGACATGGCCATAGGCAAATCAGTCTGACCCTGTGCCTCATGGGAACAGTCCAGCCCGAACTGCCAAGCCATGTCTTCCCTGGACCGGAATCAAGCTTCCCAGGACTGGTTTCTGGCATTACAGCCGTCTTCAGCCGGGCTTGCTTGACTCCAGTGGCAAAGTGAGCAAGGGACTCACGTCTGAGCATACCCTGCCAACTTAGGGCGAACAAAGAAAAACCAAAGGTGGTGATGGACGGAGCGTTGACAATACAAACACTCACCCCCAGTCAACTGATCTGGGTTTAATCCATCACCGTTCTTTAGCTCACTCCGCCACCCCAGTTCAGACAGGGCCATATGCAAATCAGTCTGACCCTGTGCCTAATGGGAACAGTCCAGCCCGAACTGCCAAGCCATGTCTTCCCTGGACCAGAATCAAGCTTCCCAGGACCGGTTTCTGGCATTACAGCCGTCTTCAGCCGGGCTTGCTTGACTCCAGTAGCAAGGTGAGCAAGGGACTCACGTCTGAGCATACCCTGCCAACTTAGGGCGAACAAAGAAAAACCAAAGGTGGTGATGGACGGAGCGTTGACAATACAAACACTCACCCCCAGTCAACTGATCTGGGTTTAATCCATCACCGTTCTTTAGCTCACTCCGCCACCCCAGTTCAGACATGGCCATATGCAAATCAGTCTGACCCTGTGCCTCATGAGAACAGTCCAGCCCGAACTGCCAAGCCATGTCTTCCCTGGACCGGAATAAAGCTTCCCAGGACCGGTTTCTGGCATTACAGCCGACTTCAGCCGGGCTTGCTTGACTCCAGTGGCAAAGTAAGCAAGGGACTCACGTCTGAGCATACCCTGCCAACTTAGGGCGAACAAAGAAAAACCAAAGGTGGCGATGGACGGAGCGTTGACAATACAAACACTCACCCCGAGTCAACTGATCTGGGTTTAATCCATCACCGTTCTTTAGCTCACTCCGCCACCCCAGTTCAGACATGGCCATATGCAAATCAGTCTGACCCTGTGCCTCATGGGAACAGTCCAGCCCGAACTGCCAAGCCATATCTTCCCTGGACCGGAATCAAGCTTCCCAGGACCGGTTTCTGGCATTACAGCCGTCTTCAGCCGGGCTTGCTTGACTCCAGTGGTAAAGTGAGCAAGGGACTCACGTCTGAGCATACCCTGCCAACTTAGGGCGAACAAAGAAAAACCAAAGGTGGTGATGGACGGAGCGTTGACAATACAAACACTCACCCCCAGTCAACTGATCTGGGTTTAATCTATCACCGTTCTTTAGCTCACTCCGCCACCCCAGTTCAGACATGGCCATATGCAAATCAGTCTGACCCTGTGCCTCATGGGAACAGTCCAGCCAGAACTGCCAAGCCATGTCGTCCCTGGACCGGAATCAAGCTTCCCAGGACCGGTTTCTGGCATTACAGCCGTCTTCAGCCGGGCTTGCTTGACTCCAGTGGCAAAGTGAGCAAGGGACTCACGTCTGAGCATACCCTGCCAACTTAGGGCGAACAAAGAAAAACCAAAGGTGGTGATGGACGGAGCGTTGACAATACAAACACTCACCCCCAGTCAACTGATCTGGGCTTAATCCATCACCGTTCTTTAGCTCACTCCGCCACCCCAGTTCAGACATGGCCATATGCAAATCAGTCTGACCCTGTGCCTCATTGGAACAGTCCAGCCCTAACTGCCAAGCCATGTCTTCCCTGGACTGGAATCAAGCTTCCCAGGACCGGTTTCTGGCATTACAGCCGTCTTCAGCCGGGCTTGCTTGACTCCAGTGGCAAAGTGAGCAAGGGACTCACGTCTGAGCATACCCTGCCAACTTAGGGCGAACAAAGAAAAACAAAAGGTGGTGATGGACGGAGCGTTGACAATACAAACACTCACCCCCAGTCAACTGATCTGGGTTTAATCTATCACCGTTCTTTAGCTCACTCCGCCACCCCAGTTCAGACATGGCCATATGCAAATCAGTCTGACCCTGTGCCTCATGGGTACAGTCCAGCCCGAACTGCCAGGCCATGTCTTCCCTGGACCGGAATCAAGCTTCCCAGGACCTGTTTCTGGCATTACAGCCGTCTTCAGCCGGGCTTGCTTGACTCCAGTGGCAAAGTGAGCAAGGGACTCACGTCTGAGCATACCCTGCCAACTTAGGGCGAACAAAGAAAAACCAAAGGTGGTGATGGACAGAGCGTTAACAATACAAACACTCACCCCCAGTCAACTGATCTGGGTTTAATCTATCACCGTTCTTTAGCTCACTCCGCCACTCCAGTTCAGACATGGCCATATGCAAATCAGTCTGACCCTGTGCCTCATGGCAACAGTCCAGCCCGAACTGCCAAGCCATGTCGTCCCTGGACCGGAATAAAGCTTCCCAGGACCGGTTTCTGGCATTACAGCCGTCTTCAGCCAGGCTTGCTTGACTGCAGTGGCAAAGTGAGCAAGGGACTCACGTCTGAGCATACCCTGCCAACTTAGAGCGAACAAAGAAAAACCAAAGGTGGTGATGGAAGGAGCGTTGACAATACAAACACTCACCCCCAGTCAACTGATCTGGGTTTAATCTATCACTGTTCTTTAGCTCACTCCGCCACCCCAGTTCAGACATGGCCATATGCAAATCAGTCTGACCCTGTGCCTCATGGGAACAGTCAAGCCCGAACTGCCAAGCCATGTCTTCCCTGGACCGGAATCAAGCTTCCAGGGACCGGTTTCTGGCATTACAGCCGTCTTCAGCCGGGCTTGCTTGACTCCAGTGGCAAAGTGAGCAAGGGACTCACGTCTGAGCATACCCTGCCAACTTAGGGCGAACAAAGAAAAACCAAAGGTGGTGATGGACGGAGCGTTGACAATACAAACACTCACCCCCAGTCAACTGATCTGGGTTTAATCCATCACCGTTCTTTAGCTCACTCCGCCACCCCAGTTCAGACATGGCCATATGCAAATCAGTCTGACCCTGTGCCTCATGGGAACAGTCCAGCCCGAACTGCCAAGCCATGTCTTCCCTGGACCGGAATCAAGCTTCCCAGGACCGGTTTCTGGCATTACAGCCGTCTTCAGCCGGGCTTGCTTGACTCCAGTGGCAAAGTGAGCAAGGGACTCACGTCTGAGCATACTCTGCCAACTTAGGGCGAACAAAGAAAAACCAAAGGTGGTGATGGACAGAGCGTTGACAATACAAACACTCACCCCCAGTCAACTGATCTGGGTTTAATCTATCACCCTTCTTTAGCTCACTCCGCCACCCCAGTTCAGACATGGCCATATGCAAATCAGTCTGACCCTGTGCCTCATGGGAACAGTCCAGCCCGAACTGCCAAGCCATGTCTTCCCTGGACCAGAATCAAGCTTTCCAGGACCGGTTTCTGGCATTACAGCCGTCTTCAGCCGGGCTTGCTTGACTCCAGTGGCAAAGTGAGCAAGGGACTCACGTCTGAGCATACCCTGCCAACTTAGGGCGAACAAAGAAAAACCAAAGGTGGTGATGGACGGAGCGTTGACAATACAAACACTCACCCCCAGTCAACTGATCTCGGTTTAATCCATCACCGTTCTTTAGCTCACTCCGCCACCCCAGTTCAGACATGGCCATATGCAAATCAGTCTGACCCTGTGCCTCATGGGAACAGTCCAGCCCGAACTGCCAAGCCATGTCTTCCCTGGACCGGAATCAAGCTTCCCAGGACCGGTTTCTGGCATTACAGCCATCTTCAGCCGGGCTTGCTTGACTCCAGTGGCAAAGTGAGCAAGGGACTCACGTCTGACCATACCCTGCCAACTTAGGGCAAACAAAGAAAAACCAAAGGTGGTGATGGACGGAGCGTTGACAATACAAACACTCACCCCCAGTCAACTGATCTGGGTTTAATCCATCACCGTTCTTTAGCTCACTCCGCCACCCCAGTTCAGACAGGGCCATATGCAAATCAGTCTGACCCTGTGCCTCATGGGAACAGTCCAGCCCGAACTGCCAAGCCATGTCTTCCCTGGACCAGAATCAAGCTTCCCAGGACCGGTTTCTGGCATTACAGCCGTCTTCAGCCGGGCTTGCTTGACTCCAGTGGCAAAGTGAGCATGGGACTCACGTCTGAGCATACCCTGCCAACTTAGGGCGAACAAAGAAAAACCAAAGGTGGTGATGGACGGAGCGTTGACAATACAAACACTCACCCCCAGTCAACTGATCTGGGTTTAATCCATCACCGTTCTTTAGCTCACTCCGCCACCCCAGTTCAGACATGGCCATATGCAAATCAGTCTGACCCTGTGCCTCATGGGAACAGTCCAGCCCGAACTGCCAAGCCATGTCTTCACTGGACCGGAATCAAGCTTCCCAGGACCGGTTTCTAGCATTACAGCCATCTTCAGCCGGGCTTGCTTGACTGAAGTGGCAAAGTGAGCAAGGGACTCACGTCTGAGCATACCCTGCCAACTTAGGGCAAACAAAGAAAAACCAAAGGTGGTGATGGACAGAGCGTTGACAATACAAACACTCACCCCCAGTCAACTGATCGGGGTTTAATCTATCACCGTTCTTTAGCTCACTCCGCCACCCCAGTTCAGACATGGCCATATGCAAATCAGTCTGACCCTGTGCCTCATGGGAACAGTCCAGCCCGAACTGCCAAGCCATGTCTATCCCTGGACCGGAATCAAGCTTCCCAGGACCGGTTTCTGGCATTACAGCCGTCTTCAGCCGGGCTTGCTTGACTCCAGTGGCAAAGTGAGCAAGGGACTCACGTCTGAGCATACCCTGCCAACGTAGGGCGAACAAAGAAAAAACAAAGGTGGTGATGGACGGAGCGTTAACAATACAAACACTCACCCCCAGTCAACTGATCTGGGTTTAATCCATCACCCTTCTTTAGCTCACTCCGCCACCCCAGTTCAGACATGGCCATATGCAAATCAGTCTGACCCTGTGCCTCATGGGAACAGTCCAGCCCGAACTGCCAAGCCATGTCTTCCCTGGACCGGAATCAAGCTTCCCAGGACCGGTTTCTGGCATTACAGCCGTCTTCAGCCGGGCTTGCTTGACTCCAGTGGCAAAGTGAGCAAGGGACTCACGTCTGAGCATACCCTGCCAACTTAGGGCGAACACAGAAAAACCAATGGTGGTGATGGACGGAGCGTTGACAATACAAACACTCACCTCCAGTCAACTGATCTGGGTTTAATCCATCACCGTTCTTTAGCTCACTCCGCCACCCCAGTTCAGACATGGCCATATGCAAATCAGTCTGACCCTGTGCCTCATGGGAACAGTCCAGCCCGAACTGCCAAGCCATGTCTTCCCTGGACCGAAATCAAGCTTCCCAGGACCGGTTTCTGGCATTACCGCCGTCTTCAGCCGGACTTGCTTGACTCCAGTGGCAAAGTGAGCAAGGGACTCACGTCTGAGCATACCCTGCCAACTTAGGGCGAACAAAGAAAAACCAAAGGTGGTGATGGACGGAGCGTTGACAATACAAACACTCACCCCCAGTCAACTGATCTGGGTTTAATTTATCACCGTTCTTTAGCTCACTCCGCCACCCCAGTTCAGACATGGCCATATGCAAATCAGTCTGACCCTGTGCCTCATGGGAACAGTCCAGCCCGAACTGCCAAGCCATGTCTTCCCTGGACCGGAATCAAGCTTCCCAGGACCGGTTTCTGGCATTACAGCCGTCTTCAGCCGGGCTTGCTTGACTCCAGTGGCAAAGTGAGCAAGGGACTCACGTCTGAGCATACCCTGCCAACTTAGGGCGAACAAAGAAAAACCAAAGGTGGTGATGGACGGAGCGTTGACAATACAAACACTCACCCCCAGTCAACTGATCTGGGTTTAATCCATCACCGTTCTTTAGCTCACTCCGCCACCCCAGTTCAGACATGGCCATATGCAAATCAGTCTGACCCTGTGCCTCATGGGAACAGTCCAGCCCGAACTGCCAAGCCATGTCTTCCCTGGACCGGAATCAAGCTTCCCAGGACCGGTTTCTGGCATTACAGCCGTCTTCAGCCGGGCTTGCTTGACTCCAGTGGCAAAGTGAGCAAGGGACTCACGTCTGAGCATACTCTGCCAACTTAGTACGAACAAAGAAAAACCAAAGGTGGTGATGGACAGAGTGTTGACAATACAAACACTCACATCCAGTCAACTGATCTGGGTTTAATCTATCACCGTTCTTTAGCTCACTCCGCCAACCCAGTTCTGACATGGCCATATGCAAATCAGTCTGAACCTGTGCCTCATGGGAACAGTCCAGCCCGAACTGCCAAGCCATGTCTTCCCTGGACCGGAATCAAGCTTCCCAGGACCGGTTTCTGGCATTACAGCCGTCTTCAGCCGGGCTTGCTTGACTCCAGTGGCAAAGTGAGCAAGGGACTCACGTCTGAGCATACCCTGCCAACTTAGGGCGAACAAAGAAAAACCAAAGGTGGTGATGGACGGATGGTTGACAATACAAACACTCACCCCCAGTCAACTGATCTGGGTTTAATCTATCACCGTTCTTTAGCTCACTCCGCCACCCCAGTTCAGACATGGCCATATGCAAATCAGTCTGACCCTGTGCCTCATGGGAACAGTCCAGCCGAACTGCCAAGCCATATCTTCCCTGGACCGGAATCAAGCTTCCCAGGACCGGTTTCTGGCATTACAGCCGTCTTCAGCCGGGCTTGCTTGACTCCAGTGGCAAAGTGAGCAAGGGACTCACGTCTGAGCATACCCTGCCAACTTAGGGCGAACAAAGAAAAACCAAAGGTGGTGATGGATGGAGCGTTGACAATACAAACACTAACCCTCAGTCAACTGATCTGGGTTTAATCCATCACCGTTCTTTAGCTCACTCCGCCACCCCAGTTCAGACATGGCCATATGCAAATCAGTCTGACCCTGTGCCTTATGGGAACAGTCCAGCCCGAACTGCCAAGCCATGTCTTCCCTGGACCGGAATCAAGCTTCCCAGGACCGGTTTCTGTCATTACAGCCGTCTTCAGCCGGGCTTGCTTGACTCCAGTGACAAAGTGAGCAAGGGACTCACGTCTGAGCATACCCTGCCAACTTAGGGCGAACAAAGAAAAACCAAAGGTGGTGATGGAAGGAGCGTTGACAATACAAACACTCACCCCTAGTCAACTGATCTGGGTTTAATCCATCACCGTTCTTTAGCTCACTCCGCCACCCCAGTTCAGACATGGCCATATGCAAATCAGTCTGACCCTGTGCCTCATGGGAACAGTCCAGCCCGAACTGCCAAGCCATGTCTTCCCTGGACCGGAATCAAGCTTCCCAGGACTGGTTTCTGGCATTACAGCCGTCTTCAGCCGGGCTTGCTTGACTCCAGTGGCAAAGTGAGCAAGGGACTCACGTCTGAGCATACCCTGCCAACTTAGGGCGAACAAAGAAAAACCAAAGGTGGTGATGGACGGAGCGTTGACAATACAAACACTCACCCCCAGTCAACTGATCTGGGTTTAATCCATCACCGTTCTTTAGCTCACTCCGCCACCCCAGTTCAGAAAGGGCCATATGCAAATCAGTCTGACCCTGTGCCTCATGGGAACAGTCCAGCCCGAACTGCCAAGCCATGTCTTCCCTGGACCAGAATCAAGCTTCCCAGGACCGGTTTCTGGCATTACAGCCGTCTTCAGCCGGGCTTGCTTGACTCCAGTGGCAAAGTGAGCAAGGGACTCACGTCTGAGCATACCCTGCCAACTTAGGGCGAACAAAGAAAAACCAAAGGTGGTGATGGATGGAGCGTTGACAATACAAACACTCACCCCCAGTCAACTGATCTGGGTTTAATCCATCACCGTTCTTTAGCTCACACCGCCACCCCAGTTCAGACATGGCCATATGCAAATCAGTCTGACCCTGTGCCTCATGGGAACAGTCCAGCCCGAACTGCCAAGCCATGTCTTCCCTGGACCGGAATCAAGCTTCCCAGGACCGGTTTCTGGCATTACAGCCGTCTTCAGCCGGGCTTGCTTGACTCCAGTGGCAAAGTGAGCAAGGGACTCACGTCTGAGCATACCCTGCCAACTTAGGGCGAACAAAGAAAAACCAAAGGTGGTGATGGAAGGAGCGTTGACAATACAAACACTCACCCCTAGTCAACTGATCTGGGTTTAATCCATCACCGTTCTTTAGCTCACTCCGCCACCCCAGTTCAGACATGGCCATATGCAAATCAGTCTGACCCTGTGCCTCATGGGAACAGTCCAGCCCGAACTGCCAAGCCATGTCTTCCCTGGACCGGAATCAAGCTTCCCAGGACTGGTTTCTGGCATTACAGCCGTCTTCAGCCGGGCTTGCTTGACTCCAGTGGCAAAGTGAGCAAGGGACTCACGTCTGAGCATACCCTGCCAACTTAGGGCGAACAAAGAAAAACCAAAGGTGGTGATGGACGGAGCGTTGACAATACAAACACTCACCCCCAGTCAACTGATCTGGGTTTAATCCATCACCCTTCTTTAGCTCACTCCGCCACCCCAGTTCAGACATGGTGTGAGAAGTTGGCTTGATATGCAGTGCTCACTATTCTAGTGATCACTATGTATCAGTCCAAACAACCCTTATTGATGATTGGTTGTAAGTCAACCTTATAGACCAGCTATCCTAGTAGCATGGATACGAGCAGTCTAAGGCTAAGACTCTAGAGGGCGTATTAAGCCAGCTGTTTTACCATCACATTACCCCTTGAACACCCAGTGAAAGGACACCACACAAGTTGTTATGAAAATAAACAGTGTATTTATTTATAACAAGACTACCCTGGCTCTTTATGAGACAGGGAGCTAAGCACACAACAAAACTCTTATAAAAATACTTAAGTTAGCACAGTATATACAAATGCCCGAGGGGCACGGGAAACCATATACTCAAAAAGTGGAATGCGAAATTACTAGCAGGTAAGTACAGTACTAATAGGCTTTGGAATCGCTAGGACTTGACTATAGAATCGTTAGATTACTTCTAGGAGGCCCAGGGGACTCGGGTGCAGAGTGTGCACTCTCACGCGGGATGCGGGACAAAGTCTATGATAGCTAGTAAAGTTAAAGTTAGTGTTCACGGGCGAACCCGACCTGGTAGGAAGAAAACGACAGTGGATCCTGACCCTTGGATAGTGAGGCTATGCTGGGGCACCGAAATGCCGAAGTTACCTAGCCCAGGGGCTGCAGCTGCATATGTCTCAAAAGACGTCGGGAATCCTCGTAGACGAACCAGGAGCCTGGAAGAAAGATGCTGGCAGGCGACCAGTGAAGAGAGTTCGAAGTGATCCAAACCTGGATCTTGAAGATGGATGACACTTAAAAAAAGAGGGGACCAAGTTCGTGACTACTAGCCAGTAGTCAGGGGCACCAGGAGGGCACCGGAGGGTAGTCACCTCGACTAGGTGAGTGGGCGATGCTGTGCTCTGCAGATCTCACGGACCAGGAGGCGTTGTCGGCGACCAGGATGGAGGGGCGAGCTGTCCCACGATGGATGAAGCTGTCGGCGTCGAAGGACCCAGGATTGGGCAACAAAGCCTTGGCTAATTCAAGCCCACACGGTGGACTCAAAATGGCGTCTTGAGTGGACCAGGAGGGTCCGGGGTGCTCCTCTTCTGGATGGGAGCAAGAACCAGTCTGGAGCAACCAGACCAGCAGCAGTGATGTCGTCGGACGTCGTTCAGAAGGCCACAAGCCAGCGGGCTAGTAGCCAAACAACGCGGTGAGCAGCAGAAAGCAGAAGGGCCCCACTCCGATCGTGGAGATGCTGGGGGGCTGATCTTCAGTGCTGGAGCTGCTCAGGGTCGGGGCTTCTCGGATCCCAAAGCACTCGCCAGTAGATTACCCGGCGGGCTTGCTGTGAAGAAGTCGTGCAGTCTTGGCAATAGTCGGTCCCTTGAGGTCTCGTCGCACTCACGGTTCTCAGCTTGGCTGTAGAGGTGAGTAGAGGTCGGAGGTGCCAGGGAAGCCGGGTCTTGTCGAGCTGGGCAGTCGGATTCCGGAGGAAGGACTTGCAGCAGACCGCAGTGTTCTTAAGGTGGTGCCTGCGGATGCAGGGTGACTACTCCTTAGTCACAAGGGAGAATCTTGAAGAAGAAACCTTGATGTCCTTTCGTAGAAAGTCGTGTCTTGATTCCAAAGATGATCTAATTTGGAAGGGGGCCTGCTCCTACCTTTATCTGGGAAAAGGGGGCTGGCACGCGACTAAGTCCTGCCCTATGGGTGGGACCAGGAGGGGGGTGGTTACACCCCTCTCCTTTGGCGGGCTTTCCCCAGGCCAGGGGCTGGAGTGCCCCTGGAACTGGTTTCAGCCGACCTATGCACAGTGAGCACCGGGGTGCCACTTGCAGTCACCTTCCTCTGTAGCCCTGCCTACCTGGAATACACAAAACCCTGTCTGGGACGGTGCTGGCACCGCCCCTGGCAGGAAACCCTTTGTCCTTGCCTCCTGCTCTGGGAGGACTCCCAGCAGCAGGAGGGCAGACTTGTGTCTCGGTGGCAGCATCCATTTTGTGGATGCTAAGGCTCTGTCTGACTTTAACCGGGGTTACAGGTTACATACATGCCGTGTCCCTCTAGAAGGGTGGAATGCTAACCCCGTCGGCAGAATTGGCGAGGGGTTAGTATTCCAATTCGTATGACACCTTACTCGACATGTTTTGATAAAGCGATACCAGAGTTGGCATATAACCGCGAGGATTATAATGCACTTAAGAGTATATGGTATGCGATATCATGGAAACGGCTAAGAGATGGATCCCGAAAGCCGCAGACAGGATCAGCTCATGCCAGAGCACCATCTCACACGATTCCAAGCACTCTGCCTTCAGGATTGTTAAGGCCTGCCATAGGAGTGACTGATAGGAGATCTGTGTGTCCATTTTAGGGTTAGATATAGGTATACTATATCTAAAGCAAAGGGTGATTACACCACCTTGCCCCAGCTGTCGTGCAGCCAGTTGTGTCAGTTTAGTTAGTCAGCCCAGGGGTGGCACAATACATGCTTCAGCCCCTGGGAGACTTCTGGGTGCACCTCAGCCCTGGGCACAGGGACTTAGAGAGGGCCCAGTGCCAATTCAGTACCTGAGTACAATTTGGATAGAGAGAACAGCTAGGCTGTGGGTCTGATTAGCAGGCCCACAGCCAGGGAAAGTCGTAAACCAGTGCAGCAAAAAGCAAAAATCTGGGTGATCATAGGATTGCAGACCCTACTCTCCTACATGACCCCCCCCCCCCCAAACTTTGGGACAATAAACTAACCTTGAACAGGTGAGTCTTCTTGCTCTAAGTGGAAATACCTGGAGAGCCCATCAGCATTGCTGTGATCAGTACCAGGTCTATGCTCCACTGTAAAATCCATCCCCTGTAGGGAAATGGACCACCTAAGCAGTTTGGGGTTTTCACCCTTCATCTGATTTAGCCACAAGAGGGGCTTATGGTCGGTCTGAATGGTGAAGTGAGTGCCAAACAAGTAGGCCCTCAGCTTCTTCAGGGCCTAAACCACAGCAAAGGCCTCCCTCTCAATAGCTGACCAATTTTTCTCTCTGGGGGTCAGCCTCCTACTAATGAAAGCAATAGGCTGATCATTACCATCAAAATTCAGCTGAGACAGAACAGCTCCCACACCCAACTCAGAAGCATCTGTTTGGACAATGAATGGCTTGGAGTAATCTGGACTCTTAAGGATAGGTGCTGTGCACATGGCCTGCTTTAGGTCATTGAATGCTTTCTGACAGCTTGCTGTCCACTGAACTTTCTTTGGCATCTTTTTGCTTGTCAGGTCATTAAGAGGGGTCACTATGGACCCATAATTTCTGACAAACTTCCTATAGTACCCAGTCAGGCCCAAGAAAGCTCGAACCTGAGTCTGGGTGATTGGAGGAGCCCAGTCCTGGATGGCCTGTATTTTACTCTCCAATGGCTGAACCGGGCCTCCACCTATAAGGTGGCCCAGGTATACAACCTGTGTCTGCCCTATCTGGCACTTAGTGGCCTTGATAGTGAGGCCTGCCTTTTGCAGGGCCTCTAACACTTTCCTCAGGTGGACCAGGTGATCCTCCCAGGTGGAGCTAAAGACAGCAATATCGTCAAGATATGCTGCACAGAAGTCATCCAGCCCAGTGAGGACTTGATTCACCAACCTTTGGAAGGTGGCAGGTGCATTTTTCAAACCAAAGGGCATTACCACAAATTGATAATGCCCACCAGGGGTAGAAAATGCTGTCTTGGGTTTGGCCTCCTCAGCTAACCTGATTTGCCAATATCCAGCTGTCAAATCAAATGTACTTAAGAATTTGGCAGAAGCCAATTTATCTATAAGTTCATCTGCTCTTGGTATTGGGTGGGCATCAGTCTTAGTGACTGCATTGAGGCCTCTGTAGTCTACACAAAACCTCATCTCTTTCTTACCACCCTGGGTGTGAGGCTTTGGCACTAGAACTACTGGGCTAGCCCAAGGGCTATCTGAGGGCTCAATGACTCCCAGCTCCAACATTTTCTGCACTTCTGTTTTGATGCAGTCTCTAACATGATCAGGCTGTCTGTAGATTTTACTCTTGACAGGCAGACTGTCCCCAGTGTCAACATCATGGGTACACCAATCAGTTTGGCTGGGTGTTAGAGAGAACATATGTCTGAAGGATTGCAGAACTTGCCTGCAATCCTGTTGCTGATGCTCAGTGAGGCTGCCACAAAAGACAACACCATCTACTGACCCATCATCAGGATTCTGAGTGAGCAGGTCTGGGAGAGGGTCACTCTCTTCCTCCTGTCCCTCATCTGTGGCCATGAGCAAGCTCATGTCCTTCCTGTCAACATAGGCCTTGAGCCTGTTTACATGGAGCACTCTGAGAGGGCTCCTGGGAGTTCCAAGGTCCACCAAGTAGGTAACCTCTCCCTTTTGCTCAATGATGGTGTGGGGCCCAGACCATTTGTCTTTCAGAGCTGCTGGGGCCACTGGCTCCAGCACCCACACCTTCTGTCCTGGCTGGTACACAGTCAGAACAGCCTTTTGGTCATGCCAAGCTTTTTGGAGTTCTTGGCTGGCCTCAAGGTTTTTAGATGCCTTTTCCATATACTCAGCCATCCTGGAGCGGAGACCAAGTACATAGTCCACTATGTTGGTTGCAGGCTTTTTGAGAGGTCTCTCCCATCCTTCCTTCACCAAACACAGGGGTCCTCTTACAGAATGCCCATACAGAAGCTCAAAGGGGCTTTAGCCAACCCCTTTCTGTGGGACCTCTCTGTAAGCAAACAAGAGGCAGGGGATCAGGACATCCCATCTTCTCCTAAGAGGTTCAGGTAGCCCATGAATCATCCCTTTGAGGGTCCTGTTGAATCTCTCAACAAGCCCATTGCATTGTGGGTGGTAGGGTGTGGTGAACTTGTAGTTCACACCACACTCCTTCCACATTGCAGTCAGATATCCTGACATGAAGTTTGTACCTCTGTCAGAAACAACCTCCTTAGGGAAGCCCACTCTGGAGAACACTCCAACTAGGGCCCTTGCCACTACAGGTGCTGTAGTGGTCCTAAGTGGAATAGCTTCAGGATACCTGGTGGCATGATCCACCACCACCAGTATAAACTTGTGCCCTGATGCTGTCTGGGGTTCCATTGGACCAACAATGTCAATCCCCACTCTTTCAAAGGGGACCCCCACCACAGGTAGTGGTATGAGGGGGGCCTTTGTTGTGCCACCTGACTTACCACTGGCTTGGCAAGTGACACAGGAGCGACAAAACTCCTTGGTATTCTCATTCATGTGGGGCCAGTGAAAGTGTGAGACAAGCCTGTCCCACGTCTTTGTCTGACCTAAATGACCTGCAAGGGGAATCTCATGGGCCAAGGTGAGAAGGAAACCTCTCAGAGACAAGGGGATGACCAGCCTCCTGGTTGCACCAGGCTTGGGGTCTCTTGACTCAGAGTACAGGAGTCCATCTTCCCAGTATACCCTGTGGGCACCTGTGGCATTCCCTGCAGCCTCAGCAGCAGCCTGCTGTCTGAGGGGTTCAAGAGAAGGGCAGTCTAACTGTGCCTTCCCCAGGTCTGCTCTGGAGGGTCCCCCTGAGCCCAGAAACTCAACTTGATCAAGTTCAAGCTCTTTAGACTCAGTTTCCCTCAGTTCTCTCAGATCAGCCTCCTCAGAGACTTGATCCTCAACCTGGGGCAAGGGGGAAGGCAAAGCCTTAACCCTACTGCTCTTCTTCTTGGAAGGTGTCTGGTCCATACTTTCAGGATCCAGCACCTGTTCAGTGGGGCATCTTCTGGCCTGTGACCTAGTCACAGCAAGCACATGTGCTGGCAAGCCTAACATCTCCATGTGAGTCATCTGCTCCACTTCTGACCATAGTGATGACTCCAAATCATTGCCCAACAAACAATCAACTGGGAGGTCTGAACTGACTACAACTTTCTTTTGACCCTTCACTCCACCCCAGGAGAAAGCCACAATCGCCACACTATGACTGGTAGTGACGTTGCTGGCATTGGTCACCAGGAAATCTGTACCTGGCATGATCTGTCCAGGGTCCACAAAGTTAGGTGTCACCATGGTGACACTGGCACAAGTGTCCCTATAGGCCTGAGCCATCTTGCCATTAATCAAAGGTGTCTGCCTGTATTTGCCCAAAGTATTGGGACTTATATCAGGGGACATATCCATATCCCCTGTACAGACAAGGACAGCCTGAGTGAGTGTGCCAACTAAGTTGTCAGACCCCTCAGTTCCCAAGGTTAACCCAACTAATGCCTTGGGAGGTACACTACCACTACTGACTGTACTAGGGGGTGCAGTTGCCTTAGGGGCTGTAGTGGCAGGAGTTTGTCCTCCTCTTTTGGTGCACTCACTAAACCAGTGAGACTTACTTTTACAGTACTGGCACCACCTCTTTGACTGGCCTTCTTGAGCCTTCTTCTTCTGGGAAGCCTGACCCCCACCCTCTTTGGTTTGTTGGGGACCTGGTGAAGACTTCTGGTCATTTTGTTCACTCGTAACATTACCCTTCTGGTCTGCTTTCTTCTGACCACCCTGGTTCTGGTTCTGGTTCTGCTTGATCCTTGTCCTGACCCATTTGTCTGCCTTCTTTCCCAATTCTTGGGGAGAGGTCAGATCTGAATCAACAAGGTGCTGGTGCAACAACTGGTTCTGACAATTATTTAAAATCTGTTCTCTCATCATGAGATTGTACAATCCTGTGTAATCAGTAACCTTGCTACCCAGCAACCAGCCCTCCAAAGCCTTAGTGGCACAATCCACAAAGTCAGACCAGTCCTGAGACTGAGTTTTCTGGGTGTCTCTGAACAGCAACCTGTACTGCTCAGTGGCTAAACCAAACCCATCAACCAGTGCATTTTTCAGGACCTGGTAATCATTAGCATCCTCCACTCTTGTAGTGAGGAGCTTATCTCTACCTTTACCATCAAAGGAGAGCCACAGTATAGCTGCACACTGACTTCGGGGAATGCACTGCACAGTGCAGGCCCTCTCCAAAGCAGCCATCCATTTCTGGATGTCATCCCCTTGCTTAAAGGGGGGCACTATCTTAGTCAGGTGTTTAGTATCTAAACCCTTCTCTCTATCTCTTGGGAGATTGCTGCCACCAGTGGGAGCTAACCCACTCATCTGCTGCTCTCTAGCAAAGGCAAGCTTTTCTTTGGCCAGGGCAAGTTCTTCCCTTTCAATCCTCAGAGTAGCCTGTCTCATCCTAGCTTCATGCTCCAGTCTCTGAGGGGAAGTCAATCTCCTCTGGGGAGAGTTCCTTCTCCTCTGAGAAGAGGCATTAGAGTGCAGAGATCTATTGGAGTCCCTAGAAAGAGATCTATCTCTCCTAACTCCAAGGTTAGGCCTACTTAGGGTCAGTACTGGGGGTCCCCCAGATCCTAGCCCAAGCAAGTCTAAGTTGGCCCTAGTTAGCCTTCTGACTACCTCAAGACCTTTGTCTACCTCGTCCCCAGAGAGCTCCTCTTGATCCTCCTCCTCCTCAACTGCATTGGCAGTGTTGGGGAGGTCTGGATCACCAAGGTGCCCTTCTAAGGCTGGCATACTCCCTTCTCCCTGAGATGCTTTCCTAGCATCATAAGTCTCTAAGAGACCCAAGAGAAAGGGAGTGGTGGGGTTAGACCCCTGTTTCAATTTCCTGGAGGTACACAAGTGTCTCAGCTCCTGGAAATTGAGAGCTGCATATCTTGAGTTGACCTG
This sequence comes from Lissotriton helveticus, assembly GCF_964261635.1. NCBI lineage: Eukaryota > Metazoa > Chordata > Amphibia > Caudata > Salamandridae > Lissotriton > Lissotriton helveticus. The sequence continues at coordinate 235,963,633 of NC_136060.1, forward strand.
TGGAGGGTCAATAACCACAAGGGGAGTCTCTGAAGACTCTCCATGGTTAGACATGCTTTTCTAGTGAGGTGTAAGTGGTGCACTTACCTACACTATATGTTTACCTACTGATCCCTTGCTAGAGTTGTAGTTTAGGGTGTGCTAGGCCCTAGGAGCTACAACAGCTGGTTCAGTAGAACTCAGAGTATTCTAAGCTAAGTTATATGTACCTTTAGTACTTATGTGATCTTTCACAAGATATTCTTAGGATATGTGTGGTAAAACAACAGCAAGCTCAAATCCCAACCGCTGCTCACCAATGTGAGAAGTTGGCCTGATATGCAGTGCTCACTATTCTAGTGATCACTATGTATCAGTCCAAACAACCCTTATTGATGATTGGTTGTAAGTCAACCTTATAGACCAGCTATCCTAGTAGCATGGATACGAGCAGTCTAAGGCTAAGACTCTAGAGGGCGTGTTAAGCCAGCTGTTTTACCATCACATTACCCCTTGAACACCCAGTGAAAGGACACCACACAAGTTGTTATGAAAATAAACAGTGTATTTATTTATAACAAGACTACCCTGGCTCTTTATGAGACAGGGAGCTAAGCACACAACAAAACTCTTATAAAAATACTTAAGTTAGCACAGTATATACAAATGCCCGAGGGGCACGGGAAACCATATACTCAAAAAGTGGAATGCGAAATTACTAGCAGGTAAGTACAGTACTAATAGGCTTTGGAATCGCTAGGACTTGACTATAGAATCGTTAGATTACTTCTAGGAGGCCCAGGGGACTCGGGTGCAGAGTGTGCACTCTCACGCGGGATGCGGGACAAAGTCTATGATAGCTAGTAAAGTTAAAGTTAGTGTTCACGGGCGAACCCGACCTGGTAGGAAGAAAACGACAGTGGATCCTGACCCTTGGATAGTGAGGCTATGCTGGGGCACCGAAATGCCGAAGTTACCTAGCCCAGGGGCTGCAGCTGCATATGTCTCAAAAGACGTCGGGAATCCTCGTAGACGAACCAGGAGCCTGGAAGAAAGATGCTGGCAGGCGACCAGTGAAGAGAGTTCGAAGTGATCCAAGCCTGGATCTTGAAGATGGATGACACCTGAAAGCAGAGGGGACCAAGTTCGTGACTACTAGCCAGTAGTCAGGGGCACCAGGAGGGCACCGGAGGGTAGTCACCTCGACTAGGTGAGTGGGCGACGCTGTGCTCTGCAGATCTCACGGACCAGGAGGCGTTGTCGGCGACCAGGATGGAGGGGCGAGCTGTCCCACGATGGATGAAGCTGTCGGCGTCGAAGGACCCAGGATTGGGCAACAAAGCCTTGGCTAATTCAAGCCCACGCGGTGGACTCAAAATGGCGTCTTGAGTGGACCAGGAGGGTCCGGGGTGCTCCTCTTCTGGAAGGGAGCAAGAACCAGTCTGGAGCAACCAGACCAGCAGCAGTGATGTCATCGGGCGTCGTTCAGAAGGCCACAAGCCAGCGGGCTAGTAGCCAAACAACGCGGTGAGCAGCAGAAAGCAGAAGGGCCCCACGCCGATCGTGGAGATGCTGGGGGGCTGATCTTCGGAGCTGGAGCTGCTCAGGGTCGGGGCTTCTCGGACCCCAAAGCACTCGCCAGTAGATTACCTGGCGGGCTTGCTGTGAAGAAGTCGTGCAGTCTTGGCAATAGTCGGTCCCTTGAGGTCTCGTCGCACTCACGGTTCTCAGCTTGGCTGTAGAGGTGAGTAGAGGTCGGAGGTGCCAGGGAAGCTGGGTCTTGTCGAGCTGGGCAGTCGGATTCCGGAGGAAGGACTTGCAGCAGACCGCAGTGTTCTTAAGGTGGTGCCTGCGGATGCAGGGTGACTACTCCTTAGTCACAAGGGAGAATCTTGAAGAAGAAACCTTGATGTCCTTTCGTAGAAAGTCGTGTCTTGATTCCAAAGATGATCTAATTTGGAAGGGGGCCTGCTCCTACCTTTATCTGGGAAAAGGGGGCTGGCACGCGACTAAGTCCTTCCCTATGGGTGGGACCAGGAGGGGGGTGGTTACACCCCTCTCCTTTGGCGGGCTTTCCCCAGGCCAGGGGCTGGAGTGCCCCTGGAACTGGTTTCAGCCGGCCTATGCACAGTGAGCACCGGGGTGCCACTTGCAGTCACCTTCCTCTGTAGCCCTGCCTACCTGGAATACACAAAACCCTGTCTGGGATGGTGCTGGCACCGCCCCTGGCAGGAAACCCTTTGTCCTTGCCTCCTGCTCTGGGAGGACTCCCAGCAGCAGGAGGGCAGACTTGTGTCTCGGTGGCAGCATCCATTTTGTGGATGCTAATGCTCTGTCTGACTTTAACCGGGGTTACAGGTTACATACATGTCGTGTCCCTCTAGAAGGGTGGAATGCTAACCCCGTCGCCAGAATTGGCGAGGGGTTAGTATTCCAATTCGTATGACACCTTACTCGACATGTTTTGATAAAGCGATAACAGAGTTGGCATATAACCGCGAGGATTATAATGCACTTAAGAGTATATGGTATGCGATATCATGGAAACGGCTAAGGGATGGATTCTGAAAGCCGCAGACAGGCTCAGCTCATGCCAGAGCACCATCTCACACGATTCCAAGCACTCTGCCTTCAGGATTGTTAAGGCCTGCCATAGGAGTGACTGATAGGAGATCTGTGTGTCCATTTTAGGGTTAGATATAGGTATACTATATCTAAAGCAAAGGGTGATTACACCACCTTGCCCCAGCTGTCGTGCAGCCAGTTGTGTCAGTTTAGTTCGTCAGCCCAGGGGTGGCACAATACATGCTTCAGCCCCTGGGAGACTTCTGGGTGCACCTCAGCCCTGGGTACAGGGACTTAGAGAGGGCCCATTGCCAATTCAGTACCTGAGTACAATTTGGGTAGAGAGAACAGCTAGGCTGTGGGTCTGATTAGCAGGCCCACAGCCAGGGAAAGTCGTAAACCAGTGCAGCAAAAAGCAAAAATCTGGGTGATCATAGGATTGCAGACCCTACTCTCCTACACATGGCCATATGCAAATCAGTCTGACCCTGTGCCTCATGGGAACAGTCCAGCCCGAACTGCCAAGCCATGTCTTCCCTGGACCGGAATCAAGCTTCCCAGGACCGGTTTCTGGCATTACAGCCGTCTTCAACCGGGCTTGCTTGACTCCAGTGGCAAAGTGAGCAAGGGACTCACGTCTGAGCATACCCTGCCAACTTAGGGCGAACAAAGAAAAACCAATGTTGGTGATGGACGGAGCGTTGACAATACAAACACTCACCCCCAGTCAACTGATCTGGGTTTAATCCATCACTGTTCTTTAGCTCACTCCGCCACCCCAGTTCAGACATGGCCATATGCAAATCAGTCTGACCCTGTGCCTCATGGGAACAGTCCAGCCCAAACTGCCAAGCCATGTCTTCCCTGGACCGGAATCAAGCTTCCCAGGACCGGTTTCTGGCATTACAGCCGTCTTCAGCCGGGCTTGCTTGACTCCAGTGGCAAAGTGAGCAAGGGACTCACGTCTGAGCATACCCTGCCAACTTAGGGCGAACAAAGAAAAACCAAAGGTGGTGATGGACCGAGCATTGACAATACAAACACTCACCCCCAGTCAACTGATCTGGGTTTAATCCATCACCGTTCTTTAGCTCACTCCGCCACCCCAGTTCAGACATGGCCATATGCAAATCAGTCTGACCCTGTGCCTCATGGGAACAGTCCAGCCCGAACTGCCAAGCCATGTCTTCCCTGGACCGGAATCAAGCTTCCCAGGACCGGTTTCTGGCATTACAGCCGTCTTCAGCCGGGCTTGCTTGACTCCAGTGGCAAAGTGAGCAAGGGACTCACGTCTGAGCATACCCTGCCAACTTATGGCGAACAAAGAAAAACCAAAGGTGGTGATGGACGGAGCGTTGACAATACAAACACTCACCCCCAGTCAACTGATCTGGGTTTAATCCATCACCGTTCTTTAGCTCACTCCGCCACCCCAGTTCAGACATGGCCATATGCAAATCAGTCTGACCCTGTGCCTCATGGGAACAGTCCAGCCCGAACTGCCAAGCCATGTCTTCCCTGGACCGGAATCAAGCTTCCCAGGACCGGTTTCTGGCATTACAGCCGTCTTCAGCCGGGCTTGCTTGACTCCAGTGGCAAAGTGAGCAAGGGACTCACGTCTGAGCATACCCTGCCAACTTGGGGCGAACAAAGAAAAACCAAAGGTGGTGATGGACGGAGCGTTGACAATACAAACACTCACCCCCAGTCAACTGATCTGGGTTTAATCCATCACCGTTCTTTAGCTCACTCCGCCACCCCAGTTCAGACATGGCCATATGCAAATCAGTCTGACCCTGTGCCTCATGGGAACAGTCCACCCCGAACTGCCAAGCCATGTCTTCCCTGGACCGGAATCAAGCTTCCCAGGACCGGTTTCTGGCATTACAGCCGTCTTCAGCCGGGCTTGCTTGACTCCAGTGGCAAAGTGAGCAAGGGACTCACGTCTGAGCATACCCTGCCAACTTAGAGCGAACAAAGAAAAACCAAAGGTGGTGATGGACGGAGCGTTGACAATACAAACACTCACCCCCAGTCAACTGATCTGGGTTTAATCCATCACCGTTCTTTAGCTCACTCCGCCACCCCAGTTCAGACATGGCCATATGCAAATCAGTCTGACCCTGTGCCTCATGGGAACAGTCCAGCCCGAACTGCCAAGCCATGTCTTCCCTGGACCGGAATCAAGCTTCCCAGGACCGGTTTCTGGCATTACAGACGTCTTCAGCCGGGCTTGCTTGACTCCAGTGGCAAAGTGAGCAAGGAACTCACGTCTGAGCATACCCTGCCAACTTAGGGCGAACAAAGAAAAACCAAAGGTGGTGATGGACGGAGCGTTGACAATACAAACACTCACCCCCAGTCAACTGATCTGGGCTTAATCCATCACCGTTCTTTAGCTCCCTCCGCCACCCCAGTTCAGACATGGCCATATGCAAATCAGTCTGACCCTGTGCCTCATGGGAACAGTCCAGCCCGAACTGCCAAGCCATGTCTTCCCTGGACCGGAATCAAGCTTCCCAGGACCGGTTTCTGGCATTACAGCCGTCTTCAGCTGGGCTTGCTTGACTCCAGTGGCAAAGTGAGCAAGAGACTCACGTCTGAGCATACCCTGCCAACTTAGGGCGAACAAAGAAAAACCAAAGGTGGTGATGGACGGAGCGTTGACAATACAAACACTCACCCCCAGTCAACTGATCTGGGTTTAATCCATCACTGTTCTTTAGCTCACTCCGCCACCCCAGTTCAGACAGGGCCATATGCAAATCAGTCTGACCCTGTGCCTCATGGGAACAGTCCAGCCCGAACTGCCAAGCCATGTCTTCCCTGGACCGGAATCAAGCTTCCCAGGACCAGTTTCTATAAGTTTGTTTTGTCTTGCTTTTCTTAGTCGCTTTCGTTCGCGCTTTGTGAGATGGAGTGTCTGTTTTATTTGCCCGTTTTGTGTTATTCCCAGCTCTTCTCTACTCACATATTCTGGTTCTTCCGTGAGTATGTGGGATTGGTTCCCGTTATTTTGCGATTGCCCGGGAGCATCCTTCCCTATGTTGGCTGTATCCACAATGCCTTTTTGAGGGGATATTAAGTCTTTAGAGATTAACAACTGGGAGGCCTGGGGGGGAGGTATTGGACTACCTTCCATTTTGACTGGCCTTGTGTCCTCGCTATATGAGGTGGTACAAAAGGGGGTGGTGGTGATGGACGGAGCATCGGAACCAATCAAACACTCACACCCAGTCAAAAGATCTGGGTTTGACCCATCACCGTTCTTTAGCCCACTCTGCCACCCCAGTTCAGACATGGCTATATGCAAATCAGTCTGACCCTGTGCCTCATGGGAACAGTCCAGCCCGAACTGCCAAGCCATTCTATTTCGCGCCAGGATACTCCCCAGTAATGGAGCGCGTTATAAAATGGTTTAAAATGGTTTAAAATGGTTTTAAAATGGTTTAAAGTAAAGTAAAGTAAAGTAAAGTAAAGTTTCTGGCATTACAGCCGTCTTCAGCCGGGCTTGCTTGACTCCAGTGGCAAAGTGAGCAAGGGACTCACGTCTGAGCATACCCTTCCAACTTAGGGCGAACAAAGAAAAACCAAAGGTGGTGATGGACGGAGCGTTGACAATACAAACACTCACCCCCAGTCAACTGATCTGGGTTTAATCCATCACCGTTCTTTAGCTCACTCCGCCACCCCAGTTCAGACATGGCCATATGCAAATCAGTCTGACCCTTTGCCTCATGGGAACAGTCCAGCCCGAACTGCCAAGCCATGTCTTCCCTGGACCGGAATCAAGCTTCCCAGGACCAGTTTCTGGCATTACAGCCGTCTTCAGCCGGGCTTGCTTGACTCCAGTGGCAAAGTGAGCAAGGGACTCACGTCTGAGCATACCCTGCCAACTTGGGGCGAACAAAGAAAAACCAAAGGTGGTGATGGACGGAGCGTTGACAATACAAACACTCACCCCCAGTCAACTGATCTGGGTTTAATCCATCACCGTTCTTTAGCTCACTCCGCCACCCCAGTTCAGACATGGCCATATGCAAATCAGTCTGACCCTGTGCCTCATGGGAACAGTCCAGCCCGAACTGCCAAGCCATGTCTTCCCTGGACCGGAATCAAGCTTCCCAGGACCGGTTTCTGGCATTACAGCCGTCTTCAGCCGGGCTTGCTTGACTCCAGTGGCAAAGTGAGCAAGGGACTCACGTCTGAGCATACCCTGCCAACTTATGGCGAACAAAGAAAAACCAAAGGTGGTGATGGACGGAGCGTTGACAATACAAACACTCACCCCCAGTCAACTGATCTGGGTTTAATCCATCACCGTTCTTTAGCTCACTCCGCCACCCCAGTTCAGACATGGCCATATGCAAATCAGTCTGACCCTGTGCCTCATGGGAACAGTCCAGCCCGAACTGCCAAGCCATGTCTTCCCTGGACCGGAATCAAGCTTCCCAGGACCGGTTTCTGGCATTACAGCCGTCTTCAGCCGGGCTTGCTTGACTCCAGTGGCAAAGTGAGCAAGGGACTCACGTCTGAGCATACCCTGCCAACTTGGGGCGAACAAAGAAAAACCAAAGGTGGTGATGGACGGAGCGTTGACAATACAAACACTCACCCCCAGTCAACTGATCTGGGTTTAATCCATCACCGTTCTTTAGCTCACTCCGCCACCCCAGTTCAGACATGGCCATATGCAAATCAGTCTGACCCTGTGCCTCATGGGAACAGTCCACCCCGAACTGCCAAGCCATGTCTTCCCTGGACCGGAATCAAGCTTCCCAGGACCGGTTTCTGGCATTACAGCCGTCTTCAGCCGGGCTTGCTTGACTCCAGTGGCAAAGTGAGCAAGGGACTCACGTCTGAGCATACCCTGCCAACTTAGAGCGAACAAAGAAAAACCAAAGGTGGTGATGGACGGAGCGTTGACAATACAAACACTCACCCCCAGTCAACTGATCTGGGTTTAATCCATCACCGTTCTTTAGCTCACTCCGCCACCCCAGTTCAGACATGGCCATATGCAAATCAGTCTGACCCTGTGCCTCATGGGAACAGTCCAGCCCGAACTGCCAAGCCATGTCTTCCCTGGACCGGAATCAAGCTTCCCAGGACCGGTTTCTGGCAATACAGACGTCTTCAGCCGGGCTTGCTTGACTCCAGTGGCAAAGTGAGCAAGGAACTCACGTCTGAGCATACCCTGCCAACTTAGGGCGAACAAAGAAAAACCAAAGGTGGTGATGGACGGAGCGTTGACAATACAAACACTCACCCCCAGTCAACTGATCTGGGCTTAATCCATCACCGTTCTTTAGCTCCCTCCGCCACCCCAGTTCAGACATGGCCATATGCAAATCAGTCTGACCCTGTGCCTCATGGGAACAGTCCAGCCCGAACTGCCAAGCCATGTCTTCCCTGGACCGGAATCAAGCTTCCCAGGACCGGTTTCTGGCATTACAGCCGTCTTCAGCTGGGCTTGCTTGACTCCAGTGGCAAAGTGAGCAAGAGACTCACGTCTGAGCATACCCTGCCAACTTAGGGCGAACAAAGAAAAACCAAAGGTGGTGATGGACGGAGCGTTGACAATACAAACACTCACCCCCAGTCAACTGATCTGGGTTTAATCCATCACTGTTCTTTAGCTCACTCCGCCACCCCAGTTCAGACAGGGCCATATGCAAATCAGTCTGACCCTGTGCCTCATGGGAACAGTCCAGCCCGAACTGCCAAGCCATGTCTTCCCTGGACCGGAATCAAGCTTCCCAGGACCAGTTTCTATAAGTTTGTTTTGTCTTGCTTTTCTTAGTCGCTTTCGTTCGCGCTTTGTGAGATGGAGTGTCTGTTTTATTTGCCCGTTTTGTGTTATTCCCAGCTCTTCTCTACTCACATATTCTGGTTCTTCCGTGAGTATGTGGGATTGGTTCCCGTTATTTTGCGATTGCCCGGGAGCATCCTTCCCTATGTTGGCTGTATCCACAATGCCTTTTTGAGGGGATATTAAGTCTTTAGAGATTAACAACTGGGAGGCCTGGGGGGGAGGTATTGGACTACCTTCCATTTTGACTGGCCTTGTGTCCTCGCTATATGAGGTGGTACAAAAGGGGGTGGTGGTGATGGACGGAGCATCGGAACCAATCAAACACTCACACCCAGTCAAAAGATCTGGGTTTGACCCATCACCGTTCTTTAGCCCACTCTGCCACCCCAGTTCAGACATGGCTATATGCAAATCAGTCTGACCCTGTGCCTCATGGGAACAGTCCAGCCCGAACTGCCAAGCCATTCTATTTCGCGCCAGGATACTCCCCAGTAATGGAGCGCGTTATAAAATGGTTTAAAATGGTTTAAAATGGTTTTAAAATGGTTTAAAGTAAAGTAAAGTAAAGTAAAGTAAAGTTTCTGGCATTACAGCCGTCTTCAGCCGGGCTTGCTTGACTCCAGTGGCAAAGTGAGCAAGGGACTCACGTCTGAGCATACCCTTCCAACTTAGGGCGAACAAAGAAAAACCAAAGGTGGTGATGGACGGAGCGTTGACAATACAAACACTCACCCCCAGTCAACTGATCTGGGTTTAATCCATCACCGTTCTTTAGCTCACTCCGCCACCCCAGTTCAGACATGGCCATATGCAAATCAGTCTGACCCTTTGCCTCATGGGAACAGTCCAGCCCGAACTGCCAAGCCATGTCTTCCCTGGACCGGAATCAAGCTTCCCAGGACCAGTTTCTGGCATTACAGCCGTCTTCAGCCGGGCTTGCTTGACTCCAGTGGCAAAGTGAGCAAGGGACTCACGTCTGAGCATACCCTGCCAACTTAGGGCGAATAAAGAAAAACCAAAGGTGGTGATGGACGGAGCGTTGACAATACAAACACTCACCCCCAGTCAACTGATCTGGGTTTAATCCATCACCGTTCTTTAGCTCACTTCGCCACCCCAGTTCAGACATGGCCATATGCAAATCAGTCTGACCCTGTGCCTCATGGGAACAGTCCAGCCCGAACTGCCAAGCCATGTCTTCCCTGGACCGGAATCAAGCTTCCCAGGACCGGTTTCTGGCATTACAGCCGTCTTCAGCCTGGCTTGCTTGACTCCAGTGGCAAAGTGAGCAAGGGACTCACGTCTGAGCATACCCTGCCAACTTAGGGCGAACAAAGAAAAACCAAAGGTGGTGATGGACGGAGCGTTGACAATACAAACACTCACCCCCAGTCAACTGATCTGGGTTTAATCCATCACCGTTCTTTAGCTCCCTCAGCCATCCCAGTTCAGACGGTGATGGATCAAACCCAGATCTTTTGACTGGGTGTGAGTGTTTGATTGGTTCTGATGCTCCGTCCATCGCCACCCCCTTTTCTACCGCTTTTGGCCGCCATAAGTGTGGCAGGGTATGCTCAGACGTGAGTCCCTTGCTCACTTTGCCACTGGATTCAAGCAAGCCGGGCTGAAGACGGCTGGAATGCCAGAAACCGGTCCTCGGAAGCTTGTTCCCGGTCCAGGAAAGGCATGGCTTGGCAGTTCGGGCTGGACTGTTCCCATGAGGCACAGGGTCAGACTGATTTGCATATAGCCATGTCTGAACTGGGGTGGCAGAGTGGGCTAAAGAACGGTGATGGGTCAAACCCAGATCCTTTGACTGGGTGTGAGTGTTTGATTGGTTCCGATGCTCCGTCCATCACCACCACCCCCTTTTGTACCACCTCATATAGCGAGGACACAAGGCCAGTCAAAATGGAAGGTAGTCCAATACCTCCCCCCCAGGCCTCCCAGTTGTTAATCTCTAAAGACTTAATATCCCCTCAAAAAGGCATTGTGGATACAGCCAACATAGGGAAGGATGCTCCCGGGCAATCGCAAAATAACGGGAACCAATCCCACATACTCACGGAAGAACCAGAATATGTGAGTAGAGAAGAGCTGGGAATAACACAAAACGGGCAAATAAAACAGACACTCCATCTCACAAAGCGCGAACAAAAGCGACTAAGGAAAGCAAGACAAAACAAACTTCAGGGGAAAAAAGATTCCACAAGAATCACTAAGCCAGATACAAACGTATGAACAACTGTGCAAGGCTCCAACCACAATGAGTCGCCAAAGGAGAACCTGACAAAGCAATTGGACCGCAGGATGACTCTTTCAGTAGTGAATCAGCCCCCGGAAACCAAACCAACAGCTGACACAATGTCACTAAGTGCTTTAAATACACCACAAGCCCATATCACAATGCAACAGGCGGACGGCCCTCCCGCATTGAAGCGGCAGGGAGAACAGAAGGATATCTCATACTACTTCCCGAAAATAGTGATGGCACTCAAAGAAAACTGCCCCGTAACAGAACAACAACAGATTTTCACACCGCAAGTTTTAGCGGACTCAAGCTCAAAGCAGGCGGTCTCCGACATCGAACCGGGATCTCAGTTGATCGCCCCAAACCAGGGGAGTCCTTCTAGACAACCCAAACTAAACGATCATATCCGTTTATCAAATCAGATTGAGAAGCTAGACATAACCGATTCGGTGGGATCACTAGTGCAGGAAATAATACTGCACTACAATTCAAGGGGATATCATGATATTCTTAACCGGAGTGCCATTCTAAAACTTACCAACCAGTTTGAGACGTTGAAATATGTGAACACAACCCACATAGACAGCATTGAATTTAAAACAATTCCCAACACAAACGGGAGAGAAATGACTGTGGTAACGTGGAAGGACCCGGAAATAGCCAAAGAAGTTTGGCGTTACAGAGAAGATTTCGCCAACGGGGGAATTGAAATAAGACCAGTGCCGCCAGAAAGATACCCAGGCCGACTATCCATGCGAGCGGAAGAAAGATCAAAACCAGAAGGCGGAAATCTCCGGGGCGCCGTCGGGGGCATGGACATCAACAAGGGGGGTTGGGCCAACTTACGCATCATTCATCAAGGCCAGTGGGGGGTAGACAATGAATGTCGGAAAATTTTACAACCAATTCTAAACACATCTACAGCAAGGATGGCTGAAGCATGAAAACCGACTCTGAAAGTCTGCTCGTGGAACATCAATGGCCTGGGGGTAAAAACCAACGATGCAGAATTAATGTCATTTTAAAAACTTTTTGACATTATCCTATTCCAAGAAACCTGGTCAACGGCTTCCCATCATATTGACGGCTTTAAGGAAATCCAATTAGAAGCGGTCAAAAAAGGCCCTTCAGGAAGGGCTGCCGGAGGCCTTTCAATCTACCTGAATACCGGGATCACTTGGTCATATGATAACATCGACACAGGACAAAAATGGATCCAGTGTATCAAAACTGAGCTGACGCCAGTTCCCGGCAACGGCAGGCAGTGGCCTCATAACACCTCGCCAATAATAATTTGTAACACCTATCTTCACCCAAACCCCAAGAAGAAAGTGGAGAAAATCTTGACCTTAAAAGCCTTTATAAAATCAATTCAAACCATGTACCCGCAGGCAGGGCTGGTCGTGTCTGGCGATCTGAACATGTTCTTGCTTCAAACAGACTATGCCCAACTTATGAATCAACACAAACGGATTGGCGGACCAATCCCAAGTATTATTACAAATCATTAAAAAAGGGATAACATCGGTCAACAGTGTGCACGCATGTTCGCTGAGGTCGGGATGATCGCATTGAATGGCCGCTTTCCACAAGACCAACCAGCATCTTCAACTAGAATCTCTAAACAGGCCCAATCAGTGCTGGACTATACCGTTGTGGATCTAGATGTTTTGCAAACAATCGTTAGTTACAAAATCATCCACAAATTGGAGAGCGACCACAGCCTGCAATCATTTGAAATCAACATCCAACATAAAAGGGCCAAACCGACCAAAGACCTGACAGAACCCCCAAGCCTCTACAACCTTAAGAGACTGGTATGGAATGGCAACAACATCAAAGACATAATGATATTCATGAAAAACATCGATATCGAAGTGATCGGAGAAGAGTCATCCGCACATCGGGAAAATTGGGAAAGACTGACCGCATCTCTAACCGAGAGATTCTGCAACCACAGCAACATAAAGAAACCAAGTAACACTCCTCATGCGTCCTTGGGCAATATAGTGTGCAAGAAAAGGACCTTTAACCAAGAAATCAGGAAGCTGCAAGCAACAGCCAGGTTAAAGGGTGATGATATAACCACTCAAATTTATAGTTTAAGGCAAAATTACAAAAAAGAAGTGTGGTTAGAAAAATCAAAATACCCAACCAACATCTGGCAATCACTGTTAGCATCCAGTCAATCAAATAACAACAGGAAATTTTGGGCTGAAATCAATAAAGTTGCAAACGGGACGGCACAGGCCTTCAGCGCCAATATTCTGGAGAATGACTGGATACAGTACTTAGAGCAAACTCAAATCATCAACTATCCAGTGGGGAGCCCAGCGTTGCAGACCCTGCAATTAGAAAACAACCACGAAGCAGACCAGCTTTCGGATGAAAACAGGATAACGCCATCCCAGGTAGAAAAGGTATTAAAAAACTTGAGATCTAAGGGAGCCCCAGGTCCAAACGGCTTACCGAACGGTCTGTTCAACCAAGACAAACAATTCTGGGCAGCTCATCTCTCCACACTATTCAACAGTGCACTCCAGACTGGAAGCATTCCCCAGTCATGGAGAGGCAGTATTCTTCATCCAATCCTTAAGGCAGGCCAAAGAACCGATCCAGCCAATTACCGCCTCATCGCACTCATAGATGTCGAGGCTAAAATATACGCCTCGAATCTTTTGATGGCCTTGGAAGACTGGGTTTGTGCGAACAAGATCTTGCCGATCACGCAGACTGGCTTTAGGCTCGGAACCAATACCTCATGTAACCTGCTGGCGCTAAACCTCCTGGTGGACAAAGCCAGGGAAAAGTCAACCAAGCTGTACACGTGCTTTGTCGACCTGAAAGCAGCGTTCAATACAGTCCCAAGGGAGGCTCTATGGAATAAAATGGAATGGAATAAAATGGCCACTTGGGGAATACCATCAAAGCTGCTGCGGGCCATCATGAACTTGTATTCATCCACTTGGGTTCAAATAAAATTAGGCAATGGCGACCGAACTACACGAAAAATGTATACCCATGTGGGCCTCAAGCAGGGCTGTGTATTGGCCCCAACTCTTTTCAATATTTTCACAGCGGACCTAGACAAGCATATTGCGAAGACAGAAAGTGATCCGCCAAAGCTAGCCCATCATAAAATCAGGAGCATTCAGTATGCGGATGACATTGTACTCTGCAGTCAGACTCCGTTGGGCTTACAACGTTCCATCTCCACGAGTACATCAGTGCGCAGGGCCTGCAAATTAATTACAAAAAGATGAAGATCGTCTGTTTTACTTCGCGTCCAGGGAGGAAATCTTTCAAATAGTACATCGCAGGCAACAAAATAGAGCAGACCTGCTCGTACAAATATCTGGGAGTAGTTGTAGATGGTGGACTCTGAAAGATCACCAACTGTATAGAAAGGCACAGGCAAATAAACTTCGTTTTGCCCTAAACACATTAAAAACGAAATTGAACTGTCCATCCAAAGCGCACCTGCTGAAGGTGATAGCCGCCAAGTTCTTACCCTCCATCACGTATGGTTCGGAATTGTATAGGGGTAAAGATGCATATGTTTTTTAACACACAGCAATCAGAGCTGTTCAAATATATCTTTAAGATACCGAGGTTTGTATCTCAATCTCTGATCCGACTGGAATTTGGTCTATCAAATCAGCATCAAGTCAGACAAGCGGCAATTCTAAAAACACGTTGGAAACTAAGAGCAGCCCAAGAAGACACGCTCATGGGCCTCTGTTGGATTGAGATGAACAACCACACCAAGTCGAAAAACGCTTGGAAACCAGTATGGGAGAATGCCCTTGCAAGCCTTAAGTTGGAGAAGGCTTGGAATACAAACCTAACCTTCGTGGCTTTCAAAAAATTAACCAACGGAGCAGCAAAGCAAAGATCTTGGCTAACAGACAAAGCCGCAACAGCACAGAAAAAACACAGTTGGACGGTCCTGGCCACATATGTGAAAATGGAGCCTCAACCGTACTTAGTAAATCACATATCCAATGCCACCCAAAAAACACTATTATAATTATGGCTGGGCATTACCATTTTAAAAGATCATACACCTCCATGGAAGCAAACATGGCCGTCCCCCGTCTGCAGACTATGTGGGCAAATGGAAGAATCAATGTTGCACATATTGTGCATCTGCCCATCCTTGAAAATTTTGAGACGTTATTATCTACTGCATGTATTTCGACTTTTTCAGATTAGATCATGCCGCCCAGCTGTCATGCTAGCACTGAATAGTCACCATCTGCAGTCAGCTTGTAGGGCTTCCAGATTCTGGTAAAAGGCATTGCTGCTAGTAACAAAGACTGAGGAAAAAGATCACTGAACGCTCGAACATGAACGCCCGAAGGGTTATGAACAGACTCTGAATCCCCTTTTACAAATATACCAAAAATATTGACATTTTAGTAAGATATCTCTCTGCTTTCTTTTTTTTAAAGATCAGCTAAAGTCGTACACTTTATTTTTAAAACGTGCTTTTATGTAACCATATTGTAAAGTTTTTAATTAACTATATACAATAAAAATTTACTATACTTCTTTGCCCCCAGATTTCACGTGCACAACCAGACTTCACCCTCCCAGCTGGTGACACTGCATTTGTCTCAAGGTATAACAACAGTTACTAGTCCTTGAAAATGATCGTGTTTTGACAGGTTATTTTATGTTATTTCTAATTGGTTATGAACCACCTCCTCTATTGACACCAAGCATGTGTCTTTTCTGTCTCTCCTCTCTCTTATCCTCTTAGGAATCTTCAGCCGCCTTGCATCTACTAATGAGGGTAAGCTATGTGATTGTGTGGTGTAGTAGTGCTCGTTAGTTCTCTTGTACTCTTGATCAAGAATTTCTACTTAGTTTTTGTTTCTGTTTTCTTTTCAGAATGCTCTCTGGCCCTGAGGAGAATCCCCTTTTGAGTTATAGGGATTCGAAACGCGTAGGCCTTTTTCCTTCAGTCTACTTTTGTTGTTCTTGTGCTAACTTGTTTCGCACTCGAATCTTTGTATATTATTTTCACCTAAATTGTGTTTTGAATATAACTGACCGTGACAAAACCATTTCAGTTGGTAATTGACCGAAATCACTTGTGTAATTTGTTATAATCAGAGCAGACTGTTTCTATTTCTTCCACTGGTATATTGTTCCACCAAGATTGTGGAAATTATCTCTGCATTTTTTGTTTGAATGCTTGAATGTGAATGTGAGTGGCATGACTGTGATATGCGTGACTATTGAAGTGGTGATTGAGATTTTATCTTTTTGCGTCCTATTTCTCAACTTTGCGCCTGCAATTTTTCAATCTATAATGTACTAAGTATTACGTTTGGAATTTTCTAAATTGATTAAAATAAATAGCTATTAAATAGCAATTACCATTTTTGAATTTATTTTCTTCTTTGGATGCCATGAGGTGTGTTAAATGAATATATCAGTATTGGCTACTCGCTTGTTAGATTGTTTAATAGGCTCAGCCTTAGTGATTTGAGCCAGCCCTTCTCTGTTAGTACTATGCCTTCCAGAATGGCATTGAAAATTACGGTTAGGTAGGGGGCCCAGACCCTGGGTTCATGCTTAAAAAGATCGCCAGGCACCTTATCCAGCCCGGGGGCTTTACCAGGCGGGAGTTTAGAAATAGCAGCCCTCACTTCTCCCTCTGTGAATTCAGGCTCAGTCATTTCTGAATTAGAACGAGGAGCTAATCCATCTTGTGCCAGGTCCTCAGTAAGATTTTCCCCCTGGTACAGAGTGTGAAATTGTTCTTCCCACACATCCGCAGAGATGTTAGGGGCTACAGCCGATACAGGGTCGACTGACCCCGTGTTCACAATCAGCCAGAACTTCCGAGCATCTCTTGTTGACAAAGCCGATGTTAAGTTTGCCCGGTTCTCGTTACCCCACTCAACCTTGACATGATGGATTAACTGGTGATACGCTACCCTCCTTTGCTTTATAAGTGCCCTGTTATTATTTTGTTTCACAGCCTCAAGGAGTTGAGTTTTCGCCGTTCTACAAGCCTTATTGTACCAGGTCAGTTTATTCCCGGCTCTTTTCCCTCTATACTCTGGGGGATTAAGAATCTCAGCTAAACTGTTCACAACTTAACATGTGCTTCATGCGGGGGGTATTGCAGCTTTAGGGCACACGCGGCCTCCAGTACCGGAATTACCCGAGCGTACAGCTCTGCCACTAGTTCCGGATGAGTAACCAATTTGTCCCATCTAACCCTTCGCCTGTTGTTTGATAGGAGAGCCCTGTTGCCTGGTCCGCACTCTTCACTGCTGCTATCGATGGGAATGCCTGGGGATAGAAAGTCTAGGATCAGCGCATTGTGATCACTTTCACCCCTAGGTACCACCCTAAAATCAGGGACCTTATGCCAAGCACAGCACTCAACAAAGACGTAATCCAGGCATGATTCTTGCCCTGGTTTATTAAAAGGGCACTTTGAGGGGATATCTGATTTTACACAGCCATTGCAGGCCCTAATTGAATGATTCAGGGTCAGGGCCATAATCTGTACAGCCAATGGCGCCCATGACCTTGGAGGGGGACCCACCACTAGGGGGATTTTCCAGTGCTCATCCTCCTCCTGACTTGCACCTTCCATTAAACCCGCGAGTGGCTCAAAGTGAGAGTTAAAATCACCCCCTATCACTACTGTAATCCCCTCTGGGATCTTATTTAGAAAGGAGGATAGCTCTTCAATGGTTTGGACTCAGATGTGATATTCACAGGTCTAGAGTAGATATTGACCAATGCGAGTCTAGAGCCATTCAGCCACTCTAGGACCACACATTGCACATCCTCTGTTCTAGTATCCATAACCCTCGCACTGCAACCCAAGTGGGCTCCCACCCAGATTGTTAGCCCTCCTGATGGTCTGCCCTTTCCCCCCCACCTGGCTGGGACTGAAAATGATGCAAAACCAGATCGAAAGTGGTTTTCCCTAGCCCAGGTTTCCTGGAAGAGGCATACATCATTCGTGTCCCACTCAGGGCTTGCCACTTTATTACCCAGACCTGCCACATTCCAGGAAAGTATTTTTAGTGGGGTATGATCTACTCGCAATCGTTGGGCTGGCGAGGTGGCTTCAGCCTCAGTTACTGGAGTAGGAGCCCTATCGGTTTTTGGTTGCCCCGTAGCTTCTCTGTCAGTAGAAGGCTCAGATGGTTCAACCGCCAATATCCCTGATTGAATGTTCCTCACACTGTCTTCTTCCCGAATGGTATGGTGATTCAAGGCACTCCTCCCCCCAGGGCGACTCACTACACTGGCTTCATAGTGTAGTCAGTCTACCTGGTCCAAGCAGCTATACCTATTGGTGTGAGAGTAGTGGGTGGTCATAGGAGGCTCATACAAATTGGTCCTGAACCCTCCAGTGTGGCCCCTAAATCCCACCCTTGTCCAAACCTCTTCCAGCCCGGGATCAGGTTGCATGTTTACAGGCGGGGAGAAGAACGACAATGGGAGCGACTGAATTGCAGTGTCTTCACTGCTGACCGGCCAGTTGCAGATGTGAGAAACAATCCCTGGGTTCCTAAAATTTACCAAGATACAGTCACCCTTGATTGTTTTGTTGGTATGGCCCACCCACAGAACCCTTCTAATCATTAGAATTTCAGTTGAGGCATGGGGGGGAGGGGTCGAAAGGTGTTCAACCAGCTAGCGACTTTGTTCCTCAAAGATGGATATGATTCTGCCGTTGGGTTACTAAGCTCAGGGACGCCGGTAAGAACCACCACATGAGGAGCAGCCTCGGGGGGTAAATTAACTACCATTTTTATCCTCGCTCTATTACCATCAGCATTAGTCCGCTCAACATTCACAGTAGGTTTGCTGACCGGCCTATGGGAACTAATCGATGCAGCAGACTCGATGTTCTGTAGTGGAATGGTGGGGATTACTTGGGCAAGAATGTTTGCTGAAGGAGGGGGGGTAGATGTTAAAGAGCCCCCCTAGCAGCATCAGAGGCCCTCTGTGTATTTTCTGCAGACTTCAACTGATCTCCCAAAGCCTCAGTGGCCGATTCTATCGAATGCAACTTGAGCTCAATTCGATCCAGTCTAACGACAAGGGGGTCGATCAGGGTTCTCAAAGTATTTCCGAGGGCGAGAGTAAACTGATCACCCCCGGCAAGAGCGACATCCCCAAATTTAAATACAGTAGGCTGCACAGTAGGTAATGGGTTAGGTGGTAGATTAGAGATAACGTTGGTTGCTTGGGGGGCCACGCTAGCTACTATGGGACCTACAGAATCTTTATTAGTAGAACATTTATCTAATTTTGCCTTTTTTCCACCCCTTGCCTGTGGCCCACGTTTTCTTTTTGGGACATCCCCTTCCCGGATTCCTTGTAGGTGAAGAGAGTTGGAATCGTGCCTATCACCTGATGACACACTATTATCGTTTAAATGCACAGAGATAGCCTCAGGGATGCCCGCGAGTGAATCTCTATGCATAACGGGGCTACTCCTAAGCTCTTGTAATACAGATGTTATTGTTTGATCAATGGTATTAAGAAGAGCAGTAGGGGATTCCCCAAGCTTTTCAGGGGTTTTAGCATTAGCAATTAGTCCGAATGAAGATCTTCTAACATTTTTAATTCCCTGCGAGAGCCGTATTTCTAGGATGGTTATTTCATTAGTCACAAGTGAGTTTGCTCTAAGCAGAAAATTGTCCAAAGTACCTGCCACCATGGTACTCAACGCCGTGGCTCTGCTTCTCATTTCCCGGGTAGACATAGTCATTGCTCCTCAAAGATCCTTCAGCCAGGAAAGGGCAAAAGCCTGATGTACACGAAATCAAGCAAGCAGGAACCAAGAGGGGTGGCCCGGTCCGGTCTTGCTCTGTCTGTAAATGGGCTAAAAACAGGCCCGTTCTTGGCCCAGGCTTCGCCCGGCATGCGCCCGTGCGCGTCCCGCGAGCGCGGGAGTGGGTGTAGCTAAATATGGAGGCGGGGCGGGAAGAGGACCCAGGTGTCGCTGGTCACTCGCCGCTGGGAAACCTGGTCCTCGCAGTCCCGCAGGTCCTATATTTGGCCCCAAATCGGCTTGGAAACGTCCTGAATGCAGCGTCCTCAAAGTGGCAGGCAAGTGAAATTAATAGCAGCAAAAGTCCTGACTCCGAGCGGCACCCGCGAAGCAGGGGCCGCAAGTCAATTTAAAGTGCAGGGAGGCGGGGCGGGAAGAAGACCCAGGTGTGGCCGGTCACTCCCCGCTGGGAAACCTGGTCCTCGCAGTCCCGCAGGTCCTATATTTGGCCCAAAAATTGGCTTGGAAACGTCCTGAATGCAGCGTCCTCAAAGTGGCAGGCAAGTGAAATTAATAGCAGCAAAAGTCCTGACTCCGAGCGGCACCCGTGAAGCAGGGGCCGCGAGTCAATTTAAAGTGCAGGGAGGCGGCGCGGGAAGAGGACCCAGGTGCGGCCGGTCACTCGCCGCTGGGAAACCTGGTCCTCGCAGTCCCGCAGGTCCTATATTTGGCCCCCAATCGGCTTGGAAACGTCCTGAATGCAGTGTCCTCAAAGTGGCAGGCAAGTGAAATTAATAGCAGCAAAAGTCCTGACTCCGAGCGGCACAAAATAAGTCTGCAGAGAGAAGGAGATAAGATGTGTAGGTTCATCTTATTCTTTCCTCTCAATCAACACACATTAGAGATCTGGACAAATGCTATTAGTAGTTGTTGGAAATTCCATTAAAATAGAATAAATGTAAAATAATAGTAACAAAGCTCACACTTATTGCGGCAATAGAGGAAACAATCATAAATACTATGAAAATATCTACATGATATTTGTATTTGTATATGTGATAAAGGGTACGCTCTTTTTAATAATAAAATATTTCTTATAAACCTTACATGTTAAACGTAGAGCAATGCCTAAATAAATCACTATACCTCCTAAATGGTGAACAGACATAATATCGACCACAAAAATATCGACTGGACATAGTATCGAGGTAAAAATATAGAATAGACAAAATATCGACCAGACATAATATAGACTACAAAAATATCGATTACTATCGATATTAATAGCCAAAATATCGAATCAAAAGTATAGACTAGACATAATATAGACAACAAAAATATCGAAAATAAGATAAGTGTTTTATAATTTGTAATAATTGTGTAATATAAATCTGTAGCGGGTTGTGGGTTTATAGGGGAATAGGGTGGGAAGTAATTTAAATATAATTAATTAAATCTGTAATATAATAGTAATTGTTAATTAATTATTAATTGTTAATTAATTAAAATATAATTGGTAATTGTTGGACTTTGGCCCTTAGGGCAGGTTCACCCCGAGACTTTTTGCTTGAAATGGTGACCTGGAGATGGTGATTTTTGGATTCTGCGCACTTTCACTGTGTCCCAGTGGAAAGTGCGTGCGCACTCTGAGTGCATGTGCTGAGCTAGGCCTGCCCGCCCATAGGAATGCATGGGGAATGTATGTGTCCCTGGTAGTTCCTGATGCGTGGGGTGTACAGGCTTGAGTCTGGTATGTGTGAACTCGTGAGAATGAATGCTGCGCAACGGTATGTGCGGCTTGTATGTGTCTAGTGGGGAAGTATCATTTCTAGACATGGCTGTACGTGTGCTGTGAGGGTGCTGGCGTGTGATTGGCTGGAGCTGGCTGGCAGGCCAGGCTCCAGGAAGTCTGGGTGGGTCTGCCCGTTGGTGAGTGGGAGATTAGCATGAGTGATGTGTGGGAGGAGTGTACCTGTGTCCTGGATGGGCTGGGTTTTCCCCACACAATGCTGGCTCCGCCCCCCTGTGGTGTGTCTAATGACCCAAGCCCTGCCAGTGAATAGAGAGGGTGGTTGAGGTAAACAGAGTACTCAAGAACCAGCTGCGACTGGTTCCGCCCCCACTCTACACCCTTGAACAAAGGAATGCACTGTATAAAAATGGGGCTGTGTCCCCACAGAGGTTGTTCTCTTCCAGGATCCTGAGGGGGCTGTTGCTGCTGCTGGGCCAGAGGACCGCCACTTGGGGTGTCTCCCTGCCTGGAGACCCAGTGTGCTGGCTCTGGGCCCAGCCTTGTCCCCCCTGCCTGCCCAAGGACTGCTGGGACTCTGCCCTGCTTGCTGAGGGCACCTGGGACCTTTATTTTACTTATAGCGCCTGGGAGCGCTCTATGTTGGTCCTCTAGCGCTTGGGAGCGCTTGATTTTGTTCTAGCGCTTGAGAGCGCTGTATTTGGCATTTAGCGCAGGGAGCGCTGTAAATTGCCTTTTAGCGCTGAGGAGCGCTTTGCCTGCCTAGCGAGTGCCCACCTCGCTTATTTTGGTTAATTTGCCCCCTGGCAGGTGCCCACCCTGCCAGGGACCTTGCCGCTATATTTTAAGTTTACCTCGAGGGAGCCCACTCCTCGGTAAACTCATCCCCCGCCTACGAGTGTTTGGAACGGGCCGCCGCGCTGCCCGCGACGACCCAGAAGTGCAGGGCCCGTCGGCCAATCACAGCGCGGCCCCGGGGGAAGCGACCGGAAGTCCCGCCCCGCAGCCGCGACCTGGGAGTCAGGCAGGCCGGGGGCAGGAGAAAGGCAGGCGGAAGCTGTTGCCTGCCGGGGCTCCGGTGCCGGAAGGAGAGCCCCGCGCTGCACGCGGAGGAGTGCAGGAGAGAGAGGAGAGCTGCAGCGCCAGAACCCGGTGAGTGCTGGTGCCTTGGAAAGGAGAGGGGGGCGTCGGGACACATTGCCGGTGTCCGCCCCGCCCCCTCTCATTACCGCGACCTCAGGGGCAGTTTCCTTTTGTTTCTGAGCGGCCCCGGTTGGCAGAGGGCCGCTCCAACGACCTGAGGGCCCATTTGTTGGTGAGCCCTGAGAGGCTCAGGGGCCCAAATGCCATTTCGAGTCCCCCGGGAGGGACTCCAACGCTAGTGACGGGCCCAGAGAGGCTTGTGTAGGCATTGTTGGTTCGAAGAGCCTGCGAGGCTCAGGGGGCATTTGGTGTCTGTGGTGGAGTGGCCCCAGAAGGCCCCACCTTGCCCCACCTTCTTGCGAGCCCCGAGAGGCTCAGGGGCAGTCCATTTGTTTAGAGCCTAGAGAGGCTCCCACGTGGCCCCCTCAATTGCACCAGTTGCCCAGCACTTTGTGGGCAACTGCTACGTTTAGGACCCTGACACTGGACACAGGGCGTCCTAGCCCCAACAAGGCCAGAGGGCCTAGGGACAGTCACAGAGGGTGACTTACGTGAGTTTGGCGCAATTGTACTTTCTATGCACCTCTGAATGTATTGTTTATGCGTCATGTGCCTTTACACCTCTGAATGAATGTTATGCATTGCATCATGTGTTTTCCTCTTACACCCCTACAGGTATTGTGATACATAGGTGGTTGTTTTCTCCCTAGTACAGGTGGTGCTAGTGAGGTCCTGGTTACCAGTAATTACTGGTGGTGTGCTATTTTGTGCTATATTCTATGTACTAAGTGCTATTTCTGAAAGTGCTACTTCTGATTCCTGACAGTGGTCCAGATGGCCCTGTCTTGTACATATCCCTTGTAAATTCTGCCCGTGCCTCTGGCACATTGTAAAGTGTGTGTTTTATCTAATGTGTTTTGGTGTAATACAAAGGCTATTTTTATATAACCTTGTGTGGAGTTTCCTTTGTGGTGGGCCTTTGGTTGTTGTTGCTGGGGTGCGTGCGCAAATACTTAACTTACATCGCCTCCAAGTTTAGCCTTGCTGCTCGCGCCACGTTACCTAGAGGGTGAGTAGGGGTTATCTTGGCGTGTAACTCCCTTGCCCTGACTTGGGTGTGGTGGTCTCTGACTGACTTTGGCGAAAGCCCTGGCCAGCCGGGGATCCCATTTCCAACAGTAATTAATAATAATTGATTATTTGATCAATAATTACATTTTCGTAAAATATTTTCTGTAGCGGGTTGTGGGTTTATAGGGGAATAGGGTGGGAAGTAATTTAAATATAATTAATTAAATCTGTAATATAATAGTAATTGTTAATTAATTATTAATTGTTAATTAATTAAAATATAATTGGTAAATAATAATAATTGATTAATTGATCAATAATTACATTTTCTTAAAATATTTTCTGTAGCGGGTTGTGAGTTTATAGGGGAATAGGGTGGGAAGTAATTTAAATATAATTAACTAAATCTGTAATATAATAGTAATTGTTAATTAATTATTAATTGATAATTAATTAAAATATAATTGGTAAATAATAATAATTGATTACTTGATCAATAATTACATTTTCGTAAAATATTTTCTGTAGCGGGTTGTGGGTTTATAGGGGAATAGGGTGGGAAGTAATTTAAATATAATTAATTAAATCTGTAATATAATAGTAATTGTTAATTAATTATTAATTGTTAATTAATTAAAATATAATTGGTAATTAATAATAATGTATTAATTGATCAATAATTACATTTTCGTAAAATATTTTCTGTAGCGGGTTGTGGGTTTATAGGGGAATAGGGTGGGAAGTAATTTAAATTTAATTAATTAAATATGTAAATTAATAATAATTGTTAAATAATTATTATTTGGTAAATAATTAAAATATAATTGGTAATTATAAATATTTAAAGAATAAATAAATAATAATTAGTAAATTAATTTCTGTAGTGGGTTGTGAGTTTATAGGGGGATAGGGTGGGGAGTAATTTAATAATAACTAATTAAATATGTTAATTAATTAAATTTGGTAATTAATTAATAATTGACCATTAAAGAAAATTTACTTCGTAAATAAAAGTAATTGGTTTTGGAAATTAAATTTAAGTTTTGGGTTTTTGGGTAAAGGGGTATTTTTAGGGTTCAGGGTCAGTTTTGGGTTTTTGGGTAAAGGGGTATTTTTAGGGTTCAGGGTCAGTTTTTAGTTTTTGGGTAAAGGGGTATTTTTAGTGTTCAGGGTCAGTTTTTAGTTTTTGGGTAAAGGGGTATTTTTAGGGTTCAGGGTCAGTTTTTAGTTTTTGGGTAAAGGGGTATTTTTAGGGTTCAGGGTCAGTTTTGGGTTTTTGGGTAAAGGGGTATTTTTAGGGTTCAGGGTCAGTTTTGGGTTTTTGGGTAAAGGGGTATTTTTAGGGTTCAGGGTCAGTTTTGGGTTTTTGGGTAAAGGGGTATTTTTAGTGTTCAGGGTCAGTTTTTAGTTTTTGGGTAAAGGGGTATTTTTAGTGTTCAGGGTCACTTTTTAGTTTTTGGGTAAAGGGGTATTTTTAGGGTTCAGGGTCACTTTTTAGTTTTTGGGTAAAGGGGTATTTTTAGGGTTCAGGGTCAGTTTTTAGTTTTTGGGTAAAGGGGTATTTTTAGGGTTTAGGGTCAGTTTTTAGTTTTTGGGTAAAGGGGTATTTTTAGGGTTCAGGGTCAGTTTTTAGTTTTTGGATAAAGGGGTATTTTTAGGGTTCAGGGTCAGTTTTGGGTTTTTGGGGTACAGGGGTACAGTGTAAAAATAAAGTAAAATTAAATTTAAATTAAATTAATTTAATGAAATTAAAATAAATTAAATTTTATTATATTAATATGTTTATTTAATAATATGTTTATATATATATATATATATGTATTATTTTTGGTGATATCATTTTTAATTTATATTAGTTATTAATTAATATTACATTTATTTAATAATTATTTCTAAGTTTATATTAAATATATTTATATATATTATTTTCAACTTAATTTTAAGACATTTAAAAAAATCGATATTTTTACAGTCTATATTTTTGTAAGTCGATATTTTGGAGTCGATATTTTAGTACTTACCTGTTTGAAGATAGGCAGTCGATATTTTGTCCCTCGATATTTTAGACTCGATATTTTGGTATCTCGATATTTTTGAGGTCGATATTATGTCAGTGATCCAAACCTTACATGTTAAACGTAGAGCAATGCCTAAATAAATCACTATACCTCATAAACGGTGAACAGACATAATATCAACCACAAAAATATCAACTGGACATAATATCGAGGTAAAAATATAGAATAGACAAAATATCGACCAGACATAATATAGACTACAAAAATATCGATTACTATCGATATTAATAGCCAAAATATTCAATCAAAAATATGGACTAGACATAATATCGACTAGATAGAATATAGACAACAAAAATATCGAAAATAAGGTAAGTGTTTTATAATTTGTAATAATTGTGTAATATAAATCTGTAGCGGGTTGTGGGTTTATAGGGGAATAGGGTGGGAAGTAATTTAAATATAATTAATTAAATCTGTAATATAATAGTAATTGTTAATTAATTATTAATTGTTAATTAATTTTAAATATAATTGGTAATTAATAATAATTGATTAATTGATCAATAATTACATTTTTTAAAAATATTTTCTGTAGCGGGTTGTGGGTTTATAGGGGAATAGGGTGGGAAGTAATTTAAATATAATTAATTAAATCTGTAATATAATAGTAATTGTTAATTAATTATTAATTGATAATTAATTAAAATATAAATGGTAATTAATAATAATTGATTAATTGATCAATAATTACATTTTCGTAAAATATTTTCTGTAGCGAGTTGTGGGTTTATAGGGGAATAGGGTGGGAAGTAATTTAAATATAATTAATTAAATCTGTAATATAATAGTAATTGTTAATTAATTATTAATTGTTAATTAATTAAAATATAATTGGTGATTAATAATAATTTATTAATTGATCAATAATTACATTTTCGTAAAATATTTTCTGTAGCGGGTTGTGGGTTTATAGGGGAATAGGGTGGGAAGTAATTTAAATTTAATTAATTAAATATGTAAATTAATAATAATTGTTAAATAATTATTATTTGGTAAATAATTAAAATATAATTGGTAATTATAAATATTTAAAGAATAAATAAATAATAATTAGTAAATTAATTTCTGTAGTGGGTTGTGAGTTTATAGGGGGATAGGGTGGGGAGTAATTTAATAATAACTAATTAAATATGTTAATTAATTAAATTTGGTAATTAATTAATAATTGACCATTAAAGAAAATTTACTTCGTAAATAAAAGTAATTGGTTTTGGAAATTAAATTTAAGTTTTGGGTTTTTGGGTAAAGGGGTTTTTTTAGGGTTCAGGGTCAGTTTTGGGTTTTTGGGTAAAGGGGTATTTTTAGGGTTCAGGGTCAGTTTTTAGTTTTTGGGTAAAGGGGTATTTTTAGTGTTCAGGGTCAGTTTTTAGTTTTTGGGTAAAGGGGTATTTTTAGGGTTCAGGGTCAGTTTTTAGTTTTTGGGTAAAGGGGTATTTTTAGGGTTCAGGGTCAGTTTTGGGTTTTTGGGTAAAGGGGTATTTTTAGGGTTCAGGAACAGTTTTGGGTTTTTGGGTAAAGGGGTATTTTTAGGGTTCAGGGTCAGTTTTGGGTTTTTGGTTAAAGGGGTATTTTTAGTGTTCAGGGTCAGTTTTTAGTTTTTGGGTAAAGGGGTATTTTTAGGGTTCAGGGTCAGTTTTGGGTTTTTGGGTAAAGGGGTATCTTTAGGGTTCAGGGTCAGTTTTGGGTTTTTGGGTAAAGGTGTATTTTTAGGGTTCAGGGTCAGTTTTTAGTTTTTGGGTAAAGGGGTATTTTTAGTGTTCAGGGTCAGTTTTTAGTTTTTGGGTAAGGGGTATTTTTAAGGTTCAGGGTCAGTTTTTAGTTTTTGGGTAAAGGGGTATTTTTAGGGTTCAGGGTCAGTTTTTAGTTTTTGGGTAAAGGGGTATTTTTAGGGTTCAGGGTCAGTTTTTAGTTTTTGGGTAAAGGGGTATTTTTAGGGTTCAGGGTCAGTTTTTAGTTTTTGGATAAAGGGGTATTTTTAGGGTTCAGGATCAGTTTTGGGTTTTTGGGGTACAGGGGTACAGTGTAAAAATAAAGTAAAATTACATTTAAATTAAATTAATTTAATGAAATTAAAATAAATTAAATTATATTATATTAATATGTTTATTTAATAATATGTTTTTATATATATATATATATATGTATTATTTTTGGTGATATAATTTTTAATTTATATTAATTATTTATTAATATTACATTTATTTAATAATTATTTCTAAGTTTATATTAAATATATTTATATATATATATTATTTTTAACTTAATTTTAAGACATTTAAAAAAATCGATATTTTTACAGTCTATATTTTTGTAAGTCGATATTTTGGAGTCGATATTTTAGTACTTACCTGTTTGAAGATAGGCAGTCGACATTTTGTCCCTCGATATTTTAGACTCGATATTTTGGTATTATTGCATGTTGATGATGTAATTTATAATGAATAAAATCCTGTAGACGTAGGTGTCCTTAAGATGGTATTTATTAATTATAATTAGGTTAAAGGGAAGAATTAGGAGTAGGAATCAGACCCCACCGGGAGCAGCATCCAGCTGCTCAGCCCACTCAATCAAACTGACCACACATTCAAATCATGCACACAGTAACATTCCAATGACATCATACATACTCAGGCTGAGCAGCAGGGGATAATATGATCAGGATGCAACACATCTCCCTCTTTTATAACAATGAAAATAAAAGAGAGAAAGTGAAATTAATTACAATATGTCTTGATGGTGGTAAAATCAGGATTACTAATTAGCAATACATAGAGAATGAATAACTGTGAAATTATATCATATCAGGATTACTAATTAGCAGTACATATAAATGAATAACTGTGAAATTATTTCATGAATTTAGTAATCAACATTTAGATGACTAATTATAAGTAATATCATGAAATAATATTATATCATTACGAAAGATGAATATTGGAATGATATCTTCTCGTATAAAACCAGAGAGTAATCATATACAACCATTCCTCATTACAAATAAAAACCCAACTTATCACTAATCACGGCAATTGGCCAGACTGTCATGAACAGCAACAAAAGGGAAATAAATTAGACAAGGTGACGTCCCTATAGAATAACATTTTTAGGACGTAGGAGTTATCACGTTATTCAAACACTTTTATATAAAGTATAATGAAAATTACGCATAACACCTAATGCATGGGTATATGGTTTCCTAACAACTCTCTGTAATTGAACACCTCTTATTGAAAAGAGCACTTGTGTGGTTCAATAATAAAAACGAGAATAATTTTAACTGAGGACTCTGTTGCCTCATATAATAAACATAACTGAGGAAAATGGAGCATCTCAAACCATGAGCACGTATGTGGCTCCGTAACATATGTATCATATAATTCCAATTGGAGAACTAAACTTCTGTAAATATAGGAGCACCTCAATCTATGAGCACGTATGTGGCTCCGCAACTTATGCATCATAAAATTCCAACTGGAGAATTTAGACTACTGTAAATATAGGAGCACCTCAATCTATGAGCACTTATGTGGCTCCACAATAAAATTTTATACACATTGAACTCCTCAATGTTTAAGCAATATATGTAGACTTTGCACTATTTTGCAGTAAATTGTGAACTCCTCTATTTTTTATAATAGAGCACTATTAATTAAGTGGTTCATCAATAAATTTCAATAACTTAATGAACACCTCAAATTAATTGAGCACTAATGTGGTTCATTTACATTAATAAATTTAAACTTTGTTAGAACTCAGCATAGTAAACCTGACTCTTAAAATCAAGCATTAAATAAAATAATATAAATAAACTAATTCATCAATTTCAGTACTCAACTATCCAAGCTGTATATAAATAAATAAATCATTCTGAATTCAAATTAACCAAAAAACCAATTTCTCAATTGCAGTAAATAACTGTTTCATAAATCACTAGAACATAACATGTACATTAATGTTTATATAACTGTGACTGATGGAAAATAAGAATTTAAAATAATAAAAGTAGTCACCGTTGTCATATTAATTGTAATGAATTGCGAGGCTTGAATATTAACAGTACCTTGTCTCTTGAAAAATAAATGAAAATATCTCAGGTACTTGCAGGGTTTAGATTAGCATAGCGTGTCAATCGCTGTGACACGATGATGAAAACGAAAGCAGACACCCAGATAAGGAAAAACTTCATGTCAGAAACGCTGTTGGAAATGAAAGGCTCGATCTATGACTCATTAGCGTATTAATTGTCTTTTAGATCGGAAAACTCTTGGAAAATGATGATGGCACGCAGCAACCTTCACACTGTCATGTCTTCGCCCCGATGGCTCACAATGAAAATGCACTGGATGAAAGGCAATTACTCATAGGCTGAGAAGATGTTTT
The DNA here is from genome assembly GCF_964261635.1 of Lissotriton helveticus. NCBI lineage: Eukaryota > Metazoa > Chordata > Amphibia > Caudata > Salamandridae > Lissotriton > Lissotriton helveticus. The sequence continues at coordinate 235,993,432 of NC_136060.1, forward strand.
GAAATAAAGGCGGTGAGTCATAGGCTGACATCACGGAAATAGAACACGAGGAGAGCTCCCCTTCGCCAACTCCTCGGGACACTCTGAAGACGTCATCATACAGCGTGAAGCAGGGGAAAGGCAAGGATCTCTGGAAACCAACTGACAACTTTACCGTCATCCCAAACAGGACGGTGAGTGTCAGAGTTTCAATTGACAAACGAAGAAATTACACTGAATGTTACAGCTCCGTTGAGTTTAGCGCGCTGGCACCTGTTAGGTTGATGGCTCTGGCAGACAATTACCTCTTAAACACTGCTCAAATTAATTTCCGGTTATAAAGAAAAGCGGAAGTTTCAGAGTGGAAAGAAATTCGCAGCGTGTACACAAGCTTGTAGATAATGAATTAAAAGGCAGTTATCTTTTCATGAACACAGCGCTCATTTGTTTCACATCTGCAATTTACTTTTAAATTGTCCAGATTTTTGTCACAATTATCTTCACATGTTATAGACAAAATGAAAGCAGCTGCCTCAAATAAAATGCTTAAAAGTTCACATCTTTGCCCTTACAAAAATAGATAGTCATTTAAGTTTGGTTCTGAACACCATAGCACGAAATATATTTAAGTTTTCCACCGTTTTACTCTGACACTTGTTATAACTTGAAATTTTGACGCTCTTGCTAATAAATTCGCCATTTTAAAATTCAAAGAGCTCCACCAAGTCCAACGCTTGAAACATACCTTTATAGATGTTTCCTGTAGGCTGTCAGATGTGTCATGACACCGGTGGGGCATCAAAAAGCGTTGCTTGTCTTTATATAAATTCTTTTCTTCATATCTTGTAGTTGTAAATTGTAAATTTAGTTCCTTTATGCGTAGTTCTTTCTCTATCGTCGCCATTATTGCATGTTGATGATGTAATTTATAATGAATAAAATCCTGTAGACGTAGGTGTCCTTAAGATGGTATTTATTAATTATAATTAGGTTAAAGGAAAGAATTAGGAGTAGGAATCAGACCCCACCGGGAGCAGCATCCAGCTGCTCAGCCCACTCAATCAAACTGACCACACATTCAAATCATGCACACAGTAACATTCCAATGACATCATACATACTCAGGCTGAGCAGCAGGGGATAATATGATCAGGATGCAACAGGTATCTCGATATTTTTGAGGTCGATATTATGTCAGTGATCCCTCATAAACTAAGGGACCCCCTTTGGAAAATGCCTGAAACCTTATTTCTTCTTTTAGAATATTTCAATTTAAAGGATTAGGACGAACCTTAGATTTAAATTCACAATATGTCTACAAAGATACCCAGAAGTCATTGGCGTTATCAATGATCACTGAATCTGCACTTAGAGGTTAAAAATGTGGGTCAATCTGCTCAAGTTTGGACATATTTTCAAAGACCACCTCTATAGTCCCATTTCAAATTTCCCTTTCTCATCCTTCAAGAGTATGTGATATAATTTCATTCCAACCATCGGCCATTATGTCTATATTACAGAAACCATCATCAATCCGAATATTGATTTGTCACAGAAGCATCGCTCAGCATACACTTTCAAACCATTATTGAAGTCTCAGTCCTCATGACTTTTAGATTTTCATAGCTCATAGAGGATCAGTGCAACGGTAATGGTGTTGCCTTAATTTACTGCATGGCCATACCTCACTAAAATCTGTCTCTTCCTAGGACTCCTTTGAATTTTTTTAAGTATCCAACATCCAATTACACCTTTCCCTCAACCCCTATTAAATCTTTCCCTTCATAACATTAAAGAATATGCACAAAATCGTCTCATTTGAACATTTTTATTTCACTGACTACATTACTACTCACAAGACATTTTCAAAGTTAAACCTTTACATTCACTGCACTCATTAGGGAAACTATACTCATTGAACAAGAAACTTCTTACCAGTTACAATCTGGAACAACTATCATGATTTCAGATTTTCTGATCACAGGTGTGGACAACTTCTTCAATTACTCATCACTGTTCAAATTTGGACTGCTTGTGAGAACCTGATAGCAATGTACTTGTCAGATCACCAAATGATCCCCGTCATTATCATGCTAAAATGTGTCAATGGAATGCTGCATAATCTTAGTAGCTAACATGTCTTCTAGGTGTATATTATTTTTCAACACATACTGCTCTTCTATGCAGTGTCCCCAATGTTATGCCTAAACAGATTACGGAGTAAATAAGTGTAGTTTACGAAAAACTTAGAGCCCAGTGTAGGTGGATAAATACCGGACGGTAACATCGAATTCGGTAAATTTCAGCATTACTGACCGGTATTTAGCCATTCCTAATGTAGGTAAAGAATCGATAAATAAGGAATCGGTAAATACCGATTCCTTAATACCGATTCCTTATTGTCTTGCATTTGAGGAATCGGTATTACCTATTCCTTAAATGCAATGTAGGAAGCACATTAAAGATTGCTTTTGAGCCTTAAGAAATCGGTAGTTACCACCAACTTCAAGTTGATGGTAATGACTGATTTCCCTTAAAAAAACACTTTTTTGCTTTTGCACCCTGGCACCCTTGAAATACATCCCGGAATTACCGATTCGGTAATACTGAATCGCTAATATGGAATGTCTACACATTCATTCATATGGGCCTCCATGTCCATGGAAATTATTACTACCGAATCTCAAATACCGATTTGGTAATAAGGAATATTAAGGATTCAGTATTTTTTACCGAATCTTTACCTACATAGGAAATACCGATTTCTCAATAGCGAATCAGTAAAATTCGCTATTAAGAAATCGGAATTTCTGATTTACCTACATCTGACCCTTAGTGTAGGGATGTTACTACACTTGTTACAAATCAGTGTTTCAAGTCAAAAACATACATTTATTTGTAATAAAGTTTATTAAAGGGGTCATCCAGTATATAGACAAAACAGTTCTCTTTTCCCTAATCTTAACCGATCACCAACAAATACCGCTCTAGATTTTTTGCTATTTTTTTATATATCAGGTGGGGTTTTTTGATGTATTATGACTTAACCCCTTCAGTGCAGAGGATGCAATGGTTACATCCTTGGCTGTGGCACTGGTGTGCCAAGGACGTAACAGTGACATTCTCTGCACACCACTGCCTAATCCCTCTGCTGTAAACAGCAGAGGAAGTTCCTTTTTTTGCCTCAGGAGGTGGGGAAGAGCGTCCCCAACATCCTGAGGTATTTCTTTTTTCAATGTAATGACGATCGCATGCATGACATGCTGACGTCATTACATTGAAACGGAAATAACCCACATGGCTGGTTTCAGTTTCACTGCTTTGGTGCTCATGGGGCTATCGCAGCCTCCTGAGCACTGAAACACACAGGAGAGGTATCGGTGGAAAGGGGAGAATCTTCCCTTTCCAATATGACCCTTCCATAGTGGATCCCAGTTTGTGGATCTCTGCAGGAGGGTGATACCCAAGCAGGGATCCACCACTAGACACCAGGCAGGGAGTGGCCCCTTACGCAAGGGCCATTGCTCCCCACCATATTAATTTGGGCATAGTTAGACACCAGGGATTTGTTTTGGAGTACTTATGGGTGAGGATTGCCCTAAATGGGCACCATAATGACTCCTCCCTCCCAATAATTGTCACAGTCTTTCTGCCCCCCCTCCCTCAGCACTATAATACCCCCACATCTCCCACAAATTGTTAGAGTCTTTCTGCCATCCCTGGGGTACAGATGGGGACAATAGCCCTGATATGCATGCCCCTGGGGGTGGAAAGCCCACAAGGCACCAGGTATGATTTTTTGTTTTTATAAAGGAGGGGTGGGAGCTGGTCACAATGAGCATACCAATGGGGCAGAAAGTCCACTAGACACCAGAGATTATTAATGTATAGTACTTAGGGGTAGTAGTCACCCTAAATGGGCACTCGAATGCCCCCACCCCTCCCCAAAATTGTCAGTCTTCCTGCCACCCAGGGGGGCATATAGGAGCATACTCCTGATCGGCACCACCGGGGGGGGGGCAAAAAAGCCCACCCAGCACAATGGATGATTCTTTTTATTTTCTAAAAGAAGGGTGGGGGCTGCTTACAACACACATGGCAAAGTATTTCTGCCCCCCCCCCTGGGAGGCAGATGGGGGTATTACCCATGATCTCACCTGGGAAGCAGAAAACCCACTAGACACTAGGAATTCTTTTTTTTTAAAAAGAGAGAGGTGGGGACCACCAATAATGGGAGATGACAATGCTCCCTCAACCCCAAAACAATAGCGACAGTCTTCTGCCCCTCCGGTGGGCAGATGGGGCAATACCCCACTAGGCACCATAAATATGTTTTGGGCATGTCAGGGAGTGCCCCCTTAGGCAAGAGTTGCTCCTGTTTTTTTGTGAACACATTTTGCCTGCTTCTGTCCCCTTGGGGGCAGATCAGCTATATATTTAGGCACATGTTCTCCCAAGGGGGGCAAAAACCACTAGATACTAGCAAAGGTTTCTGTGCGTGTGAACTGGAGTTCGGCTGATGGTCTGTGTTTAATAGTGTTTGGTTGGCTGTGTGTGAACCTGCAATTTGCTGGCGGTGTGTGTGAACTTGTGCTTAGCTGGCAGTGTGTGTGGTCTAACGCTTGGCTGGGAGTGTGCACGGACTGTCACTTGGCTAGTGGTCTGCATGGAATGCACATGTCTGGCTGTATGCGTGGACTGTTACTTGGCTGGTAATGTGCAAGGACTGTCACTTGGCTGGCTTTGTGCTTGGATGGTGCTTCGTTTGCGGTATGAGTGGATGGCATTTGGCTGGTGGTCTGTGTGTCTGGTGCTAGTTGACAATGTGGCTTGTGTAGATCCTCCAGCGTTTCATTACCCAGAATCCCATGCAAATCTCATATTTAGCTAACAATTCACACTTTCCTCATATTTCTATGTGGAAAATGTATCAGATCATTAGCACACATTCCCCACCACCAAGCATTTCCCTCTGTCTCCTGAAAAATATGATACCTCACTTATGTGGGTGCTAAAAGCATAGAACCTAAAAACATATCACAGGAAAAACCGCAGGGTAAAGAAAGTGGGCCCAAAATGGCAGTTTTGTTTTCATACACTTTTAGACTGACACTGCTTTAAGCACCCACACATCTGTGGTATAATTTTTATTGGGGGACTGAGTGGGGAACAATGGGTGGTGGGAGATTCGGGCATGAAAAAGTCAGGAGATTCCAACGTGAGGTACCATTTTTATCTGCAGACTGCGGGGAATGCTGGGTGAGTGGAAGGGTATGCCATTACACAGATTATAGAAAGGTGAACAGACATAATATCGACCACAAAAATATCGACTGGACATAATATCGAGGTAAAAATATAGAATAGACAAAATATCGACCAGACATAATATAGACTACAAAAATATCGATTACTATCGATATTAATAGCCAAAATATCGAATCAAAAATATAGACTAGACATAATATCGACTAGATAGAATATAGACAACAAAAATATCGAAAATAAGGTAAGTGTTTTATAATTTGTAATAATTGTGTAATATAAATCTGTAGCGGGTTGTGGGTTTATAGGGGAATAGGGTGGTAAGTAATTTAAATATAATTAATTAAATCTGTAATATAATAGTAATTGTTAATTATTTATTAATTGTTAATTAATTAAAATATAATTGGTAATTAATAATAATTGATTAATTGATCAATAATTACATTTTCGTAAAATATTTTCTGTAGTGGGTTGTGGGTTTATAGGGGAATAGGGTGGGAAGTAATTTAAATATAAATAATTAAATCTGTAATATAGTAGTAATTGTTAATTAATTATTAATTGTTAATTAATTAAAATATAATTGGTAATTAAAAACAATTTATTAATTGATCAATAATTACATTTTCTTAAAATATTTTTTGTAGCGGGTTGTGGGTTTATAGGGGAATAGGGTGGGAAGTAATTTAAATTTAATTAATTAAATATGTAAATTAATAATAATTGTTAATTAATTATTATTTGGTAAATAATTAAAATATAATTGGTAATTATAAATATTTAAAGAATAAATAAATAATAATTAGTAAATTAATTTCTGTAGTGGGTTGTGAGTTTATAGGGGGATAGGGTGGGGAGTAATTTAATAATAACTAATTAAATATGTTAATTAATTAAATTTGTTAATTAATTAATAATTGACCATTAAATAAAATTTACTTCGTAAATAAAAGTAATTGGTTTTGGAAATTAAATTTAAGTTTTGGGTTTTTAGGTAAAAGGGTATTTTTAGGGTTCAGGGTCAGTTTTGGGTTTTTGGGTAAAGGGGTATTTTTAAGGTTCAGGGTCAGTTTTTTTTTTTTGGTAAAGGGGTATTTTTAGGGTTCAGGGTCAGTTTTGGGTTTTTGGGTAAAGGGGTATTTTTAGGGTTCAGGGTCAGTTTTGGGTTTTTGGGTAAAGGGGTATTTTTAGGGTTCAGTGTCAGTTTTTAGTTTTTGGGTAAAGGGGTATTTTTAGTGTTCAGGGTCAGTTTTTAGTTTTTGGGTAAAGGGGTATTTTTAGGGTTCAGGGTCAGTTTTTAGTTTTTGGGTAAAGGGGTATTTTTAGGGTTCAGGGTCAGTTTTTAGTTTTTGGGTAAAGGGGTATTTTTAGGGTTCAGTGTCAGTTTTGGGTTTTTGGGTAAAGGGGTATTTTTAGGGTTCAGGGTCAGTTTTGGGTTTTTGGGTAAAGGGGTATTTTTAGGGTTCAGGGTCAGTTTTTAGTTTTTGGGTAAAGGGGTATTTTTAGGGTTCAGGGTCAGTTTTTAGTTTTTGGGTAAAGGGGTATTTTTAGGGTTCAGGGTCAGCTTTTAGTTTTTGGGTAAAGGGGTATTTTTAGGGTTCAGGGTCAGTTTTTAGTTTTTGGGTAAAGGAGTATTTTTAGGGTCAGGGTCAGTTTTTAGTTTTTGGATAAAGGGGTATTTTTAGGGTTCAGGGTCAGTTTGGGGTTTTTGGGGTACAGGGGTACAGTGTAAAAATAAAGTAAAATTAAATTTAAATTAAATTAATTTAATGAAATTAAAATAAATTAAATTATATTATATTAATATGTTTATTTAATAATATGTATTATTTTTGGCGATATAATTTTTAATTTATATTAATTATTTATTAATATTACATTTATTTAATAATTATTTCTAAGTTTATAGTAAATATATTTATATATAATATTTTTAACTTAATTTTAAGACATTTAAAAAAATCGATATTTTTACAGTCTATATTTTTGTAAGTCGATATTTTAGTACTTACCTGTTTGAAGATAGGCAGTCGATATTTTGTCCCTCGATATTTTAGACTCGATATTTTGGTATCTCGATATTTTTGAGGTCGATATTATGTCAGTGATCCCTCATAAACTAAGGGACCCCCTTTGGAAAATGCCTGAAACCTTATTTCTTCTTTTAGAATATTTCAATTTAAAGGATTAGGATGAACCTTAGATTTAAATTCACAATATGTCTACAAAGATACCCAGAAGTCATTGACGTTATCAATGATCACTGAATCTGCACTTAGAGGTTAAACATGTGGGTCAATCTGCTCAAGTTTGGACATATTTTCAAAGACCACCTCTATAGTCCCATTTCAAATTTCCCTTTCTCATCATTCAAGAGTATGTGATATAATTTCATTCCAACCATCGGCCATTATGTCTATATTACAGAAACCATCATCAATCCGAATATTGATTTGTCACAGAAGCATCGCTCAGCATACACTTTCAAACCATTATTGAAGTCTCAGTCCTCATGACTGTTAGATTTTCATAGCTCATAGAGGATCAGTGCAACGGTAATGGTGTTGCCTTAATTTACTGCATGGCCATACCTCACTAAAATCTGTCTCTTCCTAGGACTCCTTTGAATTTTTTTAAGTATCCAACATCCAATTACACCTTTCCCTCAACCCCTATTAAATCTTTCCCTTCATAACATTAAAGAATATGCACAAAATTGTCTCATTTGAACATTTTTATTTCACTGACTACATTACTACTCACAAGACATTTTCAAAGTTAAACCTTTACATTCACTGCACTCATTAGGGAAACTATACTCATTGAACAAGAAACTTCTTACCAGTTACAATCTGGAACAACTATCACGATTTCAGATTTTCTGATCACAGGTGTGGACAACTTCTTCAATTACTCATCACTGTTCAAATTTGGACTGCTTGTGAGAACCTGATAGCAATGTACTTGTCAGATCACCAAATGATCCCCGTCATTATCATGCTAAAATGTGTCAATGGAATGCTGCATAATCTTAGTAGCTAACATGTCTTCTAGGTGTATATTATTTTTCAACACATACTGCTCTTCTATGCAGTGTCCCCAATGTTATGCCTAAACAGATTACGGAGTAAATAAGTGTAGTTTACGAAAAACCTAGGGCCCAATGTAGGTGGCTAAATACCGGACGGTAACATCGAATTCGGTAAATTTCAGCATTACTGACCGGTATTTAGCCATTCCTAATGTAGGTAAGGAATCGATAAATAAGGAATCGGTAAATACCGATTCCTTAATACCGATTCCTTATTGTCTTGCATTTGAGGAATCGGTATTACCTATTCCTTAAATGCAATGTAGGAAGCACATTAAAGATTGCTTTTGAGCCTTAAGAAATCGGTAGTTACCACCAACTTCAAGTTGATGGTAATGACTGATTTCCCTTAAAAAACACTTTTTTGCTTTTGCACCCTGGCACCCTTGAAATACCTCCCGGAATTACCGATTTGGTAATACCGAATCGCTAATACGGAATGTCTACACATTCATTCATATGGGCCTCCATGTCCATGGAAATTATTATTACCGAATCTCAAATACCGATTTGGTAATAAGGAATATTAAGGATTCAGTATTTTTTACCGAATCTTTACCTACATAGGAAATACCGATTTCTCAATAGCGAATCGGTAAAATTCGCTATTAAGAAATCGGAATTTCTGATTTACCTACATCTGACCCTTAGTGTAGGGATGTTACTACACTTGTTACTATTCAGTGTTTCAAGTCAAAAACATAAATTTATTTGTAATAAAGTTTAATAAAGGGGTCATCCAGTATATAGACAAAACAGTTCTCTTTTCCCTAATCTTAACTGATCACCAACAAATACCGCTCTAGATTTTTTGCCATTTTTTTATATATCAGGTGGGGTTTTTTGATGTATTATGACTTAACCCCTTCAGTGCAGAGGATGCAATGGTTACATCCTCGGCTGTGGCACTGGTGTGCCAAGGACGTAACAGTGATATTCTCTGCACACCACTGCCTAATCCCTCTGCTGTAAACATCAGAGGAAGTTCCTTTTTTTGCCTCAGGAGGTGAGGAAGAGCGTCCCCAACATCCTGAGGTATTTCTTTTTTCAATGTAATGAAGATCGCATGCATGACATGCTGACGTCATTACATTGAAACGCAAATAACCCACATGGCTGGTTTCAGTTTCACTGCTTTGGTGCTCATGGGGCTATCGCAGCCTCCTGAGCACTGAAACACACAGGAGAGGTATCGGTGGAAAGGGGAGAATCTTCCCTTTCCAATGTGACCCTTCCATAGTGGATCCCAGTTTGTGGATCTCTGCAGGAGGGTGATACCCAAGCAGGGATCCACCACTAGACACCAGGCAGGGAGTGGCCCCTTAGGCAAGGCCATTGCTCCCCACCATATTAATTTGGGCATAGTTAGACACCAGGGATTTGTTTTGGAGTACTTATGGGTGAGGATTGCCCTAAATGGGCACCATAATGACTCCTCCCTCCCAATAATTGTCACAGTCTTTCTGCCCCCCCTCCCTCAGCACTATAATACCCCCACATCTCCCACAAATTGTTAGAGTCTTTCTGCCATCCCTGGGGTACAGATGGGGACAATAGCCCTGATATGCATGCCCCTGGGGGTGGAAAGCCCACTAGGCACCAGGTATGATTTTTTGTTTTTATAAAGGAGGGGTGGGAGATGGTCACAATGAGCATACCAATGGGGCAGAAAGTCCACTAGACACCAGAGATTATTAATGTATAGTACTTAGGGGTAGTAGTCGCCCTAAATGGGCACTCGAATGCCCCCACCCCTCCCCAAAATTGTCAGTCTTCCTGCCACCCAGGGGAGCATATAGGAGCATACTCCTGATCGGCACCACCGGGGGGGGGGGGGGGCAAAAAAGTCCACTCAGCACAATGGATGATTCTTTTTATTTTCTAAAAGAAGGGTGGGGGCTGCTTACAACACAAATGGCAAAGTATTTCTGCCCCCCCCTGGGAGGCAGATGGGGGTATTACCCATGATCTCACCCGGGAAGCAGAAAACCCACTAGACACTAGGAATTCTTTTTTTTTAAAAGAGAGAGGTGGGGACCACCAATAATGGGAGATGACAATGCTCCCTCAACCCCAAAACAATAGCCACAGTCTTCTGCCCCCCCGGTGGGCAGATGGGGCAATACCCCACTAGGCACCATAAATATGTTTTGGGCATGTCAGGGAGTGGCCCCTTAGGCAAGAGTTGCTCCTGTTTTTTTGTGAACACATTTTGCCTGCTTCTGTCCCCTTGGGGGCAGATCAGCTATATATTTAGGCACATGTTCTCCCAAGGGGGGCAAAAACCACTAGATACTAGCAAAGGTTTCTGTGCATGTGAACTGGAGTTCGGCTGATGGTCTGTGTTTAATAGTGTTTGGTTGGCTGTGTGTGAACCTGCAATTTGCTGGCGGTGTGTGTGAACTTGTGCTTAGCTGGCAGTGTGTGTGGTCTAAGGCTTGGCTGGAAGTGTGCACGGACTGTCACTTGGCTAGTGGGCTGCATGGAATGCACATGTCTGGCTGTATGCGTGGACTGTTACTTGGCTGGTAATGTGCAAGGACTGTCACTTGGCTGGCTTTGTGCTTGGATGGTGCTTCGTTTGCGGTATGAGTGGATGGCATTTGGCTGGTGGTCTGTGTGTCTGGTGCTGGTTGACAATGTGGCTTGTGTAGATCCTCCAGCGTTTTATTACCCAGAATCCCATGCAAATCTCATATTTAGCTAACAATTCACACTTTCCTCATATTTCTATGTGGAAAATGTATCAGATCATTAGCACACATTCCCCACCACCAAGCATTTCCCTCTGTCTCCTGAAAAATATGATACCTCACTTATGTGGGTGCCAAAAGCATAGCACCTAAAAACATATCACAGGAAAAACCGCAGGGTAAAGAAAGTGGGCCCAAAATGGCAGTATTGTTTTCATACACTTTTAGACTGACACTGCTTTAAGCACCCACACATCTGTGGTATAATTTTTACTGGGGGACTGAGTGGGGAACAATGGGTGGTGGGAGATTCGGGCATGAAAAAGTCAGGAGATTCCAACGTGAGGTACCATTTTTATCTGCAGACTGCGGGGAATGCTGGGTGAGTGGAAGGGTATGCCATTACACAGATTATAGAAATTTCCATCACAGAAATCTGAGGAAAATGTGTTTTTTGCGAAAGTTTGAGGTTTGCAAAGTATTCTTAGTAACAGAACCTGAGGAGAGCCACACAAGTCACCACATCCTGGATTCCCCTCAGAGTCTAGTTTTAAAAATGTACAGGTTTGCTAGGTTTCCCTAGTTGGCAGCTGAGCTAGGGCCATAAATCCACAGCTAGGCTCATTGCAAAAAAGAGGTCAGTTTGCAGTAGAAAAATGTGATGTGTCCACATTGTGTTTTGGGCCATTTCCTGTCACAGGCACAAGGCCTACCCACAAAAGTGAGGTACTCTTTTTATCAAGCGACTTGGGGGAATGTCAGGCACATGGAGGTCTGTGGCTCCCACTGATTCCAGAACTTTACATGACAGAAATTTGAGGAAAATGTATTTATTTTTACAAAGTTTGAGGTTTGCAGGGGATTATGGGTAACAAAACCTGGTGAGAGCATGTCAGGTCACTTCATCCTGGATTCCCCTGGGTATCTAGTTTCCAAAAATGTACAAGTTTTCTTGATTTCCTTCTGAGCTAGGGCACAAAATCCACAGCTAGGCACATTTAAAAAAAGGTCAGTTTTCACTGGAAACATGTGATCTGTCCATTTGGAGTTTTGGACCATTTCCTGCTGCTGGCACAAGGCCTACTCACACAAGTGAGGTAACATTTTTATTGGAAGACTTGTGGGAATGCTGGGTGTGTGGAAGTTTGTGGATACCCACAGATTCCAGAATTTTTGATCACAGAAATGTGAGGAAAATGTATTTTTCTTAAAAAAGTTTGAGGTTTGCAGGGATTCTGGCTAACAGAGCCTGGTGCGAGCAACACTTGTCCCACCATTCTGGGTTCCCCTGGTTGTCTATTTTTTACAAATATACAGGTTCTCTAGGTTTCCCTGGGTGCCGGCAGAGCGAGGGCCTAAAATCCACAGCTAGAAACATTGCAAAAAAAGGGTCCGTTTTCACAGAAAAAATGTGATCCGTCCAAGTTGTATTTTGGGCCGTTTCCTCTTGCTGGCACTAGGCCTACCCACACAAGTGAGATACTATTTTTATTGGCAGACTTGGGAAAATTCTTGGTGGGTTAAAGTTTGTGGTGCCCCTCAGATTCCAGAACCTTCCATCACAGAAATGTGAGGAAAATGCATTTTGTTTTACACAGTTTGAGGTTTGCAAGGGATTCTGGGTAACATAACCTGATAAGAGCCACACAAGTCATCCCATCATCCCATCCTGTATTCCATGGGTTATCTAGTTTAAAAAAATGTACAGGTGTACAAGAGATTTTGGGTAACAGAACCTGGGGAAAGCCACACAGGTCACCCCCATCCTGGACTTCACTGGGAGTCTAGTTTTCAAAAACGTTTGCTAGGTTTCCCTATGTGCTGGTTGAGCTAGGATCTAAATTATAAAGCTAGGCACATTGTGCAAAAAGGATCTGTTTTTAGTTGAAAAAAAGTTGATGTGTCCACATTGCGTTTTGGGTCATTTCATGTCAAAGACTCTAGGCCTACTCACACTAGTGAGGTATATTTTTTTGGGAGCCTTAGAGGAACATAGAATAGTAGTGAAATTACCATTTGTATTTCTACGCATTTCTGCCTTCCAAATGTAAGACATTGTGTAAAAATAAAAAAACTCATTTTGTACAATGCCCTCTAATTTACATGCTAATACGGGTACCCAAAAATTCTGAAATGCACAAATAACCACTGTTTCTAAACTCTGTATCTTGTTCCCATTTCAGATATACATAGTTTTCCTTGATACATATTTTTCACTCTTTTAATTTTCACTCTTTTTAATTCAGTTACCAAATTAATTACAGTATATCCTGTATATCCTGTACACATTGACCAAAAAATTGCAAGGTGCAACTCAGAATGCCTCCAGACTGCCTCATACGTGGCTCCGAGTGCACTCTCATCGGAGCCACGTACGGGGCAGTCTGGAGGCATTCTCTTGCAGGACTCATAGCGAACCAGCACGAGGACCCCTACGTTACCAGAGGCTCATGAGGCATTTTATTGATTCTAAACAGTCAGCTGAATAGCGACAGTCAAGACAATTCTGTAGGTACATTGCATAACCTGCATCATATCTCACTTTTTTTGTAAATATAACACTTTTTAAAAAGTAGAGAAACGTGAGTAAGATGGGAATTTGTGTACCCTGTCCTGAGGAAGGAGTTTCGACACCTCAGTTTTGTCACCCTTTTTAATAGCGCCAGCCCGGGGCCAATTAAAACTAATTTTGCGCCAACCCCACGAGCCAGGCACTTTTTAACATCACTCGTCGATAACCTCACCACTCACGCACATAAGACAAAAACCCTCACATACACCACACATAGTCAACAAAGTGCTCCCGCGTAATCGTAGGTCACAGCACGCCGCATCCCATAGAGGGGTGCGAAGACCCCAATGATGAAGCATGACATCATGGGTCCTTTTGGTGTGTGAAGGGTACTATACCACCACTGGGTGCTCCCAACCACTGTAGGGAAGCCCCATTATATCAGTGGATTCCTTTTGTTTATACATAATGGTATATAGCCTTCAAAAACCTACCATAGTTAAAAGAAGTTACAGGTGAAAATGTAGGCACAGATGGCTGTTTTTTCAACTAAATTTCAATATTCTTTTATTTCAACTGTAACTTTCTACAGAAAAACCTCGAAAGAGCTACACAATGACCCCTTGCTGTATTCAGAATGTTTTCTGATTTTTGGAAATGTATAGCTATACGAGATCCATTATTGATTTTACACCAGTTTCTACCACTAACTGAAAGGATGTTAAAAGCACAAAAAATAGTACAAATATGTCCCAGTAAAATGCCAAAACTGCTTAGAAAATGTTGGTGTTCGGACAAAAGTCTGCCTGTACCTGAAAGCTGGGAAGATGGTGATTTTAGCACAACAACCGCTTCATTTATACCATTTGCAGCGAAAAAAACAGATGCTTTCTTCTGCAGCACTTTTTCATTTTTCCCCAAAACCTCAAACATTTGCTGTATTTTGCCTAATTTCTCGATATTTGTCTGTGGAATCCACAAAACCTGGGTAGCTTTAGAATTCTCAGTATGTTGAAAAAAAAGGATGCCAATTTGGCGTGGATACTTTATGTGGACAAAATGTTATGGGGGCTTAAGCTTGAACTACTCCAAAGAGCCAAACAAGGGTGTGGCACAAGGAAAAGAGGTCTGGCAGCGTAGGGGTTAATTCACATAATGGCCACTTATCCTACTAGTGGCATATCAGGGTGGCTTTAGCTCTATTGCTAGCTAGGGTACCAGGCTCCACAAATCATTACATGCACTGAAAGCCAAGGACTGACTGAAGGGGGAATACATGACCTGTAATCTCTTTGCAACTCTGACAGCCATTAACTTCTTAGGCTGTTTTTGCATACACCTCTCTACCTCTTTTTCATGACCCCTCCCTGCTTTTGTATGCTTCATGTGAGATGAACTCCTGAAATAAGTGACAATTGGATTTTTATTCCAGGTAACCCAATCTGATAAAACAAACCATTGCTATTCTTTTCGATACTGGAAATTACTACTGCATGTACTTTAAGTCACCCTTTCATGCACTCACAGCCTCACTCATTCACATACCTCATTCATTCTCACCCCTAAACTGTCACTCTTCCATTCTTTCTACTGCCCATTGTTTAAACTGTATTCACTGATTTGCCTTGTACCACTCCCTTATTGACTCGATATACCATTGCACTTACTCCCCATTGACTCTACCATTTATCTCTCCAGACTCTATAAACGTCCTTTTGATTGACATTAATCTTTATTCGATTATATATTATAATCATAAAAGATAAGAACACATGTTAAAAAGGAACACATAAAATGTTAAAAGACATTATTAAACACAAGCCAGATCAATTCACCCAATAAAAAAATTATAAACCTGAAAAATCCATTTAAAATCAAGTCCCTGGCCTAACATGGTTCACTGATGAAATATCGATGTAGAAAACAATGATAGACAAAAATATTGATGCAAAAATATAGAATACAAAAAAATATTGAATCCCTATATTTACGAAGAAAAGCGAATACAAAATATTGAAGTAAAAAATATAGATGTACAAAATATCAACGTAAAAATGTTTGTGCCGCAGAGCACGGGGCCAAAAACCCAGCTGACCGTTTTGAGAGCGGCAATATTGAATTCGCCTCAATACGTTTTGGGCCCTTGCCTGTCGTAGGTACTTTGGCCTCCCACACGAGTGATGCACCATTTTTATCGGGTGACCCGGGGGAATGCTGGGTGGTAGGAAATTTTGTGTATGCCGCAACTTTCCCACACAAAAATGTGTGAAAATAATGTTTTTTTCTGCTACATTTGAAGTTTGCAGAGAATTCTAGATAAGGAAACGTTGGGGGATCCATGCAATCCATACCACCCTGGAATTCTCTAGGTGTCTAGTTTTTAAAAATGTAAAGGTTTGCTAGGTTTCCCTTTGTGCTGGTGTAGCTAGGGTTCAAAAACTACAGCTAGGCACTTTGCCAAAAAAGGGTCATTTTTCATTGTGAAATTGTGGTGTGTCCACGTTGCGTTTTCCTCCTTTTCCCGAAGCGAGTACTAGGCCTACCCACACAAGTGAGGTACCATTTTTCTCTGAAGACTTTAAAGAACACAGGTGGGTGGAAATTTGTGGATCCACACATGTTTCAGAACTTTCCAGCACAGAAATGTGAGAAAAATTTTTTGGGGACAATTTGTTAGGTTTGCAAGGGATTCTCAGTACCTGTTGAGAAGCAGTCGAGTCACCTCATCCTGTATTTGAAAGGGTGTCTAGTTTTTAAAATTGTATAGGTTTACCAGGTTTCCCTCGGTGCCGGGTGAGCTATGGTTAAAAAACTACCGCTAGGCACTTTGCCAAAAAAGGGTAATTTTTCACTGTGAAATTGTGGTGTGTCCATGTTGCGTTTTGCGCCATTTTCGGATGTTGTCACTAGGCCTGCACACACCAGTGAGGCACCATTTTTCTTGAAAGACTTTGGAGAACCCAAGGTGTGTGGAAGTTTGTTGATTCATGCAGGTTCCAGAACTTTCTACCACAGAAATGTGAGAAAAATGTGGTTTTCTTTACAAATTTTCAGGTTTGCAAGGGATTCTGGGTAACAGAACCTGGTAGGAGCCAGAGAAGTCACCCTATCCTGGATCCCCCTGGGTGTTTAGTCTTCAGAAATATATAGGTTTGCTAGGTTTCCCTAGGTGCCAGGAGAGCTAAGGTTAAAAAACTATAGCTAGGTACTTTGCCAAAAAAAGGGTAATTTTTCATTGTAAAATTGTGGTGTGTCCATGTTGCCTTCTGCGCCATTTCCTGACTCAGGCTCTAGGCCTACACACACAAGTGAGGTACCATTTTTCTTGGAAGACTTTGGGAAACGTGGGATGGGCAGAAATTTGTGGATTCACGCAGATTCCAGTACTTTCCACCACAGAAATGTGAGAAATGTGTCTTTTTTCGACAACTGTTTTAGGTTTGCAAGGGATTCTGGGTATCAGAACCTGGTGAGAGGCAGTCAAGTCACCCCTTCCTGGATTTCCCTGGGTGTCTAGTTTACAAAAATGTATAGGTTTACCTAGGTGCCAGCAGAGCTAGGGTTAAAAAACCACAGCCAAGCACTTTGCCAAAAAAGGGTCATTTGTCACTGTGAAATTGTGGTGTGTCAACATTGTGTTTTGCACCGTTTCCTGTCGCAGGCACTAGGTCTACCTATGAAAGTGAGGTACCATTTATCTTGGAAGACTTTGGGAAATGTGGGGTAGGTAGGAATTGGTGATTCCACTCAGATTCCAGAACTTTCCCCCACAGAAATGTGAGGAAAATATGTTTTTTTAAAAACTTTTTTTAGGTTTACAAGGGATTCTAGGTAGCAGAACCTGATGAGTGCCAGTCAAGTCACCACATCCTGGATTACCCTGCGTGTCTAGTTTTAAAAATTGTATAGGTTTTCCAGGTTTCCTGAGGTGCTGGCAGAGCTAGGGTTCAAAAACTACTGCTAGGCACTTTGTAAAAAAAGGGTAATTTTTCATTGTGAAAATATGGTGTGTTTACGTTACGTTTTGAGCCGTTTCCTGTCATGGGAACTATGCCTAACCACACAAGTTAGGTACCATTTTTATCGGGAGACTTAGGGTCGTTCAGATTTGTAAAGCAACTGTTATTACCTATTGACTTTCGATGCATTTCTGCCTTCCAAATGAAAGACAATGTTTAAAAAAGAAGTCATTTTGAAAAATGATTGATAATTCTCAAGCTAGTATAAGTATTCCCAATTTCGGAAATGGGCAAATATCTATTGTTTCTAAACTATATATTTTGTTTGCATTTCAGAAATACATAGGTGTCTTTCATACCAATTTTTCCATGTACACATTTTCCCAGAATAATTGCTACATACCAGGTACATAATAAACAACCATTGCAAGTCGCTGCTCAGTTTTTGGCTCTGGTTTCATCAGGTTCTTGGTGAACCTACAAGTCCTTTATAGCTCCACAACCAGTAAGGTCCAGCGGTATATTACTTTGAAAGAGCTGTCATAATTAGAAGAAGTTACATGTGAAATGTTTGACACAAAAGGCAGTTTTTTTCAACTAATTTTCAATTTTTCCCTATATTGATCTGTTAGTTTTTGTAAAGAAACCTTGAAGGATCTACACAAATGACTTAGGGTAATTCCAGTACACTGATTTTGTATTCTGGGACTTGTGGTCCATTTTAATCCTCTTATATAATTAAGAATACAAGTCCCGACATTCAAATTGGACAAAGGAACATTGGAAACTTTACAGATTAATTTACACTTGAAATATCTGTGTTTCTATCCCTGGAAGCCCAGCTCCTTCTTTGTAAGACCAGCATTTAACTTAATTGTAACGTTCCTACCTTGCTGCTGAGTTGCTGCAGCACTCCAAATGTGCTTCTTCAAACCTTCCCCTCAGCTCACAGTGATGCAAGACAAATCATCGCACATATGACCTGAATGTTATGTCTCCTAAACTGGACTCCTTCACCCAGCCACTATTTGGCAGTTAAAGACCCCTCCTCAGTGTGTTCCAGTTGGTACAACCAGACCTGTCAACTTAAAGAACAAGCATTAAAATGCAATAGGTCTAGCCTTTCATTAAGTTAAAGTCATTTGCTTTGCTATACAATACCATTAGCAAAGCAAATGGCTTTAACTTAATCAAAGGTGAGACCTATTGCATGTTCAATGCTTGTTGTGTAAGCAGCCAGCTTGTACATTAATTTGGGAGTGTATTTACCATGCATAAAGAGGGGTCAGACCTGGAAACAGAAACAAGCATTTGTGAGGTTTTGAGCTCAAAATCTCGCAAATGTGAGACCTATTGCATTGCAAATACGTGTTTAATTTATATTGAATTATTAAACGACTGTTGGTGTACTCATTTCTAAATTTGACTGACAGTGCCACCATGTGGCAGACTGTCATAAGTGCCAGTATTGACAATTGATTGCAGGAGCCGAACACAGGAAACCACCGGCTCAAATTAAGCACGGAACTGCGCCTTCCATTGTTGTACGAGTCAGGGAGGACATTTAACAAGACAAATCCTGTTTTTGGGAGAGGAAAGACTTTAGGAATTGAATCATCTTCCCTCACATGAGTTAAGAAGGGGGTACAATAAAAAAAATATATCCCCGCACCAAATCTGGTCCAGGGCCATCTTTTTAAATAAAATCCATGTTATCTGACAAAACTGCATTTTCACTAAACTAGCTGCCTCTCCTGCATATTTTCCACCCATCTCTCCCAATGTTCTCTCTTGACCCACTTGAAGTGCAGTATCCCCATCAACCATATGGGAGTTATATATTCCATTAAAAAATAATGTTGAGCGGCACTTAAAGCTTTCAATGGTGTACTATTGTCTACAACACAAAACATAAAAAGACATGAAATTCAAAAGTTAAACAGCACCATCCCCTTAGCTCTTCTACACTCTCTGTGGTCACTCAGCTTTAACTCTCATCACGAAATTAGGGTGGACGATGTATATCTGTGGCTAACGAGACTGAGTAAGTATGTGGATGAGTGGGTAAGACTTTATATGATAGTATGATATTTTATATTTGCTTGTATTTAAAGTCTGATTTGGTTTGTTTACACTTTGCACTTATTGCGATTGATGCTCACCTGCTGGTCAACTCGACGTCAACAAAATTCCAAAAAACAATATCCTCAACTGGAGGGGCAAGCAGCAACCCAGGCAGGAGTTCATATATTCTTTACTGCCAGTTTACAAACCTGTATTGTTTAAGTTCTTTAAAACTAGGTCGTTCTGGATGCCACAAACGATAGGTGAGGTGGCTAGGCATCTGGCTCCGCAATGGATATTTTGCTGGGTGAGAAGGTGCTGGAGTTGGTAGAGCTCTCGTTTGATAAAACAAGCAATTTTATATTCTGATCCCGTGAATCCACCTTAGTATTCAGGCGACAGTAAGAGAGCAACCATCTGGTCTATACTAACTATTTTGTATTTCTTTCCAGAGTTATTTCGAGCATGGACCAGACCTATGCAAGCATGGGGGCATTATGTGGGTTGGTGGCTATTGAGACACACACATACTACATAGTGGACTGTTTGGTTTATATGAGGCGACATGCTCTCTACATTTGGACTACCACGGGCAGCTCACAAAACAAGAGAAAACCTGTGATCTGTAGTTTACCTTCATCATAAATGTGCCACTGCTAGTGATTCACAAAACATCCTATAACTACTATTAGAAATATACGAAAAATGAGGATTGCTGGGTTTACGTGGGATATGTTTACATGTATACCTCCTGAAAACAGGCCCTGTACTTTGACACCCCTAAATTCTTGCATATTACAACTTTTTGTGGGACTATTTATGATATTAAATAGTATTGGGGAATTTTTAAGAACACAAACGTCCTGCAATGCTGGGTGTTCCTAGCTCTAACCATTCAGTAGAGCCAGCCAATTTCCCCAGCTCTTCACCATACCTACAAAGGCAGAAATATACATAGGGGCAGATTTATGAAGGCCTTGCGCCGCCGGTGCGTCACTTTTTCCCATGTTAAAAATGACGCACCGACGGCGCAAGGCTTCATAAATCTGCCCCATAGTCCCTGAATATGTGAATTGGGATCTGTAGTTTGCAGACCTCAATAATGCATTAACATTTTTAGCGCATCTGTTACTTTTATGTGTACATGTTCTGCGAATCTTGTTTAAGTGATGAAAATGTACCAGATGTATAGAGCTTGCAGGAAAAGTCAGGAATGTGCACTGGTAGTAAGTCGCCTTTTCTTACATTTGGGGTATAATTCTGTCTTTTTAAGAGTTTTTAAAGAATTCCAGGACTAATCCTTGTACATTTTGTCACAGATTTCCAAAAGGAATTAAAGGTACATCTCGGCATGTGGAGATGGGACGTTAAGGGAATTTGGACTTCAAAACAAACATCTTTTTGCATGTGGAAATATTGGGGCCCCCATATAAAATCCTATTACCAAATCTCTCATTAATCTGATGAGGTCTTTCCTTACCTTTAAGACACTAAAATTATATCTACTCCACCCTTTGACAGGAGTAAATGTATGTGTTTTGAGGGTGGACAACCACGGACAACTGTTGAGAGAACAAACACAAACGTGCAAATGTGTGCGTATGGATCAACTTTTGAAGGAGGCCCCACCCTGGATTGCCCACAATCCAACCTCGGTAGTAAAGGGATCTTACATATACTCCACCTTACTGTCAACATTTCTGTGCAACACTCATTTGCAAAGGCAAAATCACCCTATTATTACTCATTCGAGTAACAGAATTTAGCGCTCCCGCCATGTGCTTAGATGTAAAAAAACAATTGCCTTTTGGTCCTCTTGATTCTGTGAATCTGAGAGAGGAATTATGATTTGTTTATTTTAAGTACTTATTTAGAGTTTTTTATAGCTCTAGCTAGACCCAAAGTTATCAGAGCGCTTTGCAAGTAGTGTGCATAAGATCATTCGAGATACATGGTATGATATGTGTAGGTCAAAAGTAGTCAGTGGGAGCTAAAAACAGAGCAAATTAAAAGAAAATAGTGAAAACACACAGTCAAAGTACAATAATACAGCAACAAGGTAAAGACGTTACACAATACAGCAAAAATGTGATGCCGTTAGTGCCAGAGTAGGACTGACTAGGCCAGGTTGTTTGTGTGCACCAAGGATGAACTTCAGTTAGCCATCCAGTGAATGATGTCACAATAGACCTCAAAACCCACGCTGACAACATCAAACAAAGCCACAATCTAGAAAGCTGGTGTTTTTGAGACTTGTGGGGCAGTACAAAGAAAACAGTTTTTCACCCGCATTGTTTTGCCCCTGTATAATGTGCATATTGCTTTGTGAATGGGGATGTGTAGAAACAGATTTGCATTGTCCACGCTATAGGCCAGCAGTCCTACTCACTTACTATACAGCACCTTATTTTTCTGAGTTTTATTGAAAACAATTACTTTGTAGTCAAGGCGAAATGTTGAAGCCTTGGGTCGGGTGGGTATGTGTGTGTGTGTATTGAGCTGCTGTGGTTTGCTCAGCATTTTGCTCACTGACTGCACCTTGACCCTCATGGAATCCATGTGGCCTTAGACATGTATACCAATACATAATTGTGAATTAAAGGCGTGTACAGGGCAGCAGCTTGCTAGACGACGCCGGCACGAACCTGTAGGAAAGAAATGCAGAGGATGGCTTTTAGTTCAAATGCAGCCTGAGGCTTTGCAGAAAACATAAGACATTTTCCATTAACTTTCTCTTGCCCAGGTGAGCAGCTGTGAACCCCGCTGTCCAGCCTGCTCCACTTCATTAAAGTCTGTTTTTATTGTCTAGAAAGATTGTATCTCTCCGGAGCCATTAATAGGCCATGTGATTCCAACAGACCCCGGGCCACAGTCCTTGGAAGACCGCGGGTGAACGTTTCACTCCGATACACCCTGGAAAATGTAATTCATCGATTTCACAACCTGGGGCTTAACTCAGGCGGTACCGCCTGAAGTCTGGTTATCTTTATACAGTGCTGTAGCTGTCCACGAGATCACTTCTCTGTGGCTGAAGCAGCAACAGAGTGAAGATGTTTCCTCTACGGGACTCGCTGTGAGCTGATAAGCTTCTAAACTCATGGTTCCTAGCTAAAATACGATTAGGGGTGCCACATGTGGACACCAGCCATGGAAGTACGCACAACTTCACGTAAACCTCAGTTATCAACATTATTCGTGGTTTCAGACCAGAACCACTGGAATTCTGCAATTCGGCATGCGTCTATAAAGGATGATTATAACAAAAAACAGGCTTCTATCCAAACTGACCAAACGTTACTAAAACAAGCCCACGCCAGCTAGACAGGCAGCCAGGCAGCCATGGTTGATTTCTGCATCGCGCTTTCACTTTTAAGTGAAAGCGAGATGCAAAAATAAACAAGCGGCGGAGCTTGTCTTCATGGGGCCATGTGTTTGAAACACATGGCCCCATAAAGATAAGAAACCTTTTGCGACGCACGGAAGGCAGACAAACCCGTCCAAGTGGGCTGTCTGAAAAAGCCTAAAGTAGACGACACAAAAAGCTATTTTCCAATGGCTGGCCACCGATTAGCAAAAACAGTGAAGCCGGCCAATGGGAAAGAGGGGCGGGGCTTTGTGCCCTTTATTCAAAATCCCTCAAAAACATTAAATCCCGCAGAGCGAGCTTTGCATGTGCGCAGCCACGCTAGCCGAGACCTAAAAATGTCACCATGTGAGCAGGGGCGGGTCCTTTGAGGGGGCGGAGACTCGTACTGAGAAGTACTTTTGCCCCGTTCCCCAAAGCACAATCTCCCAAAGAAAACAAAAAGCTTGATGATGCCCTGGGGTGTTTTCACACCCTTAATAGACATTTGTAGTTCAAACCCTACAAAAATGAGCTGGAAATCCAGAGTTTACAGTGATCTCTTTGGATCAGCGCTTTGACACCTTTGTATTAGTGTGCTCTACCAATTTTCATTTAATTTCATTTTTCATTTAATTTCATTATCAAGTTTTCAGCAAGCAGTACTGAAATAACTAACTTCCACGCGGGTAGTTAACAGATCCTGTTGTGTAATGCAATGCTCCGAGTCGACGTTTAGCAACAACCAGTGCAGCTCAGAAGAATACCCTAAATGCCTAAGTGCCACTGCACTGGATGCATCACTGAATAGTTAGCCCCTGTAAACTACCAAATTACCCTGTGTTAGCCCATAATACCATGATTTTATTATTGACTGCAACTAGTAGTATGGGGAATTCTTTTTTCTCTAGACTCCATTGATTGAGTAAACACTCATTACTTTTATTGAAAATGATATACCTAATGGCTATGTTATATAACATTGGAATTTTCTACGGAGCATATTATGTCCCAAAGCAATGATGTAAATAATAAAATTGCTTCCCTATTACATTTTTACATTTCCTAGTTGTAGATGTGGAGTTTTTCTTGATTGATAGAAAACACCTTAAGAGGTTAGATGAAAACAGATATGTCACAGAAACCTCTCTGAAAAAAGGAGGCGCTGTTATGGAGTCAAATATGGTCTGAAGGAGCAAAGTCAGGGAATTCATGTTCAAATCATAAAACGTTTTGGGAAAAAACAACATATTGATAAAAAATAACCCTTCAAGGTACATTCATAGCTCCTAAAAGCATATAAAAATTCCAGCGACTAAAGACCAAAGAGATATCCTTTAAAACACCTTCAGAATATATTAGCAGACAGCACACCCCACACCACGTGTCATATTTTGACAGTGGCACACATATAACCACTTCTACCAACGACAATGAACTAAAAAACACACCACCACTCTACCAACAATAACGGTCCGTATGAGGTCTTTTAATTAAACGCTAAATTCATGTAGGGCAACAGCAGCAGTATATGTAGCAGTACTAGCCTTTATCTAATAGGTGCATTTCACCATTGCCAATTTTTCGGTCAACGCCCATTCATGATATAATGTGTCTCTTGGTGTGTAGTTTACTCTTTGTGTAGTATCCTCTACTAGAGATTCTAGGGTTAGATGTAGGTAAATCTAAATTACTGATTCATAAATACCGAATTTTACTGATTTGGTATTTATGAATCGGTAACTCAGATGTAGATAAAAAATCGGTAATTTTTACCGATTCGGTAAGATTCGGTATTTACCGATTCTGTAAATACCGAATCGGTATTTGCTATTGAATCCTATGGGCCTTGAAGCCCATAGGATTTATTAGCAAATACCGATTCGGTATTTACAGAATCGGTAAAAAT
Organism: Lissotriton helveticus; assembly: GCF_964261635.1. Classification (NCBI taxonomy): domain Eukaryota; kingdom Metazoa; phylum Chordata; class Amphibia; order Caudata; family Salamandridae; genus Lissotriton; species Lissotriton helveticus. Next base: position 236,018,250 of record NC_136060.1, read on the forward strand.
ACCGAATTGCAAAGGGGGACAGGGTGTCACTTTGACACCCTGTTGCACCCCTGTAACTGGCTTGTGCACCATGTGGCACAGAGACATGCCCTTAGGGCATGTCTGTGTGCCACATGGCACAGGTGTACATGCACAGATGTGCATGTACACAAGAATTCGTAATTTACCATGCAATTGTATTGCATGGTAAATAACGAATCCTAAAGGCCCTGTTGCAATGTAAAAAGTGCTACCTACATAGGAAAATTCAGATTCGGTAATTTTACCGATCGGTAAATTTACCTAATCAGTAAAATTTACCGATTCTGTAATTTTACAGAATCGGTAATTTTACCGCGTTTTCAAAGCCCTACATACCAATGTCCAAATACCGGTCGGAAGCGGCCGAAAATCGGTATTTTCGGCCCTTTACGACCGGTATTTGGACACCTACATCTGGCCCCTAATTTTGTTCTTCATGTTTACAGACATCCTTTATATGAAAGAGCACAACACAAAGCATATATGTGGTTTGTGGGAAGGGTGAAGGTGTGATCAAGTATTATATGGAATAAAGGGCAAGATGTACGTCCATTCCATTTTTCGAGTTGCAAATTCTGACGTTTTGTGACTCACAATTTGCAACTCACAATTTGCGACATACAAAAGGAATGTACAACACTGTTTACAATTCCTAGTGGGGTCGCTTAAGACCTAACTTATTAATATTAATGAGGTTGGTCGCAATTTGCGACCCCTTAGGAATCTCACAGATCACAGGGATGGTGGCCTGCTGGGTACAGCAGACACCATGTCTGTGTTTGCTCTTTTAAATAAAGCAACTTTTTTTTTCTGAGGAAGCCCATTTATCTTAAAGGAAAACAGGATGCAATTAAAAGAAAAAACAAAAAGTTTTCTTTGAATTTTTTAAGATACACTACCTGCTCTTTGAAAATATTTCCTCATACATTCACCTAGGAGAAGGGGTCCCTTGGGGACACCTTACCATTTGCGATGGGCTTACCACCTACTTGAAGTAGGTGGCACTGTGATTGTTTTGCATCCGCATTTGTGGTCGCAGAACAATCGTACATACCATTGCTACTCGATATTAGGAAAGGAGGCCCTGGGCATGCCCCTTCCTAATAGCGACTCGCAAACCTTTTTACGAGTCTGTAATAGGTTACTGACTCACAAAATTGTGTTTGTAAATACCACAACCCTTTTTAGCAGTCAGAAATAGGCAGATTTCCCTTTTATGACCGATAAATAGGGTTGTATAGCTGGCCCGTAGTGACTTAGGCTGTACATTATAAGGATATTGCAAGCCAGTTCTGAGTTCTTTGACTTTGTAATAGAATTCAACCTCGTTCCTCTATATCACCACGGAACACCTCAGTGACTTGCAATATCTTTATAGTGTTCAGCGGGGGTACTTTATCCAATTATAACTTACAGGAATAATCCTAAAGAATAGCTATAATATGATTAATCAGGGTAAGTTTGAGAAGCTATGTTTCTCTGTTTGAGAATAACAGCATGCATGGGTATACTGTTTACAGTGTTTCTCTCTTCCATCTCTACCATGCTAAATACTCATCCAGAAAAATCTACTGCACTTTATCATATTCATGTGTTATCTTTTACAGTATTAAATGGCATTAGAACCAGCCATGGAGTCTGCACCCACTTTTTTTTTTCTTCAATCTTTTTTATTAAACTAGCTCATTAGACATTACAAGGCTGAGAGTATCCACTCATTTTTTATCTCAAATTCCATGCGCCACCTGCCCTGAACACATTCACCATCTGTTGCTTTTATTGCCAGCCACAATCTTCACAAGGCTATTGCATCTCTTCACTAGGAAGATAACACCACGGCTAATGCTGTAATTTCCAATGCTGCGTGTCTTTTAAGAGGTAACAAAACCAGTGACAGAAATCCCACAACAGCTACTGGGACATGGCAACACTTTTTATCTTCTGCTTTCACTGCCTTCTGTCAATTTCAGTAATTTGTACTAATTCATTTCTAAGAAGGCACTATAACAACACAATCAAGATCTTAAAAAAAGATTGTTTTTTCTACAATGTCTACCAGAAATACCGATGTCTAAAATAATCAGGCAGCAATCTAGAGGGATGATCATCTGTTGTTGGGGTAGTCTACCATCGTCATATGAATTTAGATTTTGGCAGCACGTTCTTCATTCTTTTTTTGAATTATAGTGCTGGTTGTCATCTCTTGGATGATGCATGAGAACTATCTTCTGACATATAATCTACCATCCCTAGTTATTCAAGAGAAACAGCCACATTCATCCTCACATCATCTGTTAAGAAGAGACTATGGTATTTTCATCACAGATTTTCCTTTACAATATGATTTTTTGGGAAAGGTTTCAATTTTGGATTTTGGGACCAACAGAAGTGATGCAAATGCCACATGTTCACTGTATTTGAATGTATGACATTGTTATGCTAGATTCATTTCACTGTCAGTGTGGTATAACATCAGTTAGACATCTCCTTTATGATCTTACACACTCCATTAGACAGTGAATATCATTATCTTTACGTATAAAGATTAGTTTTGTTTTTCATCACTAAGGGCACCATTACATTTACTTCACCTCTCCAATGTGAATTGTATGATTTCTCCCAAAGGGACCAGGAGTCTCCTTAGACTGACAGCTCTGATAATACTTCTCAAGCTGGAAGATTAAGGGATTTCAGGAAAGGTTTGTTCATTTTGATATTGTAGAAGATCCTGAAATATTGCCAATGATTTCCGTTACACCACAAAAAGTCATATATTCTCTTGAATGTTTAGAGTTGTAACAACGATGTAACACCTGTTGTCATGAAATAATTCAGTGAACAATATTTAGACCACTGAATCCTAGCAATTTAAGACATTTGCCACAATATATACTGTTTTTTATATCTAAAAGAGTTATTTTTTCTCAGTGAAACATTTCAGCAAATGAAAAGGGGGGGCCCTCGGCCCCCCGCACGCATGGCAGCGCGGCGACCGTCGCCCCCACTGTCTCCTTTGTTGCCATTCGGCGGTGGGGGCGTGCCCTGGGGGGCGCGGCCCACCGCCGATTGGCTGGCGGCCACCTTGACCCGGATCCTGGGAAGTGGGTCCGGGTCAGGGGGGGCGGGCTAGAGGAGGGGCCACCTGGCCCCTCGGGAATAAGGAGATAGGGAGCGCCCAGGAGACCCCCTTGTCCCTGGACGCTCCCTCGCCGAAACGGTGTGCCCCGCGCTCGGGGCTTCTTTGTTTATTGATCCTTTTCCTTTCTTTTTCAGGGGAAAGCGGATCGAGATTATCACCAAGGACGCGGGGGTGGATCGTCCAGGAACAAGCGCGAGCCGCGTCGGGGATCATCGGCCCAGCAGCGTGGATTCATCTGCCATGGAGAGCAGCGTGTGAGGGCCGTGAGTCGGACAGAGGCCCGAGGTTCTCCCGGGGACAAGCGCCGGACCGCATGACAGAGCGGGCCAGCCGGTGTTGGATAGAGTAAGTTAACTGGGTGTGTCTACCCATGCTACTGTCTGCTGTGATTGTGCCATGCTACTGTCTACTGTTATTTTACAAACAGGGGAGGCCTATTCATACTCAGTAGATGCACCTTCAGGAATGTGTACTGCATGATGTGTGTGTGGGGGTGGACGGCACAGTTTTGCGGGGCCATGTGTAGGATCGTGAGTGCACAGTTTTGCGGGGCCATGTGTAGGATCTGGAGTGACCGGGGTCGGAGCCTAATGGATGCTCCGTCCTATTGTCTCCTGGTTGTTTGAACAGCCGGAGGGAGAACCGGTGTGTATGAATTGGTATCCGATTGAATTTGGTTGGTTTTGTATAGCAGTAAGTAGCGAACACGTATTTTATTGATAGGGACGATGTGTAGGACACTACAGAGATCTGATTAAAGTGAGACGCTTCTGGTAAGGCATGTTCATCACCTAACATTGTCTAGCATCAAAAACAACCTAGGCTGCGGCCGTATAATGGTTTATAGTTTGATAGGCAAATTCATGTTGAATAATGTTGATCACAGTCCCGTATGACACTAAAGTAGAGTGCGTGCCTACGTGTCGGCGTCATTCACCTGCAACAGAGCTAAGTGAAGCCACGAGGCACAGAGCGATGTAATGTGCGGGGGGACTTTGCATGTTCCGGTTGTGCACAGCCCGGGTTGCCTTCCGATCTTGAAGAGTGGTCATCATCCTGAAGTGCTGTCTGGGGCCGGAGTTTGCATCAGGGGATGCGGTTATTAATTCTCCCTCGATCTCTCCCGCCTCCAGGGCGCTTGGCTTGCCCGTATCTTTATTTGCATTGTATCTCTTGCGGGGAAGCTCTCGTCAATCACCCGCGTTAGAGCCACTCCCGAGCCCCCATCCATCAGCCAAGGCCGATTAGTTCAGTAGCATGGCGCTGACTGGAACTCCTGCGGCTGGCAGGCCCACGTGCTCGCTGAACTGCACAGGTTCTAGAATGAAACGACTTCCTTTCATTCAATCTTGTACGCCATTAATTTAAAACAAACACTACACTGTACTGCTATAAGTATTCTCCGACTGCTGCTCCAGGGAGTATTACAAAATCAAGGGGGTCCCCACTCCGCAGAGGCTTCACCTGGAAAGGACTCCCAAAGCGTTTAATTCTGAGACAATGTAGTGCAATTAGAGGAGATGAATTGGTCTAGCGGCTAGGGCACTGAAACTGGGGATCTGGGTTCGAGTCTCGGTAAGGACGCCAAAACCTCCTGTGATTCTGGGTAAATCACTTAAGCTCCCCGTGCCAAAAAATGAATGTGGGTCCGTCCTCATGTAACGTAACTGGGGCTATGTAAAGCGCTCCGATACCTGATTCGGTTCGGGTCCTGAGAGGGATTCACGGTGCTGCTCGTGTACCGCACTTGATGCGGTACCGGTGTTGAAAAATCCGTGACTTTACTGCCTGAGTGGTTTGCCCTAGGTACAACTTCTCATAAGGGCATTTTACAAAATAGAAGGAATTGGTTCGCATTTCATTTGGAAATGTAGTCTAGTCTGGACCCCCGACTAGAAGTGGGTACACATTCTTTGAATAATAATTTTCCAGTTTTATTTCAGTACACTAATAATTGGATTAGTTAGTACTTGCCTTGGTATACTGAAAGGGTCTCGTAGGGAAAACATGTCCTTTTTAAAGAAGTTTGAACTAATTCCTTGCGCTATCCTCCATTGCTAAGCTTATTAGAGAGCGAATTGGCATTTGTGAGGTAGTCCTCTTCAATGGTACAATACTTTCGGATACGGGGGACTTGCTCAAAGGGTAGAGTTCCTTCCAGTGTTCTTGGGTGCCCTTCGGGGACGTGTAATAATGTGTTGAGCTTTTATTGGTTTTGTGTACAAGTTACACGCTTATTCGCCTTCTATAACTAACATGGCTAGGTCCAAGAAATTGGCTTTCTCCGTATCATGCATCATGGTAAATACTCAGTCTGATTGTTAAGCCAGTTCTAAAGCTCATTCAACTTACCAAATCATATGACATAATTTATATAGCGGTACCACTTGTGATGCCATTTCAACAGAAATTCTAGAGGGGCCTGGGGTGGCAGTGTCCTTGAGTTCACCACATATTTATTCCCAGATATGGTCTCGTCTTGGGTGACATTAGAGAAGGGAGTCCTACATCACAAGCTGCCCCAGTAGTACAATAAACGGTTTGAAAAGGGTGTCTAGATATTGTATGAGGGTTCTGCTAGGAAACCACATGCAGAGATGACGGTTCTGCCTGGACTACCATTAGGGTGTTTGTGAAGTGTGGGCAGGATATAGATCAACCACAGACAAAGTGGCTGTAACGGCTAGGGTGGTTGCTCTCAATTCTGGGGAACTGGGTTCGAGACTCTGTGATGACGCTCAACATCCCGTGAGTCTGGACAAAGCGCGTAATCTCCCTGTGCTTGACAAAACAGAATGTCCCGAATCACGGAACATTGTTATGTCCTTCGTAGTAAATTGAGACATTCGGGTGGGTGTTAAATAAATACTTCAGGGTTGGTCGTTACCAAATTGTGTGACATCTTAAGAGGAAGGCGATGTGTTCTGATAAATTTGGTTTTGCAGTGTTTGTACTTCATTATTGCAAAAAATACTGCGCTGGGCTATAGCTGTTGGGCTGGAGGCAGATCTGACTATGTCGCGATGTTGTGCCCTGAAAATTTTTAATTTTATTGTTATATTACTTTGTGTATATTCTCGGGGTAGATTGTTACATTAAGGTTATTGGGGGGCATGCTGCTGCCTTTCTAGCCGAAATTAGACTTGTACCTTTAAAATTTCTTTCATCAGTAACCAGTGTAACACAAGTGTGGTAAGGTAACACATCCCCAGCTCTTCAAGCATTTAAGAACCCAGTCAGCCCAAAAAACGGTGGCACCTACGCCATCTTAAATTGGCACTGGTGGTATCCGCTGTATTCAATGTGACCCGAGGTACACAAAGTCACCAATGCCCATCAACTGGATCGCATCCACGTGCCGGGTGGGACCCAGCAATGGGGAGCTTGGGCGTTTAAAATGCTCGGGTTGTACTTGGGTAGAATTCACAAGGCAGACGCAGCTCCCTGATGGGACGGGTCCCCACCAGGGGTGGTGAGTTACCCAAAATATGCTCTGTTGGCATTCGGTTGATGAGTTCAGTTCTGGAAAAACTCATTGTCTAAATCAGAGCTCATGCTACATGGGGACATTAAATTTCACCTAGAGAATGGGATGGTTGGTGACATGCCTTGGCTGCTTATTCATGTCCCATAAGCACTTGCTATACTTTATCCAAGCCATGGTTGCTGCTTAGTTCTCTTACGCGAGGAACAGCCATTGCCATAAGTCAAATTTGTCATTATAGAATGACTATCATTGGTCTGCTAGGTGATAGTTGGAACAATCATGGAACCATTCACGAATAGGGTATACCACCTTCCATTGGGGTCAACCTGGGGGTTAACGACATCTAAGGGTGGGGCTTAGCGAGACTGAGGGACAGTTTCCCAGGTCCCACTTTCCTTTGCAAGCCAAAGCAGAAAGCCAAACAATGGACTTATCTCATTGTGGAGCTAATCACCATATGAGGTGCTGTTCACTAATATAGGGGGGATATACGCCAGTCCTAACATTGCACCTGTCCAAAACGCCCCCTTCATGGATGATAGGTTTAAACCAACATTATTAGTAAACTATCCTAGGGTTAGCTGTATTGCGTGCAGCCTTCAGGCTAAGTCTTGAGGGAATATAGAGCTACTTGTTTTACCACTCTTTAATGTCATGAATGAGTAAATGGAAAAGGGCAGGTGTATAACAACAAATATATGTATTTGTACTAAACACAGCCCCGTTGGTTCAGTCAGTAAACTTATTTTACACACAGGTAAATGGGCCAATATACGTTGAGCCTAGGATGAGATTGGGGGCAAATGATTCGGTGTGAAGACCTCTATAGCACACAGTAATTTACCACCATATACGTTGAGCTCTAGGGGTACCCCAAAGCCATTTATTAATAATATGGTGGGGGAACCACGAATGGCATAGAGACAGGGCCTAGAGCCTCTAGAACGACTAATGGGGGTCCTGATAAAGATACACATTCTGATGTCACACCTAAAAGGTGCCCAAGAGCCTAGTTGCGGCATCACATAGTTCTGGGGATGCATGTGATCATGTCCGGGTGGCTGGGATGATATTTCCCAGAAGCCAAAGTGGCGTACTTAAAAGGTCCTTGGGGCCAGCTTAGGGCCTGGCGGAGTTGGGGCTGTGCTAATTCTTTAGCCAACAACTGTGATACTGCACTGCTAAGTAAGCCGTCTTGTTTTAACACATAGATCCTATGCATAAAGACGTGGGTAGGAAACAGACAAACTGAGGCTATGCTTAACATTTGCTGTCGGCGTGTTGAGGTGTACGGACCTGGCATTAAGATTAGCTAAATTTAGCGACTGATGGTAATGTAAGTCTGACACGTGTACAGCAGTTATTGCCGGAAAGACTAATGGTGTGTGTCTATCTTTCCAATTTATGTATGGCCGGGTCCATGGTTGATACCTGGAGTGCTCCATATCACAACAGCTGCAACAGGTGGACAGCCCAAGGGATGCTTACGTCAGTTACGGCTGGGTCCATGGCGGATATCTGAGTAGTACTCCACACCGCAACATCATCAGTGGGTGGACGTCAAAAGGAAAGCATACGTCGAGAAAGAAGACACCAAGGGCCCAAGTATTGCTGGCAGGTGTTAGTGTTACCCATTCCCTAAGGTGGAAGTGGGAATGGTTACCCAGGTTTTCTTGGTCTTTTTCTGGTTCTTGCAGTTTCTCAAACCTGCCACGCAGGGGAGGAACTCCTCACCAGAAGTTGAGGAGCTAAAAATGGTTACCCAGGTTTTCTTGGTCTTTTTCTGGTTCTTGCAGTTTCTCAAACCTGCCACGCAGGGGAGGAACTCCTCGTCAGAAGTTGAGGAGCTAAAAATGTGCCAGCACAAACAACGTGCCGGACGCAGGACAGGGAAGAGTGGGTTGGAGGGTCTGTGCCATGGTCAGTTCAGGAACTGCTTTCAGGGACTTTTAGCTCAGCAGCCCGACCCCCTGTCAGTGGTGATACCTCACTTAGGGGGGACTGAATGGGCCAAACTGGGGAGGCGAATACTCATTGATGGGTTCATCTCCACTATGGGTGGGTCTTCAGGACTAGCCCGGGTGGCACAGTGGGTGGGTCTCAACTGATCCCAGGGTGGCAAGGACCCGGTCAGGGCGTTGAATCACTCGATAAAGAGGATCAACACACAGTGGGACAAATTATGTCAAGCCCCGGTTCCAGATGATCCAACATGGGTGTATTTGTCCTAACTGGTAAGGGGAGTCCAGTTGACGGAGGAAGGAAGGGGCCTGGGGTCTGGGCCTGGTTGGAAGGTTTGCTAGAGTGAGAACTTTCTAGGGTAGGTCTAGGCAGGGGGAGGCCAGATCGTCGGTTAACAATGCTGGCCTGTGGCGGTAAGGTCATTATCGGTGAGCACATATTTGAGGTCTGAGGGGGCGGGCATCATCCTATGGAGGTTCCCGCCCAGGGGGAGGGGCCTGCGGGCCACTCCCACAACTCCAGGGGCAAGGTAATGGATGCTACAAAGCAAAGGAGCGCGGGTAGGAGTAGTTCACGCTTTCCTTAGGCTGGTAGCCACCCCGCGCGCGTGGACTCACGACGCCACCGGCGCAGAGTAAGGGCCCTCCTTTAGTGGGTAAATGGAGTTCAGGGCGTAGACCGGGCAATTCCCGGGGTAACACTGCGCATGCGCACATCCAGAGGGGAGGCGCAGCTTGTAGGACCTGACACCGGTAGTGACCCTGCCATATGGCCAGAAATGTACAAAAATTCTAGATGAGGATGTTTAGTATAAGTTAGGAAGACAACATGTATTAGAGTTTTGTTAAAGTCAGGCTCTCAAACTTATTGCTAAACCTAAATGTCCTGCTGAATTTTTGTATAAATTGTTGATTATGCAATTAAAAACCTTTTTTAATTTCATACTTTAATAAATACGGCCGGGCGACTAGCGCCCGCCTTCCAAAAAGTAAAGACGTCTCGTGTCCACGTTCCTGGGTATTGGGTGCCGGATTGGGGGGGAGGCGGCAGCTAGTCGCTGACCATGTGAAAAGGGGGGGCCCTCGGCCCCCCCGCACGCATGGCAGCGCGGCGACCGTCGCCCCCACTGTCTCCTTTGTTGCCATTCGGCGGTGGGGGCGTGCCCTGGGGGGCGCGGCCCACCGCCGATTGGCTGGCGGCCACCTTGACCCGGATCCTGGGAAGTGGGTCCGGGTCAGGGGGGGCGGGCTAGAGGAGGGGCCACCTGGCCCCTCGGGCATAAGGAGATAGGGAGCGCCCAGGAGACCCCCTTGTCCCTGGACGCTCCCTCGCCGAAACGGTGTGCCCCGCGCTCGGGGCTTCTTTGTTTATCCCACCCACCATCCCTTGGAACAAAATGTTTGGTAGCAGTTCTTATGTCTGGTTGAATGGTAAGTTCTGGATGTACGGTCCACAGGTCTCACAGGGTAATAGAGATGAACTGTTGGTATATTTTGTTGATGCTTTTGTCTAGGAATTTTTCCCCCTTTTATCAAGTCATGGGTGAAGTGAACTGTATTTAATGCTATGTGTCTTTAGGCCTTTTTTCCCTTTGTAGCTATACGTTGATACTGTTTGAAGTGAACTGTGTTTAACGCTATGTATCTTTAGGCCTTTTTCCCTTTGTAGCTATACGTTGATACTGTTTGAAGTGAACTGTATTTAATGCTATGTGTCTTTAGGCCTTTTTTCCCTTGTAGCTATACGTTGATACTGTTTTTTTTTTAGCCAGTGTAGCTGTCCTTTAGAATTTTTTCCCATAGGTCGTCGTATTTATTAGGTATGGGGCATGCGGTAAGGTCATTATCGGTGAGCACATATTTGAGGTCTGAGGGGGCGGGCATCATCCTATGGAGGTTCCCGCCCAGGGGGAGGGGCCTGCGGGCCACTCCCACAACTCCAGGGGCAAGGTAATGGATGCTACAAAGCAAAGGAGCGCGGGTAGGAGTAGTTCACGCTTTCCTTAGGCTGGTAGCCACCCCGCGCGCGTGGACTCACGACGCCACCGGCGCAGAGTAAGGGCCCTCCTTTAGTGGGTAAATGGAGTTCAGGGCGTAGACCGGGCAATTCCCGGGGTAACACTGCGCATGCGCACATCCAGAGGGGAGGCGCAGCTTGTAGGACCTGACACCGGTAGTGACCCTGCCATATGGCCAGAAATGTACAAAAATTCTAGATGAGGATGTTTAGTATAAGTTAGGAAGACAACATGTATTAGAGTTTTGTTAAAGTCAGGCTCTCAAACTTATTGCTAAACCTAAATGTCCTGCTGAATTTTTGTATAAATTGTTGATTATGCAATTAAAAACCTTTTTTAATTTCATACTTTAATAAATACGGCCGGGCGACTAGCGCCCGCCTTCCAAAAAGTAAAGACGTCTCGTGTCCACGTTCCTGGGTATTGGGTGCCGGATTGGGGGGGAGGCGGCAGCTAGTCGCTGACCATGCTACATACATGTGCTTCACTTCCCTCAAAGATCTACACATTCAACTAGATCCAAAGGCTAATTATACACCCTTTCCTGATTGAAAATTGGGCATGGCTTTATATGAATGTAAAATGAATAAGTTGATTTAAAAAAGCACACTTAATATGTTATCATGTATTTGAAACAGAATAGCATTGTGGTCTGTCCATACTAATCAGTGTACTGAAAGAGGTTCCTCAAAAACCTCTGGATTTGAGGCTAATAGACTGATCCTAGGTAATCACCTATTATTTTTACTAATTATAGGGTTGGAAAAGTGCCAATAATGATTATTCAAATGTGACTTTAATTTAGTGTAGAAATACATGTTGAAAATGCAAGATGATATGCACTTTATTGACTTTCTTCTAGGTGCGTGTCCAATTGGATAAAAACATAATCTTTCTGTTTTCATATATAGTGTAATCCAGACAAGTGCTACTTAATCTTAATGAAAAAGAAGCTCCTCTGCTATCTCTATTAGGCATTCAGATGAGGAAGTGCTATATAACACCTTTTCTGTCATATAAAATATTTTTCCAACACAGTCTAAACTATCTTTACTATCATACCATCAGACCTCAAGTTCCTTAGAGAATGTATACATTTATCACATCAAAAACTCGCTTAGACATTTACTATTGCATTGTAGGATTTTGATTTGCCAACACTTATTTCACACAACGTGCCCTGGTTACCTCTTAATAAAACTGGACACTTTCAACCTTCCAGCTTCACTTTGCATCAGCGGTTAAAAGTGAGGCATACTACTATTTTTTCTCAGTTCAAAAAAAGGACACATATTTCCTGTTGATGAGACTAATCTAATGTGGTTTCTGCATGAGACTAATAATCTAACCATCATCACGTCTCACTTTCATGACTATATATGACAACCCCTTAGAAAATTCAATGCTATGTGACACTATTACGATACATGTTTTTTGTGACTTTCAGACACCTGGGCTTCCATTCAAATTACTATCATCTGTATGTTGTTTCTCTTTACCATCCTCTTCTCACTAATGTAGCTTTGGTTTCAGAACTAATATCTCATGCAGAGGAATTCAAGGATATGCTTCTCTACTTATTGTACACATTACTGTAAAATGTTCTCCAAAAAAGGCTTCTGATGTTCTTGTTTGGCTCAGAGATAAATTGAATCTTATATGCATTGATCAAATGAGTAAGCATTTAGTAGTAGAAATACAAAAATGCTGTGACGAGGTTTGACTTCAGACAGCATCTTCCCCAGCCCAGAGTTCAAACTTCAAGATACAGCTTTCAACATTTCAACGTTTTTGCACCTGATTGATGAATTTACATTGTGTCTTCTTATGTGCATACATCCTAATCGTACTCCTAAGATAAGTTTGAAGAACACTGATCATAAATTCTTCCTAACAGCTGCAAGACCTCTCCTCTAGTGCGCCACCTTTATTTTAATAAAATTGCTCTGAACATTTTGCTAGATTATCCACTGTTCTTCCTGTGAACTGGTTGGAACTGATCCAACCCCTGAGAAGTCATGCTTCACTCAGTGGTGCTCTCTTTTTATCGCATCTGCGTCCTACTGTGCACCTTTTCTTCTGCCAATCATGCTACCAATATGTGGTTTGTCTTAGAAATCTCCACTGTATTCAGTGGTTTCTGGCTCTCCTGCTGTTCCTGTGACACCAATGTCAGTGCCAGCATCAATGATCTGTTCATCAGCACTTCATATGATATGCTATTCACTGTCTGCATCTATGATTACACTCTTCAATTATATTTTGCATAGGCTGATTGCAAGTTCTAATGAATCTCCAGCTTTTTCCATGATTTTGATTCTGTGCTTTTCATAATCACCTCCGATCAGTGAATCAGCATCTAGCATTTTGGATCTGAGGGTTGTAAACCTTTCTGTGATGCAGAACCCAGTTTAACAAGAGAAGGGTTGATTGATGTTGTTCCCCATATAGCAGTCTTTTGTTTTCATCTTGTGCAGCCGATGTTTCAGAGTGTCATGACCCCCTCATGCGCTCTCTGTGCAGTGGGCCTGGTGTGCAGGGCTCATGTTCTGCTACCCCTGTGGTGACTTATGGTATGCTATGATTCCATGCCTTAGTTTCCCCAATCTCTCTGACGCCATTATGCCTGAGCTTGAAAGCATTTTCTGAAGACTTGAACCAATGGCTTGCCTTGCTCCCACTGTTACTAGGGTATTGGAGTGTTTTACCTTGTGCACATTTAGACAAAATGACACATTTGTTTCCTGTTAATTGATTCCATCAGTTAGTTTCCACCTGCTCTTTAGGTAAGGTCAAAGCCAGTGCAATAACATGTGTTTCCTTCAGAAGTCTTGGAGCACCGTCCAAACTGCCCCATGTGTTACACATGATCCCACTGTATCCATTGGACCCTAAATATGTTAAATAAACCATGCCCAAACCTGAGACCCATGCTTGGGCTACCCTCCCGGCGGAACAATCTTTCTTCTTACCCACTCACCCGAAGAATCGACCAGACCTGAGCAGCACTCTATTCTTCAGTAGTTCCAAATTCCTCCGGCGATTTACCCAGCTCCCTTGAGGCATCCCTCATCTCCTGCTCAGCTACTCCAGTTCTCCTGCACCTTCCTGAGTCAAAAAGTTAGAGTTTAGGAGAAGTTGATGATCTAGGCCAAATAATTGATATCAGTTAGAGCGCACTATCCTTCTAGTAAGCAGGCCATAGTATTGGCGTTTTAAAGACTATAAACTTGTCTTCAAATTTCCTCTTAGTGACTTTCCTCTAGTTCACCTTGATTGTTACTGCTCTGGACCTTCCTGCAACCTGGTCCTTTAAACTGTGTTTATGAAAAGACTAGTGTTGGACCTGGCCCTTTTGGCAGGTTCACCCCTAAACTTTTTGCTTTTTCCTAGCCTGTTCCTGGAACCTGGTGTTGGTGATTTTAGGCCTTTGCGCACTTTTTCACTGTGGTACAGTGTAAAGTGCGTGTGCTCTCTGTGTATGTGTGGTGAGTGACCTGCCCTCCCATAGGAATGAATGGGGAATATGTATGCCCATGGTAGTTCCTGATGTGTGGGGAGTGCAGGGTCGAGTTTGACATGTGCGCACTCGGGAGATTAAATGCTGCGTAATGGTGTATGCGGCATGATTGCGTCTAGTCTAGAAGGGCCACTTTTAGAAGTTGGCATATTTGTGTAATTTGTGCCTGGCGTGTGATTGGCTGGTGAGCCTGGCCCAGAGTGCCTGGGCCTGCTTGTGGATTGACTGTCTGGTTTGAGGGTGACAGGGGCTGTAGAGCCCCCAGGAGGTTGTCTGAGTCAGCCCATGGATGAAAGGCAGCATCAGCTGCCAAGGAAGTGGGTGGAGATAGCACCTGAGAGTGAATTAGGCTGTGCCTGCCTGCCACAATGCTGGTTCCACCTCCCCGCTGGGCGACTGTCACCTCTGTCCCTGATACTGAAAGGAAGTCCCTATAATCAGTTCTAGCTGGTTATCACACTGCCTGCACAAAGATTTCAAAGACCTTTCTCTGAATAAGAAGGGGCTGTGTGCCCTTCCAAAATGTTCTTCTTTTTGGACCTGAATCTGCCAGGGGCGTGCTGCTGCTTGGGCCCAGGGGAATCCCTGGGCCCTGCCCAGCCCCTGGACTCCTGAAGGACTTTGCTCTGCCCTGGGATCCTTTCCTTTTGACCTTCTTCCTATCCCCCCAGGACTTGCTGCATCCCCTGAAGAACTTCTGTGGACCCTTCTTGCTATAGGGGTAATTTCTAGGGGCCTGTGGGTGCCACCAGTGCCCCCAGTGCGATGGAAGCGCTTTATTTTATCAACTAGCGCTTGAGAGCGTTTTTGCTGAAGGGCGAGCGTGTCGCCGTCACGCATTTTGCATGAGGATTGGCAGGTGCCTACCCTGCGACTTGACCCGCTGATGTGATTGTTTTCGAGTGCCCACCTCGCTTCTCTATTTTATTTTAATAGCGAGGGTGCCCACCACTCGTTATGCCCCTTTGTTCACCGCCGCGGCCCGAGCTGTGTTTCATGGCCGCCGGAGATGCCGTGCTGTGATTGGCGGGCCTGGGAGGCTCGCCTTGTGAGGCCGCAAAGTGATTGGGCTGCTGTGGAGGTTTGTCTCGGAGCGCCGCGCTCCGATTGGTGGATGCTCCAGAAGAGGCTGTGGCGTCGAGAGGGGCTCGTCCAGGAGCCGCGACCAGATTGGCCCGTGTGCTCCGAGCATTGCAGCGAGCCGCCAAGAGCCGTGACGAGAGGAGCGCCTTCGGGGGAGAAGGGCCTGAGTGATCGGCATGACTCGGTGAGTGCCTGAGAAGGGAGAGGGGCGTCGGGGCACATTGCCGGTGCCCGCCCCTCCCCTCGAGTGTGAGGCTCGTGTGGGCTCTTGGTTTGAAAAGCCGATCCCGGCCCAGCGAGGCCGCAATTACTTAAAGTTAAGAGCCCAGCGAGGCTCGTGACCGCAATTACTTGGTGTTGAGAGCCCAGCGAGGCTCGTGGCCACAATTACTTGGTGTTGAGAGCCCAGCGAGGCTCGTGGCCGCATTTACTGTATTTAGAGCCCAGTGAGGCTCTTGGGGGCATTTGATATTTAGAGTCCAGAAGGTCTCACCGCCCACATGATGTTTAGAGCCCAGTGAGGCTCTTGGGGGACACCAGGGCAAGAGCCTGTGTGGCTCCAACATGGACGTATGTGTTTGGAGAGCGTGTGTGGCTCCAACCCCTGCGGCGTAGTTTGTTTAGGGCCAGTGAGAGCCCTTGCCGCAGTTTGAAGTTCCCAGCTGCCCTGCAATTAGTGGGCAGCTGCACGGTTTAGGCGCTTGGGATTGTCCACAGGTGCCCAGCAAGTAGTGGGCACCTGCACCGTTTAGGCCCCTGACTTTTGGACCACAGGGCGTCTTAGCCCCAACAAGGCCAGTTGGCCTAGGGACTGCCACAGGTGGTGGCTTATGTAGGTTTTGCGCAATTGTGTTGTTTTTCCTTGCACCCCTGAATGTTTTAGGCATCATGTGTCTTTGCGCTATTGAGTTGTTTTTTCCTTCCTGGCACCTCTGAATGTTTTTGATGCATCATGTGTCTTGTTATTACACCGCTGAATGTTTTAGGTATCATGTGGTTTCTTTCCCTGCACCTCTGAATGTATTTTTATGCATCATGTGTTTCCTTTCCTTACACCTCTGAATGTTTTATGCATCATGTGTTTACCTTTTTCTCTACACCGCTGAATGTGTTTTTGATGCATCATGTGTAATGTGTTCTTGCTTCTACCCCTAAATGTATTTTATTCTTAGGTGGTTGTGTTTTGCCTGGTATAGTTTATACTAGAGAGGTTAAGTGTCCATGCGTGATCTAGGCCTATGGTTATTAGTATTGCGTAGTGTGTACCTACCTATTCCCAGTAGTTACTGGATGTGATCTATATTTGCTAATTTGTGCTACAGTTATTTTATATCCTTTTATTCTAATTTCTGACAGTATTTCTATTTCTACTAAGTGCTGATTATGACAGTGGCCCATGTGGCCCTGTCTTGTAAATAATCCCTTATGAATATTGCCCGTGCCAGTTGGCACAATGTAGACGTGTGATTTCTATCTGATGTGTTTTGACAATACAGAAGTTATTTTTATATAACCTTGTGTGGAGTTCCTTTTGTGGTGTGCCTAGGATGTGGTTGCTGTTGTGTGCTGGTGCAGATGCTTTACACATTGCCTCCGAGTTTAGCCTCACTGCTCGTGCCAAGCTACCAAGGGGGTGAGCAGGGGTTATCTTGGCGTGTGACTCCCTCGCCCTTACTAGAATGGTGGTTTCTGCCTGGCTTTGGCGTCAGCCTTAGCCTACCAGAAATAGCCAGTTCTAACAACTAGAGATAGTGCCCTGTGTTTCTTTGATGAACAGTAGTACCTAGAGATTTTTCCTCTGAGTGCTTGATTCATGTATCAATTCTGAACCAAAATCTATGTTCAGAATGTTGCCTTTGGAGTGCCTGTAAGTCCGATCTGTATTTCAAGTTATTCCTTGGGAGTGTATAGCTCCAATCTGCTGTTCCAGTTATTCAGTTTCCTTGCTGTCTTTTGAAAGAGACTGTAAGTGTATGGTACTGAAATTGTCCTGAAACCATTGCTTGAGAGGCCTGTAGTGTATTGATGGTAATTGCCTCTTCTTGTTGTTTCCAGTGCATTGCGTCTTCATAAAACTAGAGGTCCTGGTCCCTTGAACATCTACTTAGCAGACTCAGAGGGTCTCCAGTTAATGGTGTGCTGCACAGTTTCTGAAAAGAACCAGTACCACTAGTCTATCTTTTCTTTTTTTGTCCCAACCCCCTCTTTTCCCCTAGGGGCCTCGCTTTGTTTAGGGAGAAGCTATTCTTGGAACAGGCCCGGCCTTGTGAGTATAGGAGGTCCAGCATCAATTTCATTATCGCATCAGCAGGTGAGTGCATGACAGAAGGCAAAAAGCCTTACACGTTTCCACTGCTCGAACAATATGGACGACCAGCAGCACAAGCAGGGCATGACACATACCCTGTCTGAGGATGCCCAAGTGTTCTAGATCTAGCTAGGGCCTTGGAAGATGTACAGCATGAGGTTCAGTCCTTGTGATGAGAAAATTCGAGACTCAAGGACAAACTGGTTCCATGTCTCCCTCACCACCCACCAAATCTGCGGATCCACAAAAGGTCGCATCCAGCGATTGTTAGTGCATTATATCTGACCTCCTCAGGAACCGCCCGGTATGCTGCAGTGCTGGGTTCCGTAATCGACCGGCCAGAAACACTATGTTTGTGATTTATCCTTGCAGCCTCAAGGGCACAGAAAATGGCGGCTGGACCGAGCTGCAACACACCCTGGAGCTGAGAAAGACGGAGTGTGCTCCGCAAATGAGGAGGCCGGAGTCCTGAACAGCGGAAACTTGACAGGGCTAGTGTGTGAGTGGGACTCCGCAATCACAGAAGGCACCATATATTGAAGCTCAGTGGTGAGGTGCTGCGGCTGAATTCCAATGCGAAGGACGGAGGTGTCCTGCACCGGAATAAGTAGAGGAGCTGTCTTCGGGCACCATGACAAGGAAGGTGCTTGCCCTGCTGTAATTAGAGTGTGCGGATACAGCAGCATTCCTGGCTCTGTGATGCGGTGAGTGAGACACGTCTGATCCTCCTGCTCAAACGGCCCGGATTAACAGATTTCAGTGGGTGCAATACCAATGTGAGGATATCCCTGCTGGCAGTGGCGTAGCTGATCTCCTTGCTGCGGGAGCCTAGTGAATTTGTTCAAAATAGCTGGGGGCAGTGAGGAGCGGTGAACAGCCACATGCAATCCCAATGTGGTCTCAGAGGACCAGCAGGCACCAAAATGAATCCCCTAGAAACCTCAGCAATTTCTCTTAAATTGGAGCTCCCCGAGCTTGACGCTAAAATGGCACCCGCCAAGGTACTTCCACCGGAGAGGGAAGATGTCCCTAAAATGGTGCCCGCCAGGGTATTTTTACCAAAGAGGTGAGACGTCCCATTAGTCGAGGGGGTCCCGATGTTCTAGCTTGATAAATTTGAAACACTAAAGAATAATCTGACCACTTTTTTAGTCGCTGCTTTTTTTTAAAGCAGACTAAGAACCAATCTATTATTTTCTTGGTTCTATCAATAAATGGGCAAACATTTGACACTTTTCAATACATTTTTCATTTTTCAACAAGAAGTCATGACAAGAACGATGCACTTTTGAATCACCAATAAATGAATATGTTTGTCCAGATTATATTTACATGTCTATAATCTCATCTTTCAAGAAAATTAAATACAACTTAAATACTATGGAAAATCATGCTACACCATATGCAATTTGTCACAAACAACAGTAGTGAGGTATTGTAGATTAACTCCCATGACATTAGTTGCCTATTTCTTTTAGAGAGTTAATAACCACAGGGATATTGACTAAGAGCCTCTATTAAATATTATCCCTCATAGCCGCCTTTGCCGACGCATTTCAAATCCCTATGTTAATTGCGGGATTCTCCTCAGGACTGTGACTGGTGTAGTCTGTACTGTTGTGTAATGTTTCTCCTTTGCTGGTGTGGGTTTGAAATGACCCATTGAAGACACACCACTCTGGAAGGAACACACTTCTTGCAGTATCGCTTCTACTTTTGAAGCAAGATTCAGTAACTGAGGGAAAGGCAGCCCGTCAAAACCGTATCCTTTATCGAACAGCTAAACTACGGAGACATCATTTCCTCAAAATAAGAAGATGATTCTGGCACGAATAAACTTAAATTCAGCTCATAGTACTACATGATTGAAACCGCACCAGCAAAGGAGAAACATCACACAACAGTCAAGACTGCACCAGTAAACTCTGTAAACTCTACCATTCTTTTTTTGTTCTCGTTTAATACCCCCTTTATTTCTTCCCTTTCACCATCATCTCATTCTTATTGTTTTTTCTCTCTTTCACAACCCCTCAATTTGAGGGTTTGGCCTTAAAGTTTTTAAAACTTTGGTGAAAACAAAGATGTGCTTTACAATAATCTTGGCTAGAGGCCCTATATATGAAATGTTTTAAGAAAGCCGTGAGCAAGATCGTATACTAAAATCAATTCACTAATGTTTTGAAAATCAAGCACGAGTTTTCAATGCATGTGTTAAAAATACATACAATTTAGACTCAATTGGCAAGTGTTAAAGTGATACCGATTCTCTGATTTTCCATCTGTTAAAGAGTATTACGAGCACAGCTATGAATCAGTTAGGTGAATGTCATTTAGAGCTGCCCAGCTTTACTACGCAAGTAAGATGACTATATCAGAAGAGGTCTTTAGCAAAATATGTAGTATTCACAGGCACTATCAACTATGCAATACTACCCTTGTTATAGAAATGGTGCGAGCTACCCTTGACTTATACTATATTGTCTTGGTACGAGGTGCAAAAAAAACTTTTTTGTTAGGCTATCTCTTCTTTTGTGCACGATGGATGATATTCCAAAAGCTTGTGTATGCCCTCATGGATGTGTGACAATTATATAGCTCTATATACTCTTTACATATGAGATTCAACCAGAAGCAGTCTTCATCTTTGCTCCTTGGAAAGTGCAGGGCCAACAAGACAACAAAGTTTAGCTGTTTATTCATCACATCAAATGTGGCATGCAATTACTTCCATAACATAAAAACAAAATGTGAGGGGGTCATACGCCCCACCCCGAGCCTTTTAAGGCCCCATGGACTCCATTGCCTGGGGGTGGCTTAGTGCCTGTATTCTAGGAGCCAACGTCTGGGGCACCCTAGTTTCAATGCCCAAACGTGTACGGTGTTGCCTGCCTGTGGGTAAGTTGGGCAAAGGACTTGACCGCAGGGCTGGCCGTGTGGCCCATGTGCAGCATGTGTTTGAATGCCTGCAGGGGGTTGGGTGCAGTACCTGGAAAATTATGCAAGAAACTGTGTCAAACAAGCCCTAAGATATAACAAGATCAGAGCCTCTGAACCACCTTGATTCATTGGTATTCTGAGGTCTTCCTCAGCTACCAAAATGACTGTCTCAGTAATTTGACCAGTCTGGAAGCCTGTTTAAGAGGAATGAATAGGATTATTCTTCTCCAAAAACTACGACAGTTGACTGTTAAAATGCTTTTCTAAAATCTTTGGCCTGTAGTTTTCCAATAGCGGAGGGACCAAGGAAGGTTTTTTATTAGTGTTTAAGCCACTTCATGCTGCCAGGCTTTGGGAACCACCCCACTTAAAAGAGAGAGAGATTCAAAATCCCTTGTAGGACGGGATAACTAGTTGCAGCTGCCTGATTAAAAATATAAGGTGGAGCCTGATCCAGTGGTGAGCCTGGTTTTACTTTGCTCACCTGGGTACCAAGGTCCTCTTCTCCTATAGAAGAGTAACCTGTCAAGCTGGTAAATGTGGTTGCATCTGAAACACCATGGAATTGAAGCACTATCCACAACTCCCCCTCACCGGTTCACTCTGCCCCAAATTATATATATACTGGTAGCAATAAGTGATGTCCGTGTGGGGAAAGCAGGGAAACAAAACAAGGTAAGGAGGGGAAACACAGAGTCTTCATATACAGTAGTTAGGGTAGTCTGCTTGAGGGACAGGGAATCTTCTGGTAACCTCTTCCTAAAAGACAAAGCATAGAGGTTAATATCCAATCCTAGAGGTCTATCATATATGTATGTGGGAGATGATGTAAGTGACTACCTGTGCATACACTGGATGTGTGTGTATTCTTAGAGATCACCTATTTTCTGTGCAATCCACAATGCAGAAACACGTAGGGAAACGAATGCTGGAAACACCCTATGAAATAGGTATCTATGTGAACCCAAGTGTATATTACATGTATAGGTTATAACATCAGAATAATTCTATGGGTACCTTTAGGGAAGTATGTCAATGTTCTCCTGTTGTCTTCACAAGAGATGATATAGGGGAGTAGACCGGTATATGCTCTGTGATACAAGATGCAACAATTAATGTTATATAATCACATGAACCAAGGATCTCTTATAAGGAAGTTTACACTGCTCTATTAGCTGTGTGGGGGGTATTCGGAAAGTGATAAACAATCCCGAAACCTCAGCGAACTCTGAGTCCAACATATAAAGAAAATAGGGAGCAAACGCTCTTATCCAAAGAGACTGCTACGTATTCAATAATACTTTAAACACTAGTTCCAATACTTGGAACCGGTAAGTGAAAAACAGAACTGAGAACAAATGGCAAGCGCCACAACACATGTATAGCTAAACACCAGCTCTAGGAATTTCAATACCTGAATAGGCAAAACGAACAGGAGCCAAACGAACAGGAGCTGCTAAGAACTGGTACGCCGATAAACGAACCCGACGAGGACCGCAACGCCACCACCGTGACCCGGAAGCAAATCAAGACTTCATTACCCGGAAGGAACGCAAAGCGCTCTACAAACAGCGAGGAAGGGTTTTATGCTTGCAACACGTATGCGCCAATCTCCGCACATGCGCTATGAGCGTCACCGACACTTTGCCAACCATTCTTGTCAGGAGAAACGCCAACCACGTCCCTGCCGCTCGTGCAGGCATGACAGTACACCCCTCCAAACCCCCTCCTACTGGTTTGGGATTTCCGGGGTACCTTCTGTGAAACATACGCAACAGCCGCGGCGCATGGATTTGGCTAGCAGGCTTCCAACTGCGCTCCTCAACACCATACCCCTTCCAATGAATCAATACTGTAATCTGCCTCTACTTCTTCTGGAGTCAATGACAGCTTCCACCTTGTATTCCTCCTCATCATCAACAACAACAGGGGTAGGGGCCGATGGAAGACGTGTACCTGGAGTAACAGGTTTCAGGAGCCAGACATGAAAAACAGGGTGTATCTTCATAGACGGAGGAAGTTCAAGTCTCAAGGCAACAGGGTTCACTATCTTGGACACAGGGAAGGGACCTATGTATTTAGGTTGAAATTTACAAGCCCCTCTCAATGCAATGTGTTTGGTTAACAACCATACCGTATCTCCTATCTGATACGGGGGTTCAGGTGTTCTGTGTGTGTCTGCCCCTTTCTTGTATAGTGTTTTGGCTTTATCAAGACCATCTTGGATGGAATTATGTACTACCTGCAAATGTTGGACCAATGCCGAAACTGCTGGGGTGTCACAAGAGGTCGAAAGGGGTATAGGCAGCACCCGTGGATGGAACCCATGAGATCCATAAAAAGGGGTAAACAAAGTAGAGAAGTGATGGCTGTTATTGTAAGACAATTCGGCCAACCAAATTATGTCATCCCAATCCTGACTAGACTGGATACATTGGCATCTCACAAATTGTTCAAGGCTTTGGTTAACGCGTTCTGTTTGTCCATCCGTCTGTGGATGGTGGCTGGATGACAAACGAACGTCCACCTGTAGCAGTTTACATAATTGTCTCCAAAACTTGGATATAAATTGTGTACCCCTATCGGTTATTAAAACAAAGGGAATTCCATGTAATCTGATGATGTGCTGTAAAAACACCTGTGCTAACTTCATTGAAGTAGGAAGACCTAGCAAAGTGATAAAATGGGCAGTTTTGGTGAATGAGTCAACCACCACCAACAGGGTAGTATTTCCCTTGCTAGTGCGTGGTAACTCCACAATGAAGTCCATGGACACGGTGTGCCATGGCCCCGGGGACGTAGGAATAGGACAAAGAAGACCCACTGGTTTGACATGGGATGCTTTTCCTTGGGCACAGACGTGGCACGTCTTAACATAGTCCTGTACATCTTGTGAAAGGTTAGGCCACCAACAATAACGTTTCACCATTTCTATTGTTCTTTTATATCCTGGATGACCGGCTGTTCCCTGAGTGTGACACCAATGTAACACCTTTTGTCGCTGTTGAGTAGTGGGAATATACAAACTCCCCTGTACATAATACAACCCTTGTCTACACTGGGTGTCTTGGGATCTAAGATAATCAAGGGTGTTAGGAGTCTGTTGAGCTTCCTTGACTTCATTCATGAACCTTTCTTCGGCCGTGAGAACCCCTATTATCTTGTTGATATCTAGGATGTTGGGTGGATCATCTGATGAAGGAGAGGACTCAAAACCAATGCGAGAAAGGGCATCCGCCTTCCCATTCTTTTTTCCAGCCCTGAAGTGAATTTCAAAATCATACCCACTAAAGAATTGGGTCCATCTTAGTTGCCTCATGGATAGCGCCTTGGTAGTCCTAAGATATTGTAGGTGTCTATGGTCTGGTATGATAGTAACAGTGTATCGTGTACCCAACAGATACGGCCTCCTTTCTTCAAGTACCTTCTTTATTGCAAGTAGTTCACGTTCCCCAACGGCGTAATTAATTTCGGGAGCGGTAAGCTTGTGAGAATGAATAAGCCACTGGATGTAATTCTCCTGTTTCAGGGTGGACTTGTGATAGCACACCTCCCACCGCTACTTGTGACACGTCTACTTCAACAATAAAGGGACTCTGTTGATCAGGATGCCAGAGAATCGGAGCGCTCGTGAAGGCTTCTTTTAAGATGTTAAAGGCCTCTTCCGCTTCAGGAGACCACACAAAAAGGATGCCTTTCCGTAATAGCCTTGTAATGGGGGTCACAATTTCAGAAAAGTGGCAAATAAAGCGCCTATAAAAATAGGCGAATCCTATGAATCGTTGTCCTTCTTTAACGGTCCTAGGTGAGGGCCATTGTATCACTGCCTGAACCTTAAGGGGATCCATCTCCAGCCCTTGTGATGATATCACATATCCCAAAAATGCCACATGTGTTCTATGGAAAAAGCATTTGTCTAGTTTGCAGAATAAAAGGTTGTCCATTAGTTTCTGTAAAACAGACTGAACATGAATGACGTGTTCTTCCAGGGTGACCGAATAGACTAATAAATCGTCAATATAGGCGATTACGCATTTATCCAACAGGTCCTTTAATACATCAATAATGAAGTATTGAAAGGCTGAGGGCGCATTGCACAAGCCGAATGGCATCACCAGATACTCAAATAATCAGAACTTTGTGCAAAACGCCGTCTTCCTCTCATCTCCCTCCCTTACTCAGACAAGATGGTAAGCCCCTCGTAGATCTAACTTCGTAAAGTATTTGGCAGTTTTCACTTGATCGGGCAGGGAGGAGATGAGTGGAAGAGGGTATCTGTTCTTAATGGTAACTGCATTAAGGGAGCGGTAATCAATACAGCATCGCAATCCCCCTTCCCTCTTCGGAATGAAGAAGAGAGCAGATGAGGCTGGGGACCTAGAAACACGAATAGCAAATTGGGAGTGTTAAAGGTCCGCTAAGTGAAATAGAAAAACGGAGAAGAAGGGACCAGAAATTGTGTTTATATTGTGGGAAGGCCGGGCAATTTTTAAGAGAGTGCCCCATTAAACCAAGACAAAGTAAGAAGTCGGAAAACTAGAAGACCCGAAGCCAAAAGAGACTGAGGCATCGGGTCATTCCGGATCTATAGTCTCCTCCCTCTCTCATACACAAGGCCATTTCTTTGTACCTTCTTTGTTGCAATGGAAACATCCTATGAAATAGGTATCTATGGGAACCCAAGTGTATATTACATGTATAGGCTATAACATCAGAAGAATTCTATGGGTACCTTTAGGGAAGTATGTCAATGTTCTCCTGTTGTCTTCACAAGAGATGATATAGGGGAGTAGAACGGTATATACTCTGTGATACAAGATGCAACAATTAATGTTATATAATCACATGAACCAAGGATCTCTTATAAGGAAGTTTACACTGCTATATTACCTGTGTGGGGGGTATTTAGAAAGTGATAAACAATCCCGGAACCTCAGCGAACTCTGAGTCCAACATATAAAGAAAATAGGGAGCAAACGCTCTTATCCAAAGAGACTGCTAAGTATTCAATAATACTTTAAACACTAGTTCCAATACTTGGAACCGGTAAGTGAAAAACGGAACTGAGAACAAATGGCAAGCGCCAGAACACATGTATAGCTAAACACCAGCTCTAGGAATTTCAATACCTGAATAGGCAAAACGAACTGGAGCCAAACGAACAGGAGCTGCTAAGAACTGGTACGCCATAAACGAACCCGACGAGGACCGCAGCGCCACCACCGTGACCCGGAAGCAAATCAAGACTTCATTACCCGGAAGGAACGTGAAGCGCTCTACAAACAACGAGGAAGGGTTTTATGCTTGCAACATGCATGCGCCAATCTCCGCACATGCGCTATGACCGTCACCGACACTTTGCCAACCATTCTTGTCGGGAGAAACGCCAACCACGTCCCTGCCGTTCGTGCAGGCACGACATAACCTGAAAGAATTTCTCTAGTAGCTTGATACTGGAGTGATGCTTCAACTGCAAGGGAACCTATTCCCTGGCCCAGGAATGAAATATAGATAACATATTTTCTTTAAAAAGTAATTGAATAAATTATTGCATAGGGCAGCCGAAGGTGCTATTACTGGAACCTTTCTCGTTTGGATCCATCAAAGGGTTTACTAGTTATGACATTTCTATGTCTAAATTGACAGCATTTCCCTTGCAGAACATATTGTCTTTGTTCTTCTAATAGTGTAGTGGTACTTTGTAATTGCTTTCATATATTGACTTTAAATGCTAGCATCATAGGCATGTCTCCATTTTCTACTCTAGCATTTTTAATTTTTGTTTTTACTTTTGCAACTGAGAATCCTGCCATGGTGTGGGCCCCTAGGCTTGGCACATAAATGTTGCCTTAATGGGAGAGTTGCATCTAATGAGGAAGTGATCCACTCTCTAAATCTTTGGTCTGCATCTGTGATGTTATCGCCTACATCTGGTTTGATGTTAAAAAGCAGTTTCTCAAATTCTACCAAATCCAACCTTGACCAGCATTGTTCAATGCTAGATATCTTGGCTGGAGTACCGATCATACTTTGAAATGGCAGTAAGATTGAAATTACAAAATGTAAAGGTGATGTGGTTATCTAGGAGGTGTTGGAGTACAATAAGAATTAATGGCCAAGCAAAAAACTGATTGATGAAGACTTACCATCATATTTCCATGTTTCAGACAAGTTATTTTGACAAGAAAGTCTATTATTTAGGGCTGTGCAATTTGTAGTACCTGTGAGGTTATCTAAGGTTGTGCTAGACATGGATCATAAGGGGCATCCTGAATGAGTTGTATGAAGAGAGGTACTGGAAGGTATTTCTGGTGTCCTGGAGTTAAAGACAGGGTTAGATTATGCATGGAATGTGCCTTCAGTGACAAATCTCGGAGGACCATTGAGTATACCATGTTACCCATCTCAAGACCTAGGTAGGGTTTAGGGTAGAGTTTCCTTAGATAGATCTGGCCCCATTAGTCTAGGCAAGAGTTAAGTGTATGTCATAGTCTTGATTGATCAATGGCCATAGTGGCCAGTTAAAATTGTAAACCAGGTCACCTCTAAGGAAGTAATTTAGTTCATGAAAGATGTGTTTGAATGAGAAGGTTTTTCCAAGGAATTGGTAACGGAAAACAGTGTACAATTAACACCAAGCAAAATAAAGGAGTTTCTGATTGGTCATGGTATTGAATACATTGGCACATCCTTTTTCCTAAAAAATGACATTGTGGAAAGATGTATTAGAGTTTTTAGAGAGGAATTGCAAATAGCTTCTGTTAATGGGGAAGATTATTATTGATGCATCAGGGAACTATTGAGGAGCAATCTCACCAGATCCAGCTTAATTGGTGACAAATCATCATTTGAAAAAATGAAAGGGTAGAGACACAAGGTGTAATTTGAAACTGATGAGGTTATAGGATATGAGGGGCGAAAGAAAATCTTGATTCATTCTTTGGTCAAAGTCTATTGTTATGTTATGGTATAAGCTGTTTTGTAACGCGCTCAAATACTACCGGAGTATCCTGGCGCGGTATACCGCTGGGGAACCCGTCCTGGCTTTCCCTGTGAGATGGTCCCTACTGGGAGTCCCCAAGGTGAAGCCAGGCATCCCCGGCATTGATGGGGCCGTTGTGGAGATTAGGCAGGCTAATGCCCAGAGTTGCCGAGTGGGACCCCTGGTTAGAGTACGCACTGAGGCGCGAATTATCGAGTCCGCTGACCCTGGTCCACGACCCTGCCGCTTTGGGAATTGAACCCTGGTCCCGGGCCGACTCCTGCTTCCGGGTCTGCTGCCTCTAACCAGTGAGCCACACCACTCCACTCCAGCAGAGTGACACAAACACTGAGGGTTGGTGAGTTGGTTGGAATAAAGAAAGGAAGGTTTGTAAAAACAGGAAAGTTCACGTTTTCCAATCTCTATGGATTCACAGAGTAGGTAATCAAGCAGTGGAATTGTCAGATGGCAATGTGTGGAGCATGAGAAAAGTGGTCAGGATACCGAAGTACATGTGGCCTCAGGGTGATGTAATGTTAGACTGTCCAAATGTCTCTGGATTTCAGTGGAAGGGAGTCACAGGATGATCCCCACCTTGATTCAAAGCATGAGAAGTATTTACTTAAAAGGCACAGAGATTATTACAAGAACTAAACAATGTATTTGATTGAAGGGGCTTCATAGGCACCATTATGTTACAAATATCCATTCTTGTGCATAACATATTAAGTGTAGTGTCACAGACGTATATTTTGTTAAACTGTGTGCTAATTAACATCCATAAAATGCATTATTCACGTTAAATATGTGTTGATCTATTTAAATATGTGTAAAGTATCACGGAAGGGAAAGTGTGATGTTCTCTGGAATTTTGTCCGTGAGCGTCCGGCAGTTGGACAGGACTTCCTACTCTGTCTTGGTTCTCCTGAGAATACATTTAGCTTACAGTCAGGCTGTCTACATGTTTTCTTGATGAAGATGAGCCAATACTACACTTTCCTCCCTTCCCACAATTCTTCTTGATGGGGCATCATGGCAGGATCTTTGCAGTGGCGCAACTAAACTTAAGGGGGCCCCCCTGCAAACTACATGGAAGGGGCCCCCTCTCATTCTCCGTGCCAGTCTAGAGCTCTCAGACCAGTTACTCGCCATACTGCAAGGGATGTGGGGCTATTGTTACGCCACTGTCACCAATAGAGCCATTATAAGTAACACTGGATGGTGGAGCTAAAGGTTGGGCTTAGTTTGCCAGCAGGCTATCATAGGTGGTGGTCCATTCATAGCAGGGTCCCTGCCATCAGTAGGCCCTGGAAGTTTGCCCAATTTTAGGTGGGTTTCCTGATGTAGACTCCTGTCATGATGTACATCAGGCCCACTCATCGTTCAGTATTGACAAAAGTGCATCCACTGCTCCTTCTCGTTTCCATTTTAAAACATTAGACAATGCGACAATGCAGTATTTCAAAAGCAGATGTAACTACAAAGAGCACATTTTTATTATAAATTTTTTATTAGCAGACAATAGCAATCTTAAGAGGCATTGCATAGCTTCATACACACTTTGACTCCAATTCCATCACAGTCTCTCTCTCTCACTCAGTCAGTCAGTCTCTCTCTTCCAGTCAGCCAGTCTCTCTCTCTCTCTCTCTCTCTCTCTCTCTCTCTCTCTCTGTCAGTCAGTCAGTCTATCTCTCTCTGTCATTCAGGCTCTCTCAGTCAGTCAGTCTCTCCCAGTCAGTCAGTCAGTCAGTCTCTTTCTGTCAGTCTCTCTATCTCTCTCTATTTCTGTCAGTCAGTCTCTCAGTCAGTCTCTCTCAGTTTTTCTGTCTCTCTCTCTCTCTCTCTCTTTCAGTCAGTCTCTCTGTCAGTCAGTCTCTCTCTCGGTCAGTCCCTCCCTTTCTGTCAGTCAGTCTATCAGACAGTCTCTCTCTCTGTCAGTCTCTCTGTCAGTCAGTCTCTCTCTCTCAGTCAGCCAGTCTCTCTCTCTGTCAGTCTCTCTCTATCTCTGTGTCAGTCAGTCTCTCTGTCTCTTTCAGTCTCTCTGTCACTTAGTCTCTCTCTCTCTGTCAGTCAGTCTCTCTCTGTCAGTCGCTCTCTCTCTTAGTCTCTCTCTCTCTAAGTCAGTCTCTCTCTCAGTCAGTCTCTCTTTCTGTCAGTCAGTTTCTCTCTCAGTCAGTCTTTCTCTCTCAGTCTCTCTTTCTGTCAGTCAATCTCTCTCTCAGTCAGTCTCTCTCTCTGTTTTTCAGTCTCTCGCTCTCTCAGTCTCTCCCTCTCTGTCAGTCTCTCTCTGTCAGTCTCTCAGTCTCTGTCAGTCACTCTCTCTCAGTCAGTCTCTCTCTCTCTCTCCCTCTCTGTGTCAGCCTCTCTCTGTCTGTCAGTCTCTCTCTCAGCCAGTCAGTCTCTCAGTCTCTCTCTCTCTCAGTCAGTCTCTCTCTCCCAGTCAGCCAGTCTCTCTGTCAGTCAGTCAGTCTCTGTCAGTTAGTCTCTCTCTCTCTCTCTGTCAGTCAGTCTCTGTCAGTCAGTCAGTCTCTTTCAGTCAGTCATTCTGTTTCTTTCTCTCTCTGTCAGTCTCTCTCTCAGTCAGTCTCTCTCAGTCAGTCTCTCTCTCTGTCAGTCTCTGCCTCTCTCTCTGCCTCTCTCTCTCTCTGTCAGTCAGTCTCTCTCTGTCAGTCCCTCTCTCTCTTAGTCTCTCTCAGTCAGTCTCTCTCTCTCAGTCAGTCTCTCTCAGTCAGTCTCTCTCTCTGTCAGTCTCTGCCTCTCTCTCTGCCTCTCTCTCTCTCTGTCAGTCCGTCTCTCTTAGTCAGTCTCTCTCTCAGTCAGTCTCTCTCTCTGTCAGTCTCTCTTTCTTTCAGTCAGTCTCTCTCTCAGTCAGTCTTTCTCTCTCAGTCTCTCTTTCTGTCAGTCAGTCTCTCTATCAGTCAGTCTCTCTCTCTGTTTTTCAGTCTCTTGCTCTCGCTCTCTCTGTCAGTCTCTCAGTCGCTCTCTCTCTGTCAGTCTCTCTCTCTCTCTCTCTCTGTCAGTCTCTCTCTGTCTGTCAGTCTCTCTCTCTCAGCCAGTCAGTCTCTCAGTCTCTCTCTCTTAGTCAGTCAGTATTTCTCTCCCAGTCAGTCAGTCTCTCTCAGTCAGCCAGTCAGTCTCTATCAGTTAGTCTCTCTCTCTCTCTCTCTGTCAGTCAGTCTCGGTCAGTCAGTGAATCTCCTTCAGTCAGTCATTCTCTTTCTCTGTCAGTCTCTATCAGTCAGGCTCTCTCTCTGTCAGTCTCTGCCTCTCTCTCTGCCTCTCTCTCTCTCTTTCTGTCAGTCAGTCTCTCTCTCTGTCAGTCAATCTCTCTACCTCAGTCAGTCAGTCTCTGTCACCCAGTTAATCTCTCTCCCTCTCTCTCTCTGTCAGTCTCTCAGCCAGTCAGTCTCTCGATCAGTCACTATTCAGTCTCTCTGTCAGTCACTCTAATGTCTCTCCACTCTCTCTCTCCATTCTCTCTCTCAACTCTGTCCACTCTATCTCCACTGTCTCACTCTCTCTCCACTGTCTCTCTCACCACTCTCTCTCTCCACTCTCCCTCTCTCTCCCTCTACACTTTCTCCACTCTATCTCTCTCTCTCTACTCTCTCTCCAATCTCTCACCCCTCTCTCTCCACTCTCTCTTCACTGCCTCTCTCCACTCTCTCCCCACTCTCTCTCCCCACTCTCTCCCTCCTCTCTCTCCACTCTCTCTCCACTCTCTCTCCACTCTCTCTCTCCACTCTCTCTCCACTCTCTCTCTCCACTCTCTCTCTCAACTCTCTCGCTCTCTCCACTCTTTCTCTCTCCACTCTCTCTCTCTCCACTCTCTCCCTCTCCTCTGTCTCTCTCTCCACTGTCTCTCTCCACTCTCTCTCTCCACTCTCTCTCTCCACTCTCTCTCTCCACTCTCTCTGTCTACTCTCTCTCTCCACTCTCTCTGTGTCTACTCTCTCTTCACTGCCTCTCTTCACTGCCTCTCTCTCGCCACTCTCTCTTTCTCTCCACTCTCTCTTTCTCTCCACTCTCTCTTTCTCTCCACTCTCTTTCTTTCCACTGTCTTTCTTTCCACTGTCTCTCTTTCCACTGTCTCTCTCCACTCTCTCTCTCCACTCTCTCTCTCTCTCTCCACTCTCTCCACTCTCTCTCCACTCTCTCTCTCTCCACTCTGTCTCTCCACTCTGTCTCTCCACTCTGTGTCTCCACTCTGTCTCTCCACTCTCTCTCCACTCTCTCCTCGCTCTTCTCTCTCTTCTCTCTCGCTCTCTCCACTGTCTCTTTCCACTCTCTCTCTCTCTGTACTCTCTTTCCTCTCTCTCTCTCTCCACTCTCTCTCCACTCGCTCTCCACTCTCTCTCTTCTTTCTCTCTCCACTCACTCTCTCTCCATTCTTTTTCTCTCCACTCTCTTTCTCTCCACTCTCTCTCTCACCACTCTCTCTCAACTCTCTCTCTCTCCGCTTTCTCCACTATCTCAATAATCTCTCCACAATCTCTCTCTCTCTCTCTCTTTCTCTCCACTCTCTTTCTCTCCACTCTCTTTCTCTCCACTCTCTTTCTCTCCACTCTCTCTCACCACTCTCTCTCTCCAGTCTCTCTCTCTCTCTGCTCTCTCCACTATCTCAACATTCTCTCCACAATCTCTCTCTCTTTCTCTCCACTGTATTTCTCTCCACTCTCTTTCTCTCCACTCTTCCCTCTCCACTCACTCTCTCTCCACTCTCTCTCCACTCTCTCTCTTCTCTCTCTCTCCACTCTCTCCACTCTCTCTCTCTCCACTCTCTCTCTCCCCACTCTCTCTTTCCACTCTCTCTCTCCACTCTCTCTCTACTCTCCCTCTACTCTCTCTGCACTCTCTGTCTCCATTCTCTCTCTCTCCACTCTCTCTCTGCACTCTCTCTCTCCACTCTTTCTCCACTCTCTCTCCACTCTCTCTCCACTCTCTCGCCACTCTCTCTCTCTAACCCCTCTCTCTTTCTCTCCACTCTCTTTCTCGCCACTCTCTTTCGCTCCACTCTCTTTCTCACCACTCTCTCTCTCTCTTCACTCTCTCTCTCCACTCTCTCTCTTGCCACTCTCTCTCTCCACTCTCTTCACAATCTCTCCACAATCTCTCTCTCTCCCTCTCCCTCTCTCTCTCTCTCTCTCTCTCTCTCTCTTTCTCTCCACTCTCTTTCGCTCCACTCTCTTTCTCTCCTCTCTCTCTCTCTCTCTCCACTCTCTCTCTCTCTCTCCACTCTCTAACTCCACTCTCTCTCTCCACTCTCTCTCTCTCCACTCTCTCATCGCCACTCTCTCTCTCTCTCCCTCTCTCTCCACTCTCTTTCTCTCCACTCTCTTTCTCACCACTCTCTCTCTCTCCACTCTCTCTCTCTCCACTCTCTCTCTCCACTCTCTCTCCACTCTCTCTCTCCACTCTCTCTCTCTCCACGCTCTCTCCACGCTCTCTCTCCGCTCTCTCCACTCTCTCCACAATCTCTCCACAATCACTCTCTCTCTCTCTCTTCTCCCTCTCACTCTCTCTCCACTCTCTCTCTCTCTCCACTCTCTCTCACAAAGTAGTGCGCGTTCTAACAAGAGTGCTTACCTGAGGGCACCATTTTGCTGCCTCCTCCCTTCTCATATGAGCATTGCACTGGAGAATGCTCTCCCTGGGGGCCCCCACCCCCATATTTGTCCTTGTCCCTTCTCAGAGGAGCAGAGCCCTGTGGGGAACACTTGTTACATTGTTTCTCTTCAGTCCTGGGTCAGCGAGGAGCTCGGAGCAGGCTGCAGACCGCAGCTGCCTGAGAGAAATCCACTTACTGCACCAATGAGCTGAGGAGGCCCCCCTTTATGTACTGAAGACTGGGGGCCCCCCGTACCGCGAAGGCGGTGGGGGTGTTTGGTACGCCCCTGGATCTTTGCTTGATTTACCCGGGTTGCCCTCCTTGTTTGGAACTGTGGTGCGTGACAATCTTTGTTTGTGCGCACACAAGCCTCCTCAATAGTGAAAGCTCAATGCGGCCATTTTGAGGGCGCACAAAAGAAAATGTGGTTGTACTTGAATGCTACAAATATCAATTTGCGT
Organism: Lissotriton helveticus; assembly: GCF_964261635.1. NCBI lineage: Eukaryota > Metazoa > Chordata > Amphibia > Caudata > Salamandridae > Lissotriton > Lissotriton helveticus. Next base: position 236,051,775 of record NC_136060.1, read on the forward strand.
AACTTGACCTGGGAGATGATGACACTACGCAGCCTGCGATTCGCCATCCTCTTATACAAAGTAAGCCTTCCCATCCATGCCAATAAGCCACCCTTACCAGTGGTATCTGCATGCATTTTTAATTACAAACTTGCCACGCTGGTTGGGCCCAAAGCCAAGTGATAGCCAATTGCTGTCGTTTACATATTACTAACTGGAGTTTTTCCGTTCTTGCTTCGAAGGAAATCTTATTATACATGATTTAATTTGCGCGTTTTCCCCTGCAGCTATAAATAATACACATTTTGGATTTAAAGCTGGAATGACCCTTCCCTTTTCGTTTTGTTTCTAGTTTCGTTTTCTCATTTGCTTTTCCAGTACCTTTAAGCTATGTGGCCATTTATCATTGTTTGTGCAGCTTGACCTGCTTGGGGGCTCATTTTATTTTAAGATCAAAACTTTGATTAATTGTCATATCGTACGCTGTGGTATTTCGCTTGGAGTATCGATGGATGTACTATTCCCATGTGTGCCCTAACTCCATTTTTCAGTTTCTCTAGGAATCATTCTTTTAGATAGTGCATGAAATGGGTCACGAGTAAAAGGTCTCTGTAGAGAGATTCTTTTTCAGTACTTTATAATAAATAGAAAGAGCAACGGCTTTTTAACTGTAATATAGAATACTACAAAATGACACATATTATTATAATCCTTCTTTTTCAGAAGTTCTGCTTTATAAAGAAATGCACGTATTATTAGAAAACTATTCAGAAATATCAATGAATTGGCAAATGCAGAAAAACTATTCTTCATTTAATAAAATGAAACAGTATTGCATGCTATGAAATGTTTAACCTTTTCTTGGAACACATATTTGCATCTGAAAAGAAAAAGTAAGGCTTTTTATCCTACTATGCATAATTATATAAATATGCAAATTTGGCAAATTATGTATCCCTGATTTCACCAGCTTTAGTAAATAAATAACTCCTGCATTATGTTGGCATAACATAATCCCTATTCTAAAATGTCCTCAACTCTGTTCACATTCGGTGAAATGTCCAGTGTACTACCCGGAAAGAGGTGTGAAGTGTTTTTTTCTGATTTAAAATTACGTCACCGAAAGCGTGCTAATTTCTATGGAACTACATGGTTTCGGAAGCCAAATGGCTTCTCTTAAAACATATGCAGCCTTATTCATCAACGGGCCGTTTTGCGAGCCCCTAATAGCGATTCATAGCGAATCGCTATTAAGGACTCGCAAAACGGTATTCATGTAGGAATTGCTAAATAAATAGCGATTCCTACACATTCCTTATTTGCGAGTAGCAAATTGCTAATCGCAAATAAGGAATAACTCCCCATTCATTCCTATGGGCCAAAAGGCCCATAGGAATGAATGGGGAGTATTCCTTATTTGCGATTAGCAATTAGCTAATCGCAAATAAGATAGCGATTTAAAGGGTGCCAGGGGTGTCCAAAGGACACCCTGTAGCGCCCCTTAAATGCAAATTGAAACAGGTGTTGCGCACACACATGTCCAAAGGACATGTATGTGTGCAACATGCAACTTAGAAAAATGCTTTTAAAAGCATTTTTCTAAGTTTTTGCTATTTACCGAGAGGTCTGACCTCTCGGTAAATAGCGGCCCAAAATTGCATTTTCGCAATTTTAAAATGCTTCATGAATTGCATTTAAGGAATCTCAAATAGAGATTCCTTAAATTCAATTCTTCGCAAATGTGCGAATTCTTAAATAGCGAATTTTGCATTTGGGATGATGAATCCCAAATGCAAAAATTGCACTCGCAAAAGGCAAGATTCTGAGAATCTTGCCCTTTGCGAGTGCAATTTAGCTTGATGAATCAGGCGGATGCTTAGTTAAATGTAAGAATGGGTGGCTGGCAGGCTAGTTGGCTGCTAGGTTGCTGCATAGATGGATAGATAAACAGACAAGACTTTTCTCCTGGAGGGCTGTTTGCGGTGGTGGGTACGTGTAGAACGTGCTAGCAGCATGGGAAGAAGCAGCCATGTGGCACTACCAAAGGCATTGATTTAGCAACATGCCAGGGGTAGTGAAAGTGACATCACATACCCTTTAACCTTGATGGCATCACATAAAGTGACATCATATGATGTTTTACATTGATTTTTTACAGAAAGGATAGTCACATGACACATGCATCAAAACAATTGACATTGCGGAAGTTTCATAATAACTGCATGTCTAGAATACGATGTATAGAAAGAATAATGTCTGTTTTAGATACCCCCTATATTATGATGCTCACTTGATATCTTTGAAGGTTCTGTAGTATAATATTTTTCCTGGATTCTAGTTAGCGAGTCAAGAAAATAAGCCAGACATCTTCCATTGGGCTTTTCCCCCTGAGACAAATTTGTAAAGAATGAGGTGAAATATTGCATTCTAAAGCACAATTTTCACATTAATTTATTAAAATGCCTTAAACGCTGAAAGTATATTAACCCCTTGTGCGGTCATGACGAGACCAGGCCGTCATGAGTCACAGTTGAGCTGTGCTCATGACTGCCTGGTCTTGTCATAACGCCGCCGCTCCGCCCACGCGCGGTTAATTCCCCACCTGTATGGGGGAATTAATGGCGGGGTAGTGACGAGACCAGGCCGTCATGAGCACAGCTCCACTGTGACTCATGACGGCCTGGTCTCGTCATGAGCACTGCGGCACCGCGCTCACCCCACCCCGCCCCCCGCACCGTGGGGGAATAAGCCCCACCAGGGCCGGACTGGGAACCACAACCGGCCGTGGCAAAGTGCTCCGCCGCACCCACCTCCCCACTCGGGCTTGGAGGTGCCGCCGAGCTCTTTGCCGGGGCCGGTTTTTGGCCGATTTTGGTGCAGGGCCAATTTTGCAGCTATTGTGCAAAAACGGCTGTGTAACAAAAACGGCCCCCAGGGGCCCAAAATCAGACCCATCTGTGCGGCCCACCGGGGGATTGCCCGGTGCTCGCTATGGCCAGTCCGGCCCTGAGCCCCGCAGGGAAGAGGTTAATTAAATATTCAAATCCTTTTGTCATGTGCCCAGACAATTAAACCCAATATCCTCCAGGAGATAGCCAAATTTGGTTCAACATGTGCAATGGGTGCCTCCATATGTCGAAAATTACCTCCATTGTGCCAGGGCCAGCATTTTATCATGGGTGCCTCCATATGCCATGGGTGAGCCTTCTATAAAATAAATTACATAAAATATGGCAGCACCAGAATTTTGCAATACAGTCTGTTTATGGAAAAGAGGCGACCCTTATATCAAAATAACGTCAGTATATGGGGCCCAGCATCTCGGCATTGGTTGCCACCCTCCCATATGCTAGGTTGTTCACCTTTATGCCAAGAATTAACCCTAGTGTGCTAGTCCGCGCATTTTGCCATTAGTGTCCATATGCCAAGAATATCCTAAAGTATGCCAGTAGTGTTTTCACTGGTACCCTATATACAATGAATTACCTCTAGCATACCAGTACCAGTACTTTACAATTGGTGACCTTTTAATGGCACAAAATACCCCAGTGGGCCAGTGCCGCCAGTATTTTATCACAGGTGTATTTCATGCTACGAATAACCTTAAATATGCCAGCACCAGGTTTTTCCTTTTTTCCTCTGGGTGTCCCTATAGGAAAATATTTACCTTCAGTATGCCACAACCACTTACAAACTTACAAGTGTCACATTACATTTGCATTCACACTGACTCGTTCACACTCATTCTGTCACTTACACTCACTCTTTCATTCATTCTCACATATAATCTCTCACTGACTCACACTCTCTTACAATCCCTTACACTCATTCTTGTTGATTCCCACTCATTCACTTGCATTCACTCTCAATCACACTCACCCATACTGACACTCAATCTCATACAATCTCACTCACTATGTGTCACTGATTCTCGCTCACTTTCACACATGCACACATGCAGACAGACATACTCTCCCATACACACATTCTCTCTCATATAGACACATTATCATTAGCATGCATGCACACAATATACATTGAAAACCATTTTTACTATTCCTACCATTATAGGTCAAACGCCAGCTAAGTGTTTCCATTTTTGTTACACTGGTTGTGAAAAATAATATATTATTCACCATTATGATAATGAAGACTGAGAATAAAATAAGCGAGTCAGAGCTTTCCCTCTGTTCTGTTATCTGAGATTGTGTAATTTGCATGATTTTGGGGATTTTGCATCTTTCTTGTAACATGAAATTCCAAAAATGATGCCAATATACAACATGACATATTTACAAGGTATTACTGCGAAAAATGGGTTATACAGTGAATTGCCAGAACACACCATTTGTGTCTTTGCACTATTTCGTTTACTTTACAATGTGCCCTTTTGTCAAAAACAGACGAAAGGACACTATTCATACAAGAATGTATGCAAGGAGATTGGTTTGCATTTCACGAAATTATGCATAATTTTATGGACAGTTTACTAAAATGTTGCATAATTTCATGAAAGTAAATGAAGCAAAGTCTGGGCATTCCTACTATTCAACTAATTTCCAGCATAGAAATAGTCAATGTTTTAAGGTGGCGAAGGGCTGGGGCAAAAACCCCTCCATGGTGGAAAGGATAATGGATCTTCTCCAAACTTAGTGCCTGATTATGATCTTGGCGGACAGGGTTAGTCCGACACAAACGTGACAGATATCCCATCCACTAAATTACACTTCTATTATAGCCAATGGAAATTGCAACACAGCGGACGTTTGTGGCAGAGCATTCCATCTGCCAAGATTGTAATCTGGCCCTTAGTGTGTGTTAGGCCTGGCATCATGGCCATGGTTCTCCCCTATCATTTTGCCTTTAACTCTCCTATTTTGCTCACTTTATTTTTGCTGACTTTTGACTCTACTAACAATGGGCACATTTAATGTACTTGTACGTCACTAGTTAAGTGGAAGTACATGTTCCCAGGGCCTGTAAATTAAATGCTACTAGTCGACCTTGTGCATTTTCTAGTCAAACAAACATATTCAAAATTAAGTTGTTGTTGTGAATGCACTGTAATATGATTCTTTGTTTACTCTGTTGACATTTTGGTGCATTGCTTTACTTAAATTGGTGGTAAAGTTTGATGTTGTTTGGCTGTGTGCGTTGTGTTCCCTTTTGGGTTTTGCCTTTCGGCTTGCAGCACTGATTGTGCCACCCACTTAAGAAGCACTTCAAACATGGTGCAGGCCTACGATTACAGCCTACATGTGCAGCTTTTAAACTGACATTTCGATCTGGCAATCTGCCAGGCCCAAACATTCCTTTTTAATTCATATAAGTCATCACTAGGGTAGGCCCTGAACAACCCAGATGGCAGCGTGCAATGTAATTTAAAATGTATGACATGCACTTTTAATTTTTACATGTCCAGTAGTAAAAAAACTCTGAATTTGTTTTTCACTACTGCAAGACCTACCTCTCTATTATGGGATAACATTAGAGTTACCTTACTACATGTATCAAGCAGTAACTTTCAGTTGGGAGCAGGTGGACAGTGCAAGTTTGGTGTCTAGATGACTGTAATTAAATCCCTCTTTAATGGTAAATTCAGATTTCTTATCCTGCCTACAGCCTGGTCATGGGTCACATGACTATGGGTAGCTGGCATTTTGGTCATTGTGTATTGCTCCCAGACAGTGAGACAAAGGGAAGATAGGTATTAGCAAGATGGGCCTCTCTGAGTTAACAAAAGTAGCTATCACCTACCACACGTTTACATCACAAAGTCTGTGCCTAAGCACTCTCACAAAGGGTTTGTCACTAGTGTTTTGTGACCCAAAACAAGTTGGGGCCAAGAGAGAAATGGAATGTGTGTGGACTTTGCCAGGAAGAAGGACTGCTGTGCTGCTTAAAGGACTGCCACTTTGCTAGACTCCTGCTCTGGAGGACTGCTGCCCTGCTGTAATAACCTGTTCCCCTGCTGCCCTCCTGCTTGGGTTAGAAGTACTGGACCTGCATCTCTAAACCCAGGGCCGCAGAGCACTTATGTTGATATTCATATATTCAAGACAGTAAAGAAGTCTATGTCTTAAACATATGATGTATTCTCTATGTAAATTCTCCTTTTTAAGGCATTGCCAAGGGAGCGTAGGCTGTAAGCTTCTCTGAAGGAGCCTTTTGTTTTGCACTATTAAGGTCAAGAAGGGTCTTAATACTTATCTGATTGTAAAGATGTATACCCAAAACAGGAATTTTCACTGGGCTGACTATGGATGTACTTTCTTGCTTCACAGTGTATACAATGTCTTTCATAGTGTCAGGATCAGTAAGAAGCACTGGAAGAAAAAGACATTTTAGGTTGTGATTTCTTTGACCTTGGATACCTTTGACAAGTCCTTGTGCTCACATACTGAAATGTCCAGAAGACTTACACTATTCTTATCAGAATGTTGATCCAGCACAGAAGTGATAGTTACGCAGATGTCAACACAAAGCAGGGAAAGGTTCAGACATTGACTCAGATAGAGTTTTTTTCATGTTCTTCGAAAATTACATCTGAGCCAGTGGAAGATTCTAGAATGCTGTGATCTTTCAGCTCAGGAACATTCGTGGCACTGGACTAGGATTCCAACTTCGGAGTTGCATAGCTGGAGCATGGTTTAACAAAAGCCTTGTCAACCTTCTCACCAGGAAAGGAAGAGTGTTTTATTTTAATCTTGAGCGGGATGACATTTTCTTCCTCAAGGTCTGCTCAAAGTTTTAAGGATTCATCCTGTCTCTTAACCAATTCAGTTAAAGCTTTAACTTCATTATTCTCAGAGAGACAATATCTGTTTTTACATACAAGCACGAAATATTAAAACCATAAATTATCATCAGATCATTAAAAAAGAATTAAACTATAAGTTATCAAGAACAAGAGAATAGAAAATATCATAGTTGCCACATTTAGGTTAAAAAAGTTTGTCTTCTGCGCCACATACTAATTAAATAACGGGATACAGCGAACACAATAGGGGGATGAGTATCATAAGTCAGGATCCGACAAGCCTGAGTGAAATACAGAAGTTTGAGGTTCCTGCAAAGTGGGATCAGCCAACAATTTCTAATTGCTGAATAAGCAGGGCAAAAAAACAATACATGTGCTACATTTTCATTTTTATAATCACATGCAGGACAAGCTTCATTGTTAGACTTTAACCATTTACATGTAAATTACCTAATAGGTAGAGTGCCATGCCTTAACTGGAGATAACGCTTTCTAGCAAGCGGAGGTTCAATTACATCCATGAATTCCTCAAATTTAGATTCCAATTTGACTAAGAGGAACTCTGTCGTTAGCCTGCCCATAATTGCAGAGCTCTGTAATATTAGAGAGTTCTGGCTACGTATCTGAGTATGGAGTTCCCTTTTTGATATCCCAGGGCAATGGATCTCAGGTGTCTCCCACAGTTCCGGGAGACCTATCCAGATACTAACAGCCCTAATGTGCTGCAGCCATGGGATCTTTTTACATTTAAGGGAAGTCCAGACCTAAGATAATTCTGCTCTGTAGGCGGCCAGTTCCGGGACTGACCAGAACCTCTTCCAGTACATAATTGGTCTTGCACTTGTGATCTCCTCTATTGGCTCCATCCCAGCTTGTATGTATCTTATGTGCACTTTTATGGTCTTTGACCGAAATAAAGTTATCAAATGAAATATCTGTTTTTTAAACAGGGTTCAGTCTTAATGGACACAAGTCCTTTAGCATCATTTTGGTATTTCAAACCGACATATTCATAATATAAGTCCATTATTTCTCTATTAAGCACATACAGGTCTTCTAGTAGAGACGTCAATTCAGTGGCTCTATCAGGGGTTACTGCTGGCTTTTTAGGCCTGGGTAATCTTTAGTCTGTACATCAAACATGACTCAATAAGCTTTAGGTGTCAACTTATCTTTAGTACATGATATATAATATCATAAACCATTGTGTCCTTCATATGCTATTTAGCTTATCTTGCTGCCTCAGTGGAAGTTTAGAATTCCATATATAAAGTTCTGAACCAACTACCCAGACCGATTTTGACTGCCTTGGTATAACAAATGTTCTAAATTTGCTGTTCTGATGATAACTCACAAATTGTGTTCTACCAATTGGATCCACAAAATGGGCAAATTTGACTATAAGTCATACAAGTGTTTGACCTAGATTCAGTGTGGCTTGACCTGAAATCACTGAAGCACTGGGGCTCATTCAGCTGGTAACTTAAAAACCTGCTGTTTGTGATAAATCAACATTGAAATTATTTTCTGGAAATTGGTTCAAAAGGTCTCTGAGAATTAAGAAGGATGCAGCTACATATGCTGTAATTTGTGGCATTTTATTACCAGTTTGATAAAATGCAGCTACATACTGTATCTGGAATATTGTCTTCAGAGATACATTTGTCTTGGTACAGATTCCTTGAGTAACAAACTTCGAGAAATTTTCCTTTAACAGCACCAGAATTTGAAGAAGAACTTTGTCTTTCTGCGGTCATCAAGGTTTACAAAAATGTGTTTCTATCCTGTAGGTCACTGTGAGACATGACATCTTTAGGCATGTTTCCCCTGTCTTTTTGCTTTTTGACCTCCTGTTTTTGATGGCATGCTGGAATTCTTTTTGCTGATTTAGTGTCTCCGTGCACTTTTTCACTGCTCTTCAGTTCTAAAATGCAAGTGGTCCTATTGTAAATTCTGTTATGATTGGTTTTCATTGATTGGAATATTTGATTTACTGGTAAGTCTCTAGTAAAGTGCACTGCGTGTGCCCAGGGCCTGTAAATCAAATTCGCCTAGTGGGCCTGCCTCACTTATTGTGCCTTTCACACAAGTCTCATCCTCACCACTTCATTGTCTGCAGGCACAGTTTTTAGCTGCCATGCTGACCTGGCAAATGCACTCACTTGCCAGACCGAACCCTTTCCTTTTATTACATAAATGTCACCCCTAAGGTAGGCCCAAGGTAGCCCGATGGGCAGGGTGCAGTGTAAATAAAATGTAGGACATCACTGGTGTGTTGGACTCGGCCCTTTTGGCAGGTTCACCCCGAAACTTTTAGCATTTTCCTAGCCTGTTTCTGTAACCTGGTGTTGGTGATTTTAGGCATCTGCGCACTTTTTTCACTGTGGTCCAGTGTAAAGTGCGTGCGCTTCTGAGTATGTGTGGTGAGACTGGCCTGCCCTCCCATAGGAATGCATGGGGGATATGTGTGTCCCTGGCAGTTCCTGATGTGAGCGGAGTGCAGGGGTTTAATCCATAGTTATTGGATTGCTGTTCACCCTATGTGGGAAGGGTATGCCCAGACGTGGGTCCCGTGCTCACTACGCCACTGGAGTCAAGCTATCCGGGCTGAAGACGGCTGATAGCCAGAACCGGTCATAGGATGCTTGATTCCGGTTCAGGGAAGACGTGTCATGGCAGTTCGGTATGGACTGTTCCCATGAGGCACAGGATCAAGACTGATTTGCATATGGCCATGTCTGAACTGGGGTGGCATGGTGAGCAAAATAACGATGGATTAAACCCAGATCTGTGACTGGGGGTGAATGTTTTGCCATTGTGCAACATTCCGTCCATCATCTTGTGTGTTTTGCAAGCCTTAGCTAACCAGAAATGCCATTTGTAACATGGTGTGTTATACCTGTCCTGATAGTGAAATACTATACATTTCGTTTTACACTATTGAAAGGCTGTCTTTCCCATGGGAGCAGCTTTCTAACAATTTACAAGTGTAACATTCAATCGGGAAAAGATAAGAGAAATGGAGTTTAGGCATAGTAAATGTATTTTTCAAATTGTGTATGCAAAAATGCCACTTTTAAAAAGTGCACAAGGGGAAGGACATGAACCTTATTTTATCTGTAAACATATTTTGAATTCACGTTTTGGTCAAACACATTGCTTTTTGTTTGAACCGGTATTTTATTTATACCTTTTAATTAGGAAGATTTTGTTTTTTGTTATATAGTCAAACATGAAAAAGACAAAAGTCTAATTATATCCAAATACGATACATACATTAGAAGATCATTATACACATCAGTAATACACATAAATAATGCACAAGGGCAGTACACAAATTAAATACCAAAATACAAACATCCAGTGCTTTGACGTTCTTATACTAACTGAAACAAATAAATTCAAGAAGCTGATCAGAGACTATCTAAGAATATCTTCTTATATTTTAAGCCTATTCTTGCAATATTTATATCTTTGGTACTGTAGATTGGATTTTTAGCATTTGGGGCTTGTTTTACACAGGTAAATATTGTCTATTTTTTAAAACTATTGTGATATCCCTTCGTAGGTCAACAGTTGAAGCACAGCCAGCAGCTTTGTCTGCGGAACAATGTTAATCGTCCGCTATGTTGGTACCGTCAGACTGTGGGCAATGTGGCAGTGTGCAGCAACTAGAGAATGGGGTGATAATTCTTTTGCCACTTTTGCTGCGCTAAAGTGCTGATAACTCGGCGATAAGTCCCCACCGTTGGGTTATAGGGTGACTCTTAAATGAGGCTTTGTGTTTATAAGGACTTTGTTGTAGCTACATGCAAATCACAAGAAAAAAGATGAAAAAACAAGAACAGTGGGCAGGGTACAAACACCCTGACCCCCCTAGGCCTGCTCAGGAGATCCCACAAAACCCCCCAGGGCCCAAAAATTATTACTATTTTTTTTTTGTTTTAAAGTGGCCGGGTGCACGAATACGGAAGGAAAAAAAAAATGATGGGTCGTATTCTCAAGGACTTATCGCTGAGTTATCGGCACTTTAGCGCAGTAAGAGTGGCGAAAGAATTATCATCTCATTCTCAACCTGGTGAAAACTGCCGATATCGCCAGTTTTGCAGCGATAGCTTCCGCAAAAAACATCCCCACGAATGAGAGTGACAACTAACGCTAATGATATGCAGAGTAGGCGTTCCCATGCAAAAAAACGACAAAAACACAACTTCCTGATGTTTTCACCGACCAGCCAAATCCAGGCGATAAGCCGCGTTAGCAGTACAAATGTAATATCTGCCTTTTACTGGTGTAAAGCAGGACGACTACCTACAGTATAAAAGGGAGCCCAGCCAGAGCCACATCTGAAGACCAACGCATGCGTGAGCTACTGCAGCTTCGACACAAAAGAAGGCCACAACACCCACCTCCACCATCCCCAGGACCCCCTCCTCGGACCCCCTTTTTACCACGAGGCAGTGCAGAACAGGACAGCGGACTTTCCCAAAATGGCATAGCCCCTCAGCCACACAATAGCTGAATATTGGGAGAGGTGGGAACCAATTATGGGTGAAGGAGTCAAGTCACCCATCAATAACAAGGCATATAATGCCAAGTGTAGCAGTGATGTGGAGAAGTGTGGCTCAATGGTTAGAGCGGCAGACCCTGATGCAGAAGTCTGGCCCAGGACCAAGGTTCAATTCCCGCCTCGGCGGGTCTTGGGGCTCAATTTCCTCAGACCTGATAATTCTCACCTCGGTGCCTATTCCAATCATGAGTCCCACTCTGCAACACTGGGCAATAGCTTGCTTAATCTCCACAACGGCCTCAACAATGCTAGGATGGCTGGCTTCACATTGGGGGTGCCCAGGAGTGGGCACTTCACAGGGAAAGGCCAGGAAGGGTTCCTCAGCGGTATTCGTACAAGCGCCGAGAGGCCTCAAGGTAGTCGTGCGCTATACCCCTACATTTACATATACATGTGCTGGACAGACCTCCCTATGCAGAACACAGACCTTTTCATGTGTACATATACTGCTGGGGCTTGTAGTGTTGTGGACAGTGGCCGCAACCATATTACCTCAGTCAGTGGGGAAGAGCACAGTCATGTAGCTGTGTCGTTTCCCCCTGTAAGCGGAAGCAGAGTGGGCTGGTCCATTGTATGCCACTCGAGCATAGGAGTATGAAAAAAATAGGCTAGAGCTCTGGGGGTTGTTCACTTCTGTGAAGGCCAACGTGTCTGCATCGGCCCTCACCCTGGAGAACTAGGCCTTATGGGCCAGCGGCGCAGGGCAAGCCTGTAATCTCCGGGTTCACCTGCCTTGTCAGACAGAGACATGAGACACTCTGTTAGGCGTAGAAAATCAGGTTTATTAGCTGCAGCTAAGCACAGTTATCCAAGAAGTACAGAAGGTAGATTCTTAGGAGACTGCCACTTCATTCCTTGGCGCACAATCTTTTATAGTATACATATTTACAATGTCTACTCCCAAAACATACAAAACTGACAAATAGGAAAAGTTTGAAAACAAGCTATCAAGTGTCTTGAATACGCCCTTCTTTCAGACCCCGTGTTCTCCCCTCCCCTCAAGTTAATCAATGCTAGTGCATGTAATCCAATTTGCAGGTGGCAGGACGTCTTTGCGAGCCTCAAAGGATAGTTGTGTAATAGGAGAATACAAGGAGAGAATAGTGAAGGCCAGTCAAATAAGATAAAGTAAAGGAAGAATGGTGGGACCCAAACAGTCAACTAAGACAAGGATCAATCAGTCTAGACATGGATTAACTAACTCGGCCAGACCCTGACATCGGTTTCACAAACAAGGACAAAGGGTTACTTTTTAATAGGAGAGACGAACAGCTGGAAAGGCAAAAACACTATGTTCGCCGTGCTGCCTGAGTGAGGGCAACACAAAATGGCACTCTCACAAAATGGCGGCTGACTACGAAGCGAAGTCAAAAATCACAGAACCTCGGTCCCTCCTTTTGCCATTACTCAGGCAAAACACAAAGGACTCAAGTAAATCTGAGTCAATGTCAATGGTCATGAGGTCATTGAGCTGTTGCTGCAACATCATTTTAATGTTCTCTGTTTTCTGTGACACAGGCTTTGGGACACACAAGGTGGCACAAAGACCACAGATGGCGGGACCACACTGCAAACAAAGACAGCAAGAGAAAATGATGGCTAAAATCATTCCAAGGAACGTTAACACTTTCCATCCCCATGTGGACAGTAGTCCCCAAAACCATCCCATCACAGACCAATCTCCTGTGTCCTGATGAATAGACTCTAAAATCACGTGTAACTTAGAAATGGCTAGGTATACTGTAGGGGCATTATCAGGAATGTAAATGCAGTAACTAGACCCAATCAATTTACAGACTCCTCCTCTATCTGCAAGGACAATGTCTAAAACCATTTGGTTTTGCAAAGTCATAAGACGATCCGCCTGAAGTTCAGCCGTCAGATTACTCAAGGCTCCGGAAGTCACATTTATCGTAGCCTCAACAACACGAACTAGCTGACTAATGTTTCTGCTATTGGCGATTGGGCCCCAGAAGGGAAGGAACCCTTTAATAAAGTCTCCTCCCTCTTGTCCATCTGTGTCTCCAGAGTCAATAACCCCTCTACCATATCTTTTTCGGTGATGTCCTGAAGGAGCAGTGTATGTAGGGGGAAGAAGAAAAGCTATATAACATGTTGCTGAAAAATAGGCGGGAAGCCATGTATAGGCTCTATCGTGACAAACAAAATATGTACCTTGAGATGGTACCAACGGAGAAGAAATCAAGGGGGAATAGACATATGTATGGGAACAAACACTCTTTTCCTGTTTATTCTTATTATTCTGACCATTGACTTGCAAACATAAGTTACCTTTATGAGGTACAGTCCAAATTGGTAAGGATATTCTTTGTCTAGCCTTGTCAGTGAGGCTAGTAATGTAACAAGTCACATTCCAACCATCATATGCTCGTTTCTCATCAACGGGAATCTTACTAATGTCGGCAATTTTAGCCATAGTCACTATTCCCTTTATCAAAGGACTATGACTATAATCTGATCCACCAGTATATATATCACCAGGAGGATATCGAAGTTGATTCTGATATGCATTGGAAAACATAGCCAAATAAGCCCAAGCGGAACCTTCATATGAAAACGGGAGAACTAAATATGGCATCCCTTTCTCAGCGTTATGGGGCATAAGCCCACAAACCCAACAGTCAGTAGTATTAACTACCAGTTGATGCTGATGTAACAACTGGATGAATGAATTGTTGAAATATTCTGTTCTCCTAATCTGTTCATGGTCTGGGAGTGTATAGAACTGATGCGGAGAGGTAGTAGTAGAAGAAGGCAAAGAAACAGAAGTTGGAGCAGGTGCTGGCTGCATAGTGTAGACAATCCATCCCACACAAGCTAATAGAATACATAAACATACTAAAATACACAATGCCACGCCACATCTATTAAACAATAATTTTTTATACTTAATTTGCATTGCAACTTTTTTATCATTCCCTCCCACTTTATTATCCATTCTCTAAAAGCGTTGCTCACGGTAATCTTCCTGGATCACTTAGTTGTGGTTATTAGCCGTCCTATGACACTGCAAGTCCTGCTGACCTAGGTCACTACTCAGGTCACAGCCTAAGACTCATACCGTGACCCTGCAACTTGATGGATAGTGAAAAGGAAATGTCTTTCAAAAAGAGTAACCAAAAAAAAAGAAAACAAAGTTCACTTGTCTTTCGGAAACCTGGGTCTTAGGTTGTACCATGTCTTACCAGGTATCGTTTGGTCTCGAAACAAAGTCTCTGGGTTAGTCGTGTCTAGTCGCAAATGTGGAGGTACAGCTTCTTGCAGCACGTCGTCATCTTCTTTCTCAGAACTTGTCCAGTCCAGGCGTGCACTACTGAAAGGTACAAATTGGGGTACTTTTTCACTCTCACTGTCACCTACGCCTTCTTGGACCCACTGGTCATAAGGTAAAGGCAAGCGTACCCTCTTACAGTGCACGCCATGGACCCAGTTTTTCTTCCCAACGACTTTAACTGCTGTACGGGTTACAAGAAGCACTTGTCGCGGCGGCCCCCAACGAGGTTGCAGATTCTTCTTCCTCTGGAAGTTCTTTACACATACGAAGTCTCCAGGTTGAATGGAATGACCTGGATCTGAGGAAGCCTCTGGCAAAGCGTTTTGAACCTGTTGATGAATAACACGTAATTTAGTGGTGAGGTCATGTAAGTAATCAACCAACAATGGGTGTGGAATATCAGAATACTTTTTAGGTCGAGAGACTCCCCAAACATTAGCTGGGCGTCCAAAAACGACCTCATAAGGGCTAAGTCCTAAACGAGAATGTACAGTTGTTCTCGTAGAGAGAAGTGCCAAAGGTAAGGCATCGGGCCAAGCAAGGCCCGTGCTGGCCTGAATCTTCGCTAATTTGAGCTTGAGAGTGCCATTATAGCACTCTGCCAAACCCGCTGACTGAGGATGGTTTGCCGCATGGAATTTCTGTCTAATACTAAGACCCGCACACACCTTCTGCATAATTTGACTCACAAATTCACTTCCATTGTCACTCCAGACAATGCGCGGCAAACCAAACCTCGGGAAGAATTCCTTCAAGAGGACTTTAGCAGTGGACAAGGCAGTATTATCCTTTAGGGGGTAGGCCTCTATCCATCTGGAAAAGGCACAGACCACCACTAGAACATACTTGAGGTTATTGGAATGTTCCATATGAATGTAATCTATTTGTAAGACCTCAAAAGGATACGTAGGGGGAGCAAAATGACCTGCCGGAGTTGGAATTCCCTTTCCTGGATTATGCATCAAACAAACAATACAATGCTTTACCACATTCTCCGCACATTTAGGAATACCTTCATTCTGCCATACTGGAGCCAGAAGCTTACATATTCCTTTTGCACTGATATGAGCTGGACCATGCGCCATAGTAATTACAGGCATTTGGTAACAACCAAAGTTGGTGTTCTGACAATTCTGTCCAACACCCTGTCGTGTCCAACATTCCCGAACTCTCTCTCCACTTACTTAATTCCTTCTCAGTTGCTTCTTCTTAAATCATTTTCACACTTTCCACTGTGTCCTCACACATACCTACTTCTCTGACCCATCTTGCAGGACCTGCAACATACATACGACTCTTAACATCTTTCGCTGTTTCTTTTGCTACCTCGTCTGCAAAAGCATTCCCACGACCCACATCATCAGTGATCCTTTTATGTGCACTGCACTTCACAATCGCTATTTGGATAGGCAAGGCAAGTGATTCGAGAAGGTCAGTAACCAACTGACCATGCTGTTTTTAGTCCCATGGGAAGTAAAGAATCCTCTTTCCTTCCACAAGCGACCGAAACTATGAGCCATGCCAAAGGCGTATTGGCTATCGGTGTAAACAGTCACTCTCTTTCCTTTTGCCAATACACACGCTCTCATCAGTGCAATCAACTCAGCTGCTTGTGCTGAATTATGTGTAATACGTGCAGTTTCTACTACTATATGCAAAGTGGTAACAGCATAGGTTGCAGTCGTATCACCATTAGGAAGCTTAAAACACGACCCATCTACCCATAGGATCCCATCCGGATCCACGAGTGGTGTATCTTTTAAATCTATTCTGCCCTTCGTTTCCTCCTCTGTACGAAGAAAACAATCATGCTGTTCTTGTGTATCTTTCTCTTCTGGAATAGGTAACAATGTTGCTGGATTTAAAACATTACATCGCTTGATATGTATGTGACTAGCTAAAAGCGTCAACTCATACCCAGACAAGTGAGCACTCGTAAGATGTTGCGTTTTTGTTCTGTCCAAGAGAGTATCCACTGCATGTGGTACCATAACAACAAGAGTGTGATCCAATACCAATCCAGCAGATTGACGAATAGAAATCGCCGCTGCTGCTGTTGCTCTGAGACAACTAGGCAATGCCTTGGCTACTGGATCCAATGTACCGAAAAATAGGCACATGGCCTTTGTTTGTCTCCAAATTGTTGTGTTAAAACTGACAATGCACAACCTTCTTGTTCATGCACGTAGAGTGTGAAAGGCTTACTATAATCTGGAGTACCCAACACAGGAGCAGAACACAAAGCAGTACGTAAATCAGAAAAACTCTTCTGATATTCGTCAGTCCAAGGAAAAGGTTGGGGTGTGTCTTTCAGAGTAAGTGCCAACAGAGGTTTAGCCAACAAAGAAACATGTGGAATCCACTGTCTACAATAAGAGGTAATGCCCAAAAAGGCACGCACCTCCTTTTGAGTGGATGGTACAGACATTCGTGAAATTGCATGAATACGTTCTGGGGTCAATCGCCTTCCCTCCTTCGACAGGAGATGACCTAAATAGGTAACCTCTTGGTGGCAATATTGTAACTTAGAAGGTGACACCTTATGATGTAAATCAGACAAATGACGCAAAAGCGAAACAGTCGCATTTTTACAAACATCCTCTGAATCGGCAGCCACTAACAAGTCATCCACATACTGAATAGGAGTAGTACCTGGAGGCAAAGAGAAAGCATCCAGCTGGGACTTCAAAGCTTGGCTATAAATGGAGGGACTCTCACAATAGCCTTGAGGTGTGTGTTGAAATCTAAAACTTCAGCCTCCGAGAGAGAAACCAAAGAGATCCCTACTTTCCTCAGCAATAGGAATGCTAAAGAAAGCATTCTTGAGATCAATAACTGAGAACCAAACAGCCGAAGCAGGTATCATTGTGAGCAAAGCAGTAATATCCGGGACAACAGGAAACTGAGGGACAACAATTTTGTTGACCTCTCGAAGATCAAACACAAAATAATATACTGGAGGCTTAGAAGGATCAGTACGTTTAAGAACAGGCAAAACAGGACTGTTGCAAACATTTCCTCCCGTTTCTTCAACAACACCCTTCTGAACTTAATCATACACAATAGCCAACAGAGCTCTTTCGCCATCGTTAGAAATCTTATACTGAGGAATACGTGGCAAGTGAACATCAGGTTTGATAGTACTCACGTAAGGTGGAATCTTGAGCAAACCAGCATCATTCGGACCCGTGGCCCAAGGCGTAGCAGGAAGTGAATGCAATTCAAGTGGTAGTTGATCCTTAGACAAATACATAGGAGAGACCAATTTATCACCCAAAGTAAGATGGACACCAGAGGGGAAACAATACAACGTTGCATGTAGACGTTTCAATAAATCCAAACCCAACAAATTCTCACCGCAACCAGTCGTCAAAATGAGCGGGGCTTCCAAATCATAAGAACCAATAGAGAGGGGCAAAGGACAAGAAACCGGGCTGCTAACTGGGGCGCCAGAGAATCCTACAGAAACATTTGTTAAGCCAGACAAAGGTGCCCCAGGGAGTTTGGAGTGAATAATCAAACTTCTCATCGCACCAGTATCCAAAAGAAATGGCTCTGAAACACCCAATGCAACAACGTTAACATAAGGCCCATCCTGATCCACTGGAACTGATACCACTCCCTTGCTTTGTCTACGGCTGTCCTAGCTAGTATGAAAATCAGGGTTTTCGCTCTCAATACAATAATCTTCATTGTAATATTGTGCAGACTGAGAATTCTGCTGATCAAAATAATTCATAGTATTCTGAGGGGGAAAAGGACGCTGTCCTTGAGACAACGCACCTCGTCCTCTACCCCTAGGTGTTGACTGAAAACCACCATGGCCTAGTGGCCCTGATAGTCCACCATTTCGCTGCAATAAAACCAGACAACTATTCTTAAAATGGCCTTCCTCTTTACAATAGGCACATTGATTAGGACCCAACAAAGGTCGCGGGAACAAAAGGTGCAGGTTTCTGAAACAATCACTGAAACTGTGGAGGCTGTTGCAATTGACGCTGAGCAGAATGAGGGGGATAAGCTTGTTGCAAAAGAACCATCGTTTTTAATTCTTTAGTCTTTTTCTCCACTTTCTCCTTTTCTTCCTTATCCCTATTCTCATAGTACTGAGCAGTGGTTAATATCTGGGCAGACGAAGAAACAGCCCACGAACTCTCGGAATCTTTCAATTTATGCGATAATTCGGGAAGTAAATTAAATACAAATGTATCCACAAATAATCGCTGTCCACCCTCAGTACTCATATCTTGACCACTGTGGTCGATGAACGTCTCCTCAAAACGAGTAAAGAAATCAGAGACACTCTCATCTTTCTTCTGTTTACACGCAGCTAACTTATCCCACTTAACTCGTAGGGCGGGCATCATCAGTTTCATTAGAGCTATTATTCTACCAGGCAACTCTGTAATCAAATCATCAGGTTTAGCACCACCTACTTGTGCTGCATCTGCGGCAGTTAAAACAGCCCAATTACCACCTAAAGCTTGGTCGTGGTCTTCCCTACGAATCCGATCCCACAATGCTTGAGGTACTACATTTCCCATCGGCAAATCAATATCTGCCAAATTCATAATACACGCATCAACAGTCTGGGACAACTCCTTGTAATATCCAGCAGTATTCTCACGAGGGTCCGGTAAAGACTGTTTGAGCGCCAGAACTTCAGATCTTTTCCAAGGGACATGTACCCATATACGCTGGAAATGAGCAGGGACAGCTAGAACATTGGTAGTGGTGTATCCAAAAGGAAAAGACCGCACATTCACTGATGATAGTTGGATGTATAACAAGTACTGGAATAGTAATACATCTTCAGTTTCGAAGACGGAGTGCTACAAAGACCGCTATCCCCCACTACCAAGAGAGATTAAATGACAATAGGTGATTGGCAAGATGCAATTGAAACAAAAGGGTCAAATCGAGCACATTCCTAACACGCATAAATACACGAGCAGACTAATAGGTCTCCTAGTTATTTCACAATATGTGAAGATTCTCCAATAACAGCAGCAGTTGAACATCACAAACAAGCGAAAAAGTTCAAATTATCATGTTCTTTATTCAGAAAATCCATGGGAGTAGACTTGACAAAAAACAGCCGACACGTGTTTCGTCAGTACTGTAGGTAAGTACTAAGACTTTTTCAAGGCTAAGCAAAACTAGATAGCAGCGTCGTGTATCAAATAGGGGCTTGTCCAGACATAACGCGTGTGAAGTCAGCAACCATGATCAAGAAAAATCTGGATGGTCATATGGCATCAAGAAGCAACAGTCCAGGAATTCAAAAATGTGAAGTCAGATCGTTATAGTCTTGGTGCTATGGTCAATGCACCTGGGGAATTCTTAATATACCAAATGAAGGGCTCCCCCACTCGGGTATCGTGACCAAATGAGCTCAATTAAAATATGAGAATCATATATGATGTCTGATGAGAATTTCCAAGTATCGGTAGGGCAGATTTCTATGGGTTCAATTCAGTGCAGACATATTAGTATGTAAGCTCGAGTGACAAAGGCCCCTGGTAATGGGTTACAATGTGCTACAGCCAAGCCCCACTGATCTTTCATTGATTCCGTTATCACGTGGACTCGACCTTACACGCCCTTTGCTGCAGTGGGGCTTGGCTGTAGCACATTGTAATCAGACATCATATATGATTCTCATATTTTAATTGAGCTCATTTGGTCACGATACCCGAGTGGGGGAGCCCTTCATTTGGTATATTAAGAATTCCCCAGGTGCATTGACCATAACACCAAGACTATAACGATCTGACTTCACATTTTTGAATTCCTGGACTGTTGCTTCTTGATGCCATATGACCATCCAGATTTTTCTTGATCATGGTTCCTGACTTCACACGCGTTATGTCTGGACAAGCCCCTATTTGACACACGACGCTACTATCTCGTTTTGCTTAGCCTTGAAAAAGTCTTAGTACTTACCTACAGTACTGACGAAACACGTGTCGGCTGTTTTTTGTCAAGTCTACCCCCATGGATTTTCTGAATAAAGAACATGATAATTTGAACTTTTTCGCTTGTTTGTGATGTTCAACTGCTGCTGTTATTGGAGAATCTTCACATATTGTGAAATAACTAGGAGACCTATTAGTCTGCTTGTGTATATATGCGTGTTAGGAATGTGCTCGATTTGACCCCTTTGTTTCAACAGCTAGAACATTGCCTGCCTGTGGAACCGCATCCCTCCATATCGGGGGAACTTCTCGCATAGGATAGTGTTTCACTTTATACCTTACTGCAGGATCAGGTTCAAGAGAAGTTTGAGAGAAAAAGGAAGACCTGAAAGTGATAAGTGTTCGAACAGCCTCCTCGACATCGGAACCCACAATAAGTCCTTTATCAAATTTAGCCTGTATATCAAACAAACCCTGAGGAGGTAAATCCAAATCCGTATCACCCCATCCTTTAACAAGAGTATTACACATAGCATTAAAAACATATCTCTGCGTAGGTGCATTCAACTGAAGAAAAGTATCCAGGATATCGGGCACATTATACTGTGGACCACTCATGATCCAATTGTGAGCAAGAGAGTCTAACCTAATTTG
Source organism: Lissotriton helveticus (assembly GCF_964261635.1). NCBI lineage: Eukaryota > Metazoa > Chordata > Amphibia > Caudata > Salamandridae > Lissotriton > Lissotriton helveticus. The sequence continues at coordinate 236,072,951 of NC_136060.1, forward strand.
CTCGTCAGTATCCGGAATTTGACTACGGGATTGTCTTCGGGATGAAACAGGAGTCAAATTAAGAGACCCGATGAAAGGTGACAAAAGACCGGAAACAGTATCAACTAATCGTTTACGAGCTGTAGGAGAATGTGACAGTAAGACCGGAGACAACATGTTAAGCACAGCAGGAGAAGAACTGTCAGTGGTAAAAGAAACTGACGGTAGAGGAGACTGAGGCACAGAAGTCGGCGGCAAAGGAGGTTGAGGTGGAATTACTGGAAGAGGCAATTGTGAAAGAACCGGAACAACTGGTTGAACAACAGGTTGCTGAACAACAGGTTGTAATGGGGGTGCATTAGCACCTAATACATAAGGTGGAGGTAATCTCAACAAATGAGACATTAAAAAATCTTCGTCAAGATCTTTACTCTTTGTGCAAGGAGGCAACACAGGATAACATCTATCTATTGCCATATGATGCAGTCGTTCTGAGATTTCAATCATTTGATCAGTCTCATTATTCTTAAACTGTTGGGCAGTTTTTAAAATTGTCATATCCTGCGCTTTCTTATCTTTCTTCGCCTGTTTAATTTCTTTCTGTTTGGCTTCCTTACGCCATAGGCGGAAAGAGTCAAACATAGCCGGCCGGGCTTTTCTTTTAAACAAAATTACTTCTAAGTTGTCTAATAAGTCAGGCTCAAAGCTACCAATTTGTGGCCACTGCAGAACAACATCTTTCTTCGTATATCGAATCCACGTTTCATTAAAGATAATAGGGCCAAGACCATGTTTCGAATAGAGCTCATAAGTGGGAGTTCCAACCGGAGGAATTGGACAAGAGTCCTCTAGCCGGGAATCCCTAGTACAGTTAAAACAGCAAAATTTCTTAAACTTACTAAGGCCAGGCATTTCGTAACGGACTGGACTGTTCACAAACTTCAAGGGGTTTAAGACAATTATCACAGCACAAACATACTTACCCCTTGGCTTTGACTAATGCATGAGTCGAATAACAAAAAACAAAACAAAAGAGTGGGCACTACCCACGAATACTTAACGAAATATTTTCTCACGCCAACAGGTGTCTGTCTAACGTCTCCCGGTTCCAATCATCACCAGAGGGACAAGGCAGGGCGACAGTCAGGGCAGCAGCCACCTGCAGCCGTAGGAAAGGAGTAGCCATGCTACAAAAGACTTTCGGTCCACTTTCGACATACAAGTGTCTCTTGACGTGGTTCTCTAATCCTCCAGAATTTTCTTGCGAGGCTCCTCACGACCTTCGGGCTGAACCGCTACCACTGAAGTCGTCCACATGTTGTGCGCCAGTTGGAGAACTAGGCCTTATGGGCCAAGCGGCGCAGGGCACGCCTGTAATTTCCGGGTTCACCTGCCTTGTCAGACAGAGACACAAGACACTCTGTTAGGCGTAGAAAATCAGGTTTATTAGCTGCAGCTAAGCACAGTTATCCAAGAAGTACAGAAGGTAGATTCTTAGGAGACTGCCACTTCATTCCGTGGCGCACAATCTTTTATAGTATACATATTTACAATGTCTACTCCCAAAACATACAAAACCGACAAATAGGAAAAGTTTGAAAACAAGCTATCAAGTGTCTTGAATACGCCCTTCTTTCAGACCCCGTGTTCTCCCCTCCCCTCAAGTTAATCAATGCTAGTGCATGTAATCCAATTTGCAGGTGGCAGGACATATTTGCGAGCCTCAAAGGATTGTTGTGTAATAGGAGAGTACAAGGAGAGAATAGTGAAGGCCAGTAAAGTAGGATAAAGTAAAGGAAGAATGGTGGGACCCAAACAGTCAACTAAGACAAGGATCAATCAGTCTAGACATGGATTAACTAACTCGGACAGACCTTGACATCAGTTTCTCAAACAAGGACAAAGGGTTACTTTTTAATAGAAGAGATGAGCAGCTGAAAAAGCAAAAACACTATGTTCGCCGTGCTGCCTGAGTGAGGGCAACACAAAATGGCGGCTGTCACAAAATGGCGGCTGACTACAAAGCGAAGTCGAAAATCACAGAACCTCAACCCTGCCGTGACCGCCGGCCTCCTCGACACAGGCCCCCTGTGAACCCAGTGGCACAGCACCGCAGAGTTATGTCTGTACAGTTTACTACCTACTATGTACACTGCTGAGATCAGGGCTCACAATTCAGATCAAGTCACGATTGCAGATGACGCAGTCCATTAGGTAACAGACATTGCTACCAGTGAGGCCTGCCCGAGCGCGCATCATTGCAGGCTGAGCACGCGCTGAATGCTTCTGGTACCACGAACTGTGCAGCTCAACTCAACGCCACATGGCTGTGGGCCCTTTCTGACCGCAGGGCTCACAATTCAGATTGAATCGCGATTGCAGATGACGCAGTGCAATAGGCAACAAACATTGCTACCAGTGCGGCTGGCCCGGACCACGCATCCTTGCTGGCTGTGCACAAGCTGAGTGCTGCAGGTGCCACCTACTCAGTGCACCACAAGTCACCACCACATGGCCGTATATTGAGACAGAATTCATTAGGTTTTCCTGCTCTCGCTTCAATGAAGCAAAGCAGGGTTTGCTATGACGGGGCAGGAGTCGTGCTCATGCCCTGCCATAGCAAACCGCAATCTCCATGGGGTGGGTAACCCAGAACATTGCATGAGCTGGCCCTGGGTGTGGTGTCCCCAGGGCCCTCAAGGGCTCCAGAAGGAGACCCATGTGGCCCCCTCCTTCTATTTTCAAAGTCCCAGGAGGTGGGGGTTCCTGGGGCTTCGGGCAGCCCATGAGGCCACCCCTGCATATTTAATTAAATCCCCGGGGTGGCAGTCCCTGGGGCTTAGGAGGGCCCCCACTAATTACAAACAAAATCCTGGGGAGGTGGCGGTCGCTGGGGCTGCGAAAGGGCCTGGCCCACCCTTTGGCTCATTTTTTTAATACAGATTTGCGCACCCAGTGCTCATTCGGATGTTTTAAAAATATATATATTTGGGTTTTTTTCTGGGCCTAAGGTCCTTGTCGGACCCCCTGAGCAGGCCTATGGGGGTCAGGGTGTTTCTACCCTGCCCCATTTTCTTCTTTTTTAATCTTTGTTCTATTGTTTTCTTGTGACTTGGTTCTACAGAGTCACAAGATGGCTGCCAACACTTCCTGGGTCGGGGTGTTTGCAGCCAATGACAGTGAAGCTCGTAGTCGTGGCAGCCGATCAAAGTGAAGCTCATGGTTGGGAGGCTGCAACTACTGGACAGATGTACACCATTTAAAAATAGGTTACTTTCTGAACCAAGAACTAACTCTTTGCCAAATTTTGTGAAAGTCCGTTCTGCAGTTCTGGCCGTAGCCTTGGCTAAAGTTTCCTAAGGCAAATTATGTTTACACTTTTATTTTCTTAATTTCTCAACAACCACTAGACAGACTTGCACCATTTAAAAAGTAGGTAGTTATAGTAGTTATAGTTAGGATCATGTTTTTTGTTTTGCCGATATCTTTGAAGAAGTTTAATGAATCTTCATGAAATGTTCCCAGAAAAGTGCCCCAGTGAATCTTGTTGTTGCATGGTAAGTTTCAGGGCGATACATCAAGCGGGGGCCGAGAAAATGGGGAGTTAAAAAAGTAAGTATCCATGTTAATTCCAATAGTTCTTCAGTCGAAACTGCAGCCTGCAACACCGGACAGAATTACACCAAATTTGCCAGAAAGGAAGATTTGGTTACACAGATCACAATTTCTGTTATTTGGTTTGAAGCCGTTCAGCAGTTGTTGACAAATTCAAGAAAATAAAGTTAGTGATATCTGTGGTCACGGCTAATTTGCGTCTATTTCACGATTAATCATGAATATGCCCTTGCCAATGGGAATGCCATCACTGGCTGGCTGCAACCTTAGCAGAAAGTTGTGGCTGCCATTTTAGGACATGGGACATGGTCTTGTGGTGAAAATGTACCACTAAATTGGTATAAGGGTTCAGTGTAGAGGTACCCTGACCTCCTTCTTAAAATATGGGGGTGTTAATGAGACATGCTATGTCTCAAAGAAGTTTTTTTCTACATGCAATACTCATGAAGTCGTCATGACCACCAGTGCGACGCATCCGCATGACGCTGCAATGTATATGTAAATATGGGTAAAAAAAAAAAATTCACACACTCATTCAGACATTAATACAAACACTCAAAGATGCACTCAGAGAATCCTACACCTATTCACACCCTGAATGATGTACCCATGCATCCACTCACATACTCACTGAGACATCCATCCACTCACAGACCTGCTCAGAGACTCATGCACCCACTCAGAGACCCACTGAGAGACTCACGTACCTAGTCCCAGACCCATTGAGAGGCTCATGCACCTACACACAGACCCTTTTAGAGACTCATGCACTCCTCACAGACTCACATCAACTTACACACCTATTCACAAGCCCACCCAGCGACTCCTGCCCCACTCACAGAGCCTCATGCCCCACTTACAGACCCACTCAGACATTCATTCATGCAGCCACTCCCAGATGCACTCATATTCAAATACACCCACTCACAGACCAACTCAGAGACACACAAACCCACTGAAAGACCCATTGAAAAACTCATTCATCCACTCACAAACCTACTGAGCGACTCATGTACCCCCGCACAGTCCCACACCGACTTACACACCTACTTATAAGCCCGCTCAGAGACTCATGTCCAACTCAGAGACCCTCATGCACCTACTTGTAGACCCACTCTGTAACTCATGCGTCCAATCACAAATAGACTCATATTCACATACACCTGTTGACATACCCACTCAGACACTCATGCACCCACTGAGAGAGCCACTCAAAAACTCATGCACCACTCACAGGCACTCACACACTCACGCACCCGCTCACAGACCCATTCAGCCACTCATATACTCACCCAGTCAGAGATCTCACTAAATCACTTGCTGTCAGAGACACATTCAGAAACTCATACATGTTTTATATAGTTATTTTGATAGTAATGTAACTGGTGCAATTGTTAAAATCAATTATATAGTTATACATTTGAATGTGCTGGTGGCTATTGAATGACTGCTTTTGTTTTGTAATGTATTCAAGTCATCGCATTGTTATCACAAATATTTTTCAAAATTGGGGAAAAAAGATATTTATCAAGAAAATTAACCATATTTTGGGCACTAGGGTGGACACTAAGAGGCTTTGTTTTTATTGTGTGTACATGCTAGCCACATATAAGATTGGTTGCAGAGTTTCAGGTTCATTAGAAACACCCTGTTGCCTTTATCTGTAAAGTGAACTCCATCACTTCTATAGATTCCATGCATGCCAGAACTCAGGTTGTTGTAGATAGAGCCCATGTTATGGTCTCTGACGAATGCAGAAACTGTTTTATTAACATGTTTCCTAGCTTTGTCAATTAACATGTTACCTGGTTTTGTCAGTTTGTGGACCATATTGATTTGGCCACTTCCATTTCTGCCTTTGGCATAAGTTGGAGTACACCAAGACAATTTGAGGGATAATATTAATTAATTCTGCAAAGGTATCCTTTGTCAGGATTTCCAATCCTACCCCAGTCAGTGTGCCTAGGTCATTGCCACCACACGGCACAATCATGAGGTTGGAAGATTGGGAATCCATAATGCTTTTAACCAAAAGCAGCAATTGAAGACACTTTAACCCTCTCCGGCCAATTTCTAGCAGCTTCTCTAGCCCAGAAGACATAGCTGTAGCCCACAATCCACACTCTAACCATTTTGAAGTGAAGCAGCAAAAGCAGGCAGGAGAAGGTTGGAGCTGAATGAGGCAGTTTTCCAAATGAAAGGCAGTAACATTTGAGGAATCAAACAGGTTAAAAAACACATATGTGATTGTGTGTTTTTAACATATAGATGAATAACATTAGGCAGTGTGTTGACAGGATTAGTACAGATACTGATATGGATATGATTTTTAATGTGTACAGTAAACCACACCTACTGCAGCTCATTTAGTAACAAGTAAGGTTCTTCTAGAATGTGGTGCAAACTTGAGACCTACTGATTCTAGTGGGTTGGAATGGAGTTTGTACTAACAATGTATTGGGGGAAGGGTGTTGAAGAAACATGCCACTATTATTAATACTTTGAGGTGTTTCCCTAGCACTAGCATCCTGAAAATTCTTCCTTGATGCTGGCTTTGACCTGACAAGTCAACCTGTAAATGTGGGTAAACCAGTGGGTGACTCTTGGGGTCAAGGAGAACAGTGTAGCAAACTTTGCCAACAACTGAGATAGTCCCTCTGCTGTTCTGGGGTCAATGTGGGGAGAGGTACATACCCTCCAAAGACCAATCCTGCTCCTGGCTAGACAGTAGGTCAGGTAGTGTCTCTATTGCCTCCTCCATGCCATCATCTGTCACCCAGAACATAGTCTCTTTAGACCTCTGAAAGTGAGGTTTGAGACATTTTACATACAGGACCCTCAAAGGGTTCCTTGGAGACTGTATGTCCAACAGATAGATGATATCACTCTTGCAATCCACCACCTCAAAAGGCCCAGTCCACTTGTCCTGAAGAACAGGCAGCTCAAATGGGGCCATGAACTACACTTTCTGGCAAGGTTGAAACTCAACCAGAGTGGCATTATGGTCATATCAATGCGCCATACATTCCTGGCGGACTTCTAGATTTGCCTCATCGAGTTTCGTGAGGTGGGCAGTCCAGCTTCTAAAGGTCAGCATGTAGCTTGATGCATCCTGGGGGGGGCTTCTCTGGACCCTCTTTCACCAGACTCAGAGGTCCTCTCACAGGGTGCCCATACAGCAACTCAATGATGAGATTACACACTCAAGATAATCCCTGCTAACCCTCTTGGTAGCTTGGCACGAGCAGTCAGGTCTATCTCAGAGGCATTGTTTAAGTATTTGTACATAACACACTCAGTAAGACAGTGAAAACACTACAAATGGACACCACACTAGTTTAGAAAAATAATGTATCTTTGGTTAAACTAAACAAGACCAAAATGACAATTCCAGCATTCACAACTCAAAATATGACTTTTTAAAAGTTTAAGCAATTCTGCCCATAGAAATATAGGAATTCATGATTTTTACACAAAGTACCTTTAATGCATCAAAATCCACAAGGCAAAACAGCTGTTGAAGAGGGAAGCACTGGAACAGCTTCACGGTGGCCTCTTCCATCCGCTAGTGTCTATCAGGAGTAGCTTTGTGGATGAAACTAAATTGTATGAAACTTAATGCGGGGAAGACAGATTTGGTGGTCCTAGGCAAGCGTCTTACCATATGGACTAATGCTTTGTGGCCTGATGACTTAGGCCCTTTACCCATCCCCAAGGCCATGGTCAAGAACCTAAGCATCTGGTTAGATGTGAAATTCTCCGTTGAACCTCAAATCACTGCCCTGGCTGGGATGTGTTTTGGCTTATTGAAATCATTGAGAAAAGTGCTTCATTTCCACCTAGAGAACCCCCAGAAGCTTCTGTTTCAAGCATTGTTCATGTCCAGGCTTGATTACTGCAACATTCTGTGTCTGTGGGCATCCCCCAGGTGAATAAACTGCACAGGTTCAGAATTCTGCAGTGCATGTTTTGCTTAAGCTTCCTAGGTGGGTCTCCATCAGGCCCATGCTGCGTAAACTCCATTGACTTCCAATAAGGTATAGGGTCCTCTTTAAAGTGCTCTGTCACGGCTTTAAGGTGCTCTTCCCTCGGGGTTTCCAGTAAGTAAGTAAGTTTATTGCTTGATTAATTAAAATCTTAGCAGTACACACATCAATATAAAATTTATAAAAGGATATAAATATGTGAAATAATTTTATATTATCTTAAAAAACAACGTGATGGATATGCATTACAATTGAACGATTTTCTGGTTAAAATTACATACAGTTTGTTTGCGACGAAGGTATAAAATGTAAGGAAGAAGTAAGGGTGAGTCCCCGTCTGGGGGTGACGCCAGTGTCCGTAAATCTAATAGTCTATTGTGTGGTCGTGGACGACTGCCTCAGGGTCGGAGCGTAGTGGGAGTCAAAGAGAGTTGCCGGATAAAAGAGCTTGGGTGCGCGCAACTGTGCTCAGGCTGCGGCGGGAAGCTTTATTTGGGCAGTTTTCATGTAGCGGACGAAGCTGCAGGTTCATTTAATGTTGGCCCCGCTGAAGCACGCCTTCACTGCCTGTCTGCACGTCCGGATATGCATTTCATTTATATGCGGTTTTAACAGTTCTCTCCTCTCCTGGTCTAGAAACTTACATGTGCCTAGGAGATGCAGCATATCTTCTTTAGTTTCGCCGCATAGTCTGCATTGTATAGATGTGAATGTACAATTCCAGGGGGGCAAATGTGGTTAGACAGGAAGGATCCCCATCCTCAGTGCCAAGAAGCCTTCCTTTAATGGCCCGGAAAAGCTAGTACCGAAGTACAGTTGTGGTGAGCATTTCGGATAGCTTTGTATCACGAACCAGCTATGGGCCCTCTTATTTAGACATTCTTTATCATTAGCGGTGGAGACGAGCTTTGTTGACTTATTCACCCGGTCTTTTAAGTTCTTGAATGGGAGTCCTGACTCCCAAATATTCTCCAGGGCTAGCAAGCTGATCCCTGATTGGAGGTAGTCTTTGGCCGGTGAGGCATGTTTCCTTGATATTTCCTTCCATAGGAATCAGTTCAGCGAGCCCGCCTCTGCATTCTTTATTTTATAACAGCTTTTTACATATGCGGCCTTCCTGCTTATTCTCTGGTTTACTATTCCAAATTCGAAACGTAGTTGGGCTGGGGAGGTGTATTTAGGAAGCTTGAAGATTATTCTTAAAGCTTTAGCAACCGTTTTGTTGAGGGTTTCTTCGTCCAACCCTCGCAAGGCCTCGCTGCCGTATGTGAGCATGGGCAGCAGCTTTGCGCGAAGCACTTCAAGCAGCGGGAGCAGGTTTGGTCCTGCTATTTTGCTTTTAAGATTTTTCAGGGTGATTGCTAGGATGGTTCCTCGTCTCTGAATCACCTCTTTTTGTTGGTCATATGTCCCATTCTTATCAAAGATAATTCCTAGATATTTATAGTCATGGACGTCTTCAAGTTCTGTCTCGCCCAGCTGCCATTTCAGTCGCTTTTTTGGGTTGCGCTGGTTTAGCACCATTATTTTTGACTTTTCTAAGTTGATTTCTAACCCGTTTTTTGAGGCGTGGTTTCGTAGTATAGAGCAGGTGTTGTGAACCGACTGGAGTTTGGCTGATTAAGATCAGGTCGTCGGCGTACATTAAATTTGAGAGAGGGAGGCCTCCCAGGTTTGGTGCATGATGGTTACATTTATCTAGGTCAGTTGAAAGATCAGCCACAAAGAGGTTAAATAGAGTAGGAGCCAAAACACAGCCCTGCTTTAAGCCTCTGGAGGTTGGGATCTGCCTGGATACGATTGTACCACTCCCCAGTTTTATTTGGACCCATGTATCGGAATGTAGTAGGATGAGTTGATTCAGAAGGGCGGGACGTATTTCCCATCGTACTAGCTTTGACCATAGCTCTCCTCGATCTATGCTGTCAAAGGCAGCTTTGTAATTGATGAAAGAGACAAATAATGGTTTTCTTGCTGCTTTTGTGGAATTGGCTAAAAGGGAAAGAGCCAGTATGTTTGTGGTGGTTCCCAGGTTTTCCTTGAAGCCTGTTTGGTTAATTGGAATTAGGGCCTTTTCCCTTGCCCATTTCCGGAGGTCGGCTAGAATAAGTCCCGCGTAGTACTTGGCCTCGATGTCATTGAGGGCGATCAGCCTGTAGTTTTTTGGAACACTTTTACAGCCTTTTTTATAGATAGGCGAGAGGATTGAGCCTTTCCAGGATTCTGGGATTGTTCCTGTTGTAGTAATGTTGCCAAAGAGCTTTAGTAATGTGCCAGACCAATACTTTCGATCTTGTTTGTATAACAATGGAGGCAAGCCATTTGGCCCGGGGGCACCCTCATGGTGGCTGTGCTGTATTCTGTCCTCGATCGTTTTTAGGGAGGAACTAGGTGGTAGATTATTCCTATAAAGGGGGGCCGAGATAGATCAGCATATAACTCAGCTGGTTTTTGCAAGTTGCTTTGGGGGCCTGCGTTAAAGTAGTGTTGCAGATAGGTTGTCCAAATGTCCTCCGTTATGTATGATTTGATCCTGGGTGCCGATAGATTTTCGATGCTCTTGACCGTTTGCCAGAATCTGGCGCTGTTATTCATTTTGGCGTCATGAAGTAGTTTAGCCCAGAGTAATTCTTTGTATTCCTTTTTTGCGAGCAAGATGATTTTCTTTTCCTTGTTCGAAGTTTTTTTAGTGCATCTATGGTGCCGGCAGTTGCGCTGTTTTGGCGAATAGAGCGAATTGCTCTGTTTATGTCGCCCCTTAGTTGTCTTAATTCGGCATGCTCACTTGATGACAAGTGGGTGCACTGGCTTGTTCCTGCCCAGATGCTTTGCTCTGGCTGAGGCACTTTTTGTACAGGTTGGGTGACAACAGGTGGTGCGGGTTGGCCCAGAGCTTTGGTAAAAATTTCCCATGCGTGGACGGTGCTTCCTTCGGTAAGTGTGATTTCTTCCCACGTTGTTTTTGCAGCAGCTGAGCTGATAGCTTTTCTGGGTCGCGTATTTTACAACGGATTCTCCTATGTTGGTATCTCGTGATCTGACAGGGTTCTGAAGTTGCATATGTTGTGGAGGTGCCCTGGATACCTAGAGTGAGTTCTTGGGGCTGATGGTCACTGTAATCGGACACCCCAATCCTGAAATCTTTTACTAAGCCAAGAAGTGGGAGGGCAACGAAGGTATAGTCGATTGCAGTGTTGACCGCGTTTCTGGGAAAGTTGGGGCTTGAGGTCTGTTCTCTGGCATGCAGCCGTTTAGTGGTACCATTGAGAGACTTTCCAGTTCTCTGTGCAAATCTTTCGAAATTTTTGTTGGTTTGCCCCACTTGTAGTTTTCCTGGGAGACGATCCCCATGCTCGATGTTTGTCGTCGTCTAGGTTGCAGTCTCCTGTTGCCTCCCCTAGGAACATGTTGAAGTCTCCTGTTAGGATATAGTTCGAGCTTTCGTCCTCCGTTATTAACCGGGTAAGTTCAAGTATCAACTGCTTTGCACCAGTCCTCTTGCCCTGGGGGTGGAAATAAGTGTTTACCAGAGTTATGTGTTGTTTGTTACTTTGGCCCCGCATTTCGAATTGGATTGCCATTATTTCAAGGGATGTAATGTTTTTGGTTGTGTATTCTTTCCCTGCGGTTATGGCTGCAATCGAGCTGCAGGGAGCTGGTAGGTCTTGTAGCCTTGGAGATGTGAGGGGTCCTCGAGCCAGTTTCCTGTAGGAGAACTAGATCAACATTTTGAAAGTATAACAGTAGTAAGGGGTCGTTGATTTTCGTCCCGAGGCCGTTGATGTTCCATGAGCAGAGTTTTAGGTTTCTTTCCTTGTTTCCCTGTTCAAGATTCGGTCATGGATTATCAGTTCTGAAATTTGTTGTTTTGGATATCCAAGACTAGTCGGTTGGGGGATGGGTTTGCTCTAGCCTCCTACCCCTCCTAGCTGTGAGGCTGGGACCATTGGGGCCTGTGACCGAGGTGCTACGGGCCCCCTTGAGAAATGTGCTGTTTTGATTTCGTTTGGTCGAACTACTTAATGGTCTCTTATTGGAGTCAAGTTGGTATTGGAGCAGTGGGGTCAGGTACCCGACTGGTCGATGCTGATACACTCGGATCCCCCATGCTTCTAGTTGTGCGTCTTCACTGAGAATTCTTTCTACTAGCTCCAAACTTGCCCATTCAGTCTTGGTAGCCTCTTGGTCCGAGAGATGCTTGAAAGTTTTAAATTCTACGGACAGCAGGTCGTGGGTTTTAATCCCAGCCAAGCTCCTGATTGCTTTTAGAATTTGGAGGATGTTACCACGATTTAAGATGTCCCTTCTGCCTTTGGACTTGTATTTTGGGACAAACCGTATTATTTGTGAGGTTGCTTGTTGACCTTGGTTAGCTAGGTTGCTGCTGCCTAGGAGCTTGTAGCCTAGTTCTTCACTCTGGACATTCGTTTGGGTTTTTTCTGTTTTATTTTCGATTCCGTAAGTTCGCTCCCTGTGATGAAGTTGACCATCTATATCGGTGATGGTGGTTCGGTTTGCTACAGTTATTGCTTCTGAATTTAGTTGCGCATTTGTGTATTGATGTTGAGTAGTATAACATACTGGTGGGGGTCTATTCCTTTTTGTGTCGTCACTTTCGTTTGTGCTAGACATTTTGCTGCAAGTCGCTTTATCCTGAGGATTTATTAGGTTTTGATTGAGGTCATTGGGGAAATCGACTCCAACTTGTGCTTGGCTTCGTGATGTCTGGGTGGTAGTTGGGCCTTGGTCCGGCTGTTGGTTTTTTGGCGTGCTGGATTCTTTTATCTCCTGCGGGAGGGCATTGTGGCTGTTTCTGAAAGTATGATTTGATAGGTGAGTTCTTGTACCTCCCTTTCCTCCTTTGTTTCCTTCGCTGCTTGGAGGATTATCCTTTGTTCTGCTCAGCTTTGCCTTCTAAAGTTGTAGCTTCATGTGTAGTTGGGTGGCTGATGGTTGCTGCAGCTGATTCCGGAAACTTGACCTCATCATTCCTTGGGGGTTTTAAAGGGAACGAGTTGGATGCTGGATGGGAAGTTTTCGTTCCGGTTTCCGGATATTGGTCAGCCTCGTAGGGAGTTTGGACCATCGGGTGTGATGCCTCTTCCTTTTTTCTTTCCCCTTGACCTTTGCTGAGGCTAAGAGAGTTACAGGTGGTAGGTAGGTTGAGATCTTGAGTGACTGAATCTTGCGCCCCTTTATGTATCCTTGTTTCGGAGACGGTTTGGCTATTGGCTACTAGTCCTCTAATGCTGATGTTCGCGCTATCGATCTCGGGCTTCATACTAGAGCCAATGGTTTTCAGGTCGGTGAGGAGGTCACTCATCACTGTGGGTTATGTGGCGATTTTTTCCACGATTAGATGGCAGGTGCAGCTTGGTGGGAGGATAGTTACGTCCCGTTGGGGCCTTTTCAATAAAATGATTCATGTCTGAAAGCTTGCTGTCAATGCTGGTAACGTGTTGTGCAAGGCAGTTGAGAATGTTAGGTTGGATATCCATTTTGTCTGAGTGATATTCCAGAGCTTTAGTGGAAAGTTGCATGGTGTTTAGAAGTGAAGCCCATATTCCTGATTCGCTTGGCGGAGTGTTTGCGTCAGCCTTTTTTGAGGGAGTTCCCAATCCTTGTGGGGCCACTTCCTTCTTTTCCTCGGATGTGTAGGTGGTGACAAGATTTTCACATTCTTCCTTTGTGAGGGAAGCAAGATGGGTGCTTCCTGCAATTATGTCGTCCGGGTCGCCCTCCATGTTGGTCGTTGTAGGGAGGTGCTTAAATAGGGGTGCTTCGGGGAGAGGTTCCTCCGTAGTGGACTTTGAGAGTTTGTAATTTGAACTGTTTCGAATGGGTAAGCGATTCTCTGTCGGCTGTGTAAAGGCAGTGTCTTTCTTGTGGTCTTTACGTTCCTGTTCGTAATTATGTTTATTGGATTTGTTGGGTTCTTGGATGCAATCAGTAGAGTTGGAGGGATAGGATTTCAATGGTTGTAGAGAAATTGACTCTCTGGCTTCTGTTGTGTTAGTTTTGTCTTCAGTAGGGGGGGTCGGGTGACCTGTAAAATGAAACACATCTGACACTGCAGGAGAAGAAGCAGGAAATCCCATTACTCGGGCTTTAATGGCAGCCCAGATGGATCTGCTGGTAATTCCATTTCATTTACTTGGTTAGACTGGGGAGCTGGTAGAGCAGGTAAAGCTAGTAGAGCTGATGAATGGGTAGTTTCGTCGCCTGGCAGGGCCTCTTCTGGGGCGCCCTCTGTTGTTTTTTCAAAGTTAGTTATGGGGGGTCAAGTGAATGTCAATGGTTCCGTTGCGCCTTTTAAGGACTCTATGTTTGATTTTGTCGGTGTTTTTAAGTAGTTGTTTCTTCTCTCCCATAGTTCAGTTAATAGGGTGGACATGCCGGTATCTGTATCGAGTGTCGCCGATGAGGCTGAAAGGTAACCGGACGCCCCTTCTGGTAGCTGAGGATGCAGCGGGGAGGGAAGGTTCAACTGGTTGCGGGGGTTGGGATGGAGTAGCGCACCTGCGTCTTTAATAAAGAAAAATTTTGAATAAATTTTAGGTTGAAATAATTTTTTCCCCTGGGGCGCAGATTTCTTCCAGATAGTCTATTTTCCTACCTCTCTTGAATCTTGAACTAAGTCTACTAGCAGGACATCTGGCGTTCCTGAGTTAGCGGCGATGGCCGCGCGGGATGCGTTCTCCTGTCCAGTCGAGGTGGTCAGGGTGGCCGGAGTGGTCAGGGTTTGGGGGTTATTTTCCAACGGCTCTTTTGGAACCTTAGGGTTCCTTGTTTTCCCTTTTCTGGTATTGCTAGTGGAAGTTCTGACTCGCCTCACCCTACCAGACCTCATTATCGGCTTGGCACCCTGTGCGGTGGGGTAGGTGGGTCAGGTTGGGAGAATTGGCGGGTCTCGGGTGATTCGTCCTTTCTGGCTTTCCCCTGATGGCTTCCTGGGTGTTGAAGTGTATTTCAACTTTACTCTTCCTCCCAGTTGGCAATGGATTGGGGATTTTTAACAGTGATACTGATTGCAATTCTGACAATTTTGGGTTGATTGCTGGAGACTGTTGGGGGCTGCTGGTCGAATTTTAAGCAGAATTTTAAGCAGTTTAGGCAAAGTTGGAATAACTGTTGGGTCCTCTGTATACCTTTCGGTGGGCCACTTTTGACTTTCTTTTTCTCTTTGGGTTTTAAAAGATCTTTATTTTGATGAGTAGATTACAAAAAGATATTTGATGATGGTTGAGGGTTGTTGGGGGCTGCCCGCCTCTCTGGTTGTTGGTTGCCTGGTCTCTTGGGTAGCCCTCCTCGCCTTATAGGTGAGTGGGGGGGTGGGGAGAGCCAAGAACAGGGAGCAGAGACCAGGGTGCAGTGGGCGGGAGACCCTCGCTGCCCTACTTCTCCTTCTCTTACCCTGATTCAGCCTGATTCAGCCTGTTACAGCCTGTGCGGTTCTGGCGGCGCCTCAATGCTTTTCACATTGCCGCGACTCCCCCTCAGTGCTTTCCGCCTTGCCACGGAGCTGCTCGGTACGGGGCGGTGATTCGGCTTGAAAGGTTTGTGATCGCCAGTCACATTGCGCAGCTCACTGCTCTCCCCCTGCAGTCTTCCCGTGCTCCCGTGCTACGTCTCCGTCTCCATCACCCTCACGGCAGAGGGGCAGAAGGGAAGGAAGGGCGGAAACTTCACGTGGTTAGTAGTGCGGAGAGAGCTGCGTGCCGTGGTTCCTCCGCGGTGCCGGTATGTCTGAGTCACGAACTCGGTCTTTCTCTGCTCTGCTCAACAACTCAGAGGATAAGGTGTACAGTACTGGGCAGTGTGTGGAACTACTGCAGTGGGTGTGCTCATCTGGAGATTTGAGCTCTCAATCTTAAAAGTTGTGTCAGTTATGTTGGTCGAGCGGGAAGGGAGTAGGAGTAAGAGAGGGAGGAGGAGAAGAAAGTTTCTGGCTCACCTCTCAACTCCGTAGCCTCCCCTCTTTTGTGTCTGTGAGGCTTTGTAGTTTGTAATTTTGTCGTTTTTGTAGCTTGATGGCCCCTTGTGGCTCCTTGTGCCCCTGTGCCCCTGGTGCTGAACGGCACGGAAAATGAGAGGAAGTAAAATGCAGATAGGAGCGATAATCCTATAGTCCGATCCTGGTGCTTGCTTGTCCTTGCTTGTCTTGCAGCCCTAGGGTGCCCCGCTCCTTCTTTGTTGGGGACTTGTTGCTTGCTGCTCCTGCTGCTGCTGCAGCTACTGCATCTCTGTTTCTCTGGTGTTTCTCTGCCCACTCTCCACTGTCTCTGCTCCCTGCAGTGGGTTTGCCATGGGGCTACCAACCACCACAGCAGAAGCAGAAGGGCAGGTCAACAGCAGCAGCAACAGGTAGTCGGGCAGCACTGCCACTGTGTGCGGTAGGTGACTGTAGGTGGCTGTGAGGAGGCTGTATGAGGCGGGGGGGGGCCAAGGGACGTGAAATTGCTGAATTATCCCAGGCCCCCAGACCCCACTGGTCCCACCTGCTCCGCCGGCCTCGCCTCTGTTTTTCTGCCGGTTTTCCCGGCTCCGATTTTCGCGGCTCCCGCTGCTTCCCGCGCCTCTGCCAATTTCCCAGGTGGAGGGGGAGGGAGAGGGGGCAGGAGTAAGGTTGCAGGATCACGGGCTCACCGTGTTGCCTTTCTCGGCTTTCACAGTGTCTCTTGGTGCAGTAGCTGGCTAGCTGGCTCCGCAGGCAGGCTTCGCTCCGCTCCACTCCTCTCCACTCCGCTCTGCTGTCTGGCTCTGCTCTGATCTGCGGCAAGATTTCCAGTATCTACAGAGGATGATGATGAAGCCTTATGTGCCTTTGAGAAATCTGAGATTGGCGGCTGCCAAGCAGGTCACTGTGCTGAGATTTAAATGAGTTAGAGCAAGAGGTAGTTCATTTGACTTCTTAGCTCCCACTGCATGGAACAACCTTCCCATGTTAATTTGGTTGATCGCATCCAGAGTCCTTCCAGGAAGAAGTTAAAATCATGGCTTTTTGGCCTAAAGCAATTCTCTTTCTGCTTAAGCTCTCCTTTTCTTGCTACATGTTAGCACTGGGACACTCCAGTGGAGTAGCCATGCGCTTTAAAAATGTTTGTTTCATTGGGGAGGCAATGTGACAGTTCTGCTGCACGCAAGAGAAGTGATGGATCAAATTTGAAAATTACAGCTACTGATACAATGGAACATCCGAGAGTCACAATAGTACTAATAGAAAAACTACAAGAAAAACTGGAATATTTCGAGAAGTCTTTTCGAAAACTGCAGGGTTAGAGAAGTGGTTATGTGTCTGTAAAAAATCTTATACAATTTTGCGTCGGAATTTAAATGTTAAAAATGCATTAGTAAATGGTACAATGGGTAAAGTTATAAATGTCACTAATTAACCAAACAGAGATTAGGTGGAATTACTGATCTTAAAATGTGATGAGGTTGATGGTGTCAAGCAAATTGGTCATTGCATTGTGCATTTTTTTGTTAGTGAAAGACATACGTCCAGTGAAAGCAGTTCTTAGTGTCTCTAGCATATGCTATTACCATCCCCAAATCGTAATGTTTAAGTGTTGATGCACTTTAATATTGAAACTACTATATTCAATGAAGGAATGTCTTATTTAGCATTTTTGCAAATTAGAACATTGTCCTGTTTGTTTTTGATTGACTTTGATGAGAAGAAAGTAAGGGTTGATGCAAGCTGTGTAACGGAATACAATCGGTTAAGAAGTCTATATACTCCTCATTCAGGCCAGTACCCTGTTTATGAGAAACATTTAAACTGTCCAAATAGAAAGATTACAAAACAGTATATGGATGCTCAAGAAAAGGAAGGGCAGAAGGAGAATCCCCAAAGATTAAAGAAGAGGAAACTGCTAAATGATGGAAAAGTTGCAGTTTACCAGCTCGAAAACAGTTCAAGGTTCTCCTGCTGTGCAAATGTTGTTCTGAATATTCTGCTCTATTTGCATATGTAGTAAACCAAATTGAACAATAAGAATAATAGAATCTGCCCTGCACTCTATGGTTTGTTCCAACGTTTGCAAAGTGACAGAAGTGCAATACATTGTGCTTCAGGAATCTTGTAGATATATGTACTGGATCAGTACTGTTTTTTCTAAATATTGAACAAGATGCACAAGAATTTATTATGGCGATTCTAGGAGTTTTAGAGCAAGAAGAAGTAAATATTAATGAATTATTTGGATTAAGTTACAAATGGAACCATGACTATTAGGATTATGGATTCCCCTCCAGCACTATAATTAATTCTGATTCCTCTACTTGACATTATCAGATTCTTAAACCGTGCCTTTTGAGAAATTGTTGAAAAATTCAAACCATAAAAAGACCTGCCGAACTGCAGATCAGATGTCTTGTCTTCGTTGTTTCTAGAAACAACTGGTAAATACCTTACATTGATGCTACAACGATGTAGAGCAGATGATTCAAACTTGGAAACTGAAATAACTAACTTTGTAGCTGGACAAATATTAATTTTGGGATTGACTTATACTACTATGGCTATCATCTTTCATGAAGGAGTTAATACAATCTTCGGATACTACACTGTCTATTCAAGATACCAATGTGGATGAACAGAATGCAATCACATTAATCTAAATCCAATGACTATCTAGGAGATTACCAAACTCCTATCTCTTTTTACTTCAAACAAAGTTTTGAGGGTGATTTCTGAATACAAGAAGTGGTGTAGAGTGTTTTTATGACATGGTGTATCTGTTTTTTAGACCTTATTTGGCCTACGGGCCTATTGGGGGAAATGACTTCAAGAAGTTGTTCTTAATGCAAGAGCCCACTTATCTTCAACAAACGAGTTTATATAACATGTAAACCTCTATTTTCTAAGGCAGAAAGCAAATGATTATACTCCAATTACAGCAGCCTTAAGTTAAAACTAAAAACTGCCTTCAAAACAAACAACATGACCCCCTTTGTTTCTCCAACAACAAATTGCACATAATTCTGTGTGGGAATATTCAGCCTCCTGACGGCAACTGTTTTTAAAAACATCTTCAAAAATCAAGACTACTTTTATATTGCAGAAAGGAGTCAATATAACAACTAAACATGACACTTTAATTAAAGTCTGAAAGTGGATGGGCATACTTCAATTAAGGCAGCCTTAAGATGAAACAAACACTGTGTTCAAATGTAAAAAAAAAAAGTTTTTTGTTATTCCAAGCAAATGCCTATGTCCTATTTCTGGCAAAAAAAGTACTGTATAGGATTTTGGCTACATGGATGATCAGTAGTTTAGATATGATTTGATGTTTTCCAAAAATTTTCCCAAAAATTAAATATTTCACATTTATTTGTGATATTGTACCAGATATAATAATATGAGAAATATTTTTAACATACTTTTGCTCAGATTATTATAGTAAGTATAGAAAAAGCGACTAATTAATGAATTGTAGTGAGTGAAATGTATAGTTACCTTTTGTGTAGTGATCTACAGTGCAGCTTTGGGTTTTTGTTTACAATCCATTGATTGTTTTTTCCCCACTGTTTGAGGATGATGCTTCATACAAACCATTGTTTATGGTGAAGAAGTATGAAAGCTTAGAACAGTAAAGAAGGGAAAATGCTATTTGTATTATAGTCTTACAGTATACGTGTTAGATTTGGGGGTCTCTAGTTGGCACAGGTTGGTACTTGTGACAAATAGGGACCCTTGCATCTGGTCAGGGTATGGGGATACACTCCTAAAATAACCCCTGCTCACCCCCTTGGTAGCTTGGCACGAGAAGACAGGCTTATCTCCGAGGCAGTGTGTAAAGCATTTGTGAACACATACAGTAATCAAGTGCCAACACTACAGATGGACATCACACAGGTTTTATATAAAAAAATAAGTATTCTTTATATAGATTTACAACAAGACCACAAATGACAAAATACACAATACTGTACTCACAATTGTAGAATTCGCTTAGTTCTCTTTAGATCCTAAAATGTGACAATTTGAGTCAATGTACCTTTAGATGCGACTTCCAGGGCAACAAAAGTGTTTCAAGACAGGTGATGCAGTAGTCCCTGGCACGCAAGGATGGTGGTGCATCGAAGATCGGGTGCAAAGAAACAAAGATGGCGCTTTCTCCTTGATGTGACACGCTTTCCGGTGATGCAGCGGCGTCTGCTGCGAAGTCGATCCTCATCTCCGTTGATGCGAGGTCCTTGCCACGATGCGAGCTGCAACAGGCCCTGCGACAAGCTTCCTGGTGATGTGGCGGCTTCTGCTGCGACGTCGATCCTGTCCTCCAAGGATGCGAGGTGCTTCGTGTTGTAAAGCGGCAGTTCTGCGACACTACACTCGATCTTGAGTCACGCTTCCAGCTCCTTGCGACATGTAAGTCCCCAAAAAGTCCAACACAACTGCAGGCACTTCAGGAGAACTCTTGAGGAGCTGGTGGGTGAAGTCGGTTGGCCCTGAGACTTCAGCAGGAGGCAAGCTCTGCTCCAAGCCCTTGGAGATCCTTACACAAGTTGATGAAAGTACACACAAAGTTCCTCTCTCCTTTCTTTGGCAGTCAGGCAACCACTGCAGGCGATCCCTCAAGCAGCACTTCAGCTTAGGGATAGTCTCTCCTCAGTTTCTTCAGGTTCCTTTCCTCAGCAAAGGTTTCTTCTTGTTTGTCCAAAAGTGGTCTAAATTCTTGGGATCAGGGTCCCAAAACTTATACCCCAAAATATGTTGTCCTCTGAGGGCAGAGGGGGCTTTGCCTAGTACAAACCAGTCCTGGTCAGTCCTGGAGCACTCTGTTTACATGACTCTTGCTTTCCTTTAACAGTGCAGGGCAGAGACATCAGACGCCCCACAGGAGGTGGAACTAGCATTGTGGAGGGAAGGCACAGCCCTGGAGCACTCTATTGACATGACTCCTTCTTTCCTTTCACAGTGCAGGCAGAGACATCAGACGCACCACAGGAGGTGGAGCCAGCATTGTGGAGGGAAGGCACAGCCCTATTCAGGTCCCAGGTGCAACTCCTCCCTCCCATCTAGATGTCGATCTCCCTATTCAACACTGGGTTGACTTACCCTGTCTCCTGGTATCCCCCAGCCCTGTCACTCAAACTCCAAACAAGGAGTACACAACCTAGCAGGCAGCCTTGGATAGTTAGAGAAGAAAATACTTAATTTCTAAATGTGGTATTTTCAAACACAGAATGTTAAAATCAACTTCACTAAATGATGCATTTGATCATCCTGTATTCAGGCATACTAAACTCAAATTTCTACCATGTTCCTTGAGTCAGTTAGGATTATATGATGTAATAATCTAACTGCCCATTCTGGCCTATGGAGAACAGGTAGTTTTGCAATAGTGAAAAATGAAAATGGCTGTAATTCACTAATCGGACATGCCACATACATCAGGGCTTGTCCTACCTTATACCCACAATGCACCCTGCCCTTGGGCCTACCATAGGGGTGTCTGATATAAAGAAAAGGAAAGGTTTAGGGACTGGCAAGTGGGTGCGCGTGCCCAGTCAACATGGCAGTACCAGACTGCACACAGGCGCTGCAATGGCAGACCTGTGACACATATTTTTACAGGCTGAGTCTGTGGGTGGCACAACCAGTGCTGCAAGCCCACCAGCAGCATTTGGTTTACAAGCCCTGGGCACACTCAGTGCACTGTACTAGGGTCTGACAAGTAGACTAAATCAGCCAATCATGGAATCACTAATCCACACATACATTTACAATAAGGAGAGCATATGGACTTTAGCACTGATCAGCAGTGGTAAAGTGCCCAGAGTCATAAAACAGCTGACAACAGGTCAGAAAAATTACTGTGAGGAAGACAATAAGTTCAGGCATGACCCTGCAAAAAGGGCCAAGTCCAACAATAAGCAATTTGAGTTTGTGTAATTTTGAAGATTAAATGCTAACCAATCTTTATCTTATTTTTCTTTTTTTAGGTAGCTGCAGTTCAACACTGTTAGTTGTTTTAAAGTACTTCTACTGCCATGCATATATTGCTTACAGATATCCATGGAGAGTGTTGTGAAACATAAAGTGTACTTGGCATACCTTTCTATTCGTTTTTTTCTCAATTTTGTAGTTAAAAGGTTCAGTGCAATACAACACATTTCCAAGTAGTCACCGAACAACTTACTCAATTATTTAAGTAGTTAGGTATGCAGGTACTAACACATCCAATCACTTACATATATATATATATATATATATATATGCAGTGTCTCATAGAAACAGTCCCTCAGCGATAGAGCAACTCATATACCTACTATTCCACATATAGACAACATCACACCTCCAATTAATCACTAAAACACCCAATGATACGGATTATCTACTCACACACTCACCCATACAGGAACTTACACAGCAACTAACCCACCCATAGAGCCTCTCACACTAGCTCTCACTCCCCCTAGGACTCACTCACCCATACAGTCACACAGGTACTCGCTCTCCTATACAGCCACTCATATAACCATTCACTCACCCATACTGCCACTCATACGACCAGCTGTTCTACTGCATAGTGGCACACACACATACACATATTCATACAGACATTATACAGTCACTTACACACCCACACACATACCCATATAACTATTTACATGGCCATTAACCTACCCATAGAGCCACTTACACAAGTACTCAGTCGCTCATACAACTACTCACACTAGGAATCACACACCCACACAGGCAGTCACACAGGCACTTGGTCTCCCATGAAGCTAGTCACAGATGCACTGACTATCCCAAACAGCTACTCACATAACCATTCAGTCACCCATACTATCACTCATACAATCTGTTGCTTTTCTGTATGACTACACACACCCCCACTCAGTCACTCATACAGTCACACCCACTCACTCATACAGCAACTCACACACCCACTCACGTACTCACCCTTACACCTATTTACTCAGCCACAAACTCACCCATACGGGTACTCACACTAACATGCACTCATCCATACAGTCCCTCACACTGTGAGTTAGTCACCTATACAGCCAGTCACACAGGGACTGACTCTCTTAAATACAACCATTGGTAGACCCATACTATCACTTACACAGCCAGTCACTCTTTCGTAAAGCTGCCCTCATACCCACTTACTCATACAGGCACTCACACAATCCCTCAGTCATTATATAGGCACTCACACACCCACTCACTAACCCATACAACTACTTACACAGCCACTGCAGTGCTCACCCATAGAGCCACTCACATAGCCACTGACTCACCCATACAGGCACTGACAGTAGGATTCACTCAGCCATACAAACAGTCATACAACCACCCACTCTCCTGTACAGGTAGTCACACATGCACTCATCCTTCCAATCACATACTCCTGCAACCACTCTTACTCACATATTGCTACTCATATACCCACTCACTCATTTATGGACCCAGTCATATTGCTACTCACTCGCTCATACAGCCACTCACACACCCACTCACTCTGCCAGACAGCCCTTTTAACACTAGAACATACTCAGCCATACAGACAATCACACAGTCACTCTCCAATACTGCCAGTTATATATACCTTGACTGTTCCATACACCCACTCACACAACCATTCAATTATCTACCACTCACACAACCAGCCGCTGTATCTGCTCACACAGCCACTCACTCACTACCTCATACAGCCACTCACTCATGCAACCTCCCCCCACCCATTCAGTCACCCATACAGCCACTTACAGAGCTACTAACTCACTAGAGCTACTAACTCACAGAGCTACGAGAGCTCACCCAGGCCCTCGTCAGCAGCAGACTGGACTACGGAAACGCCCTCTATGCAGGAGCCTCAGCCAAACTCCTGAAATGGCCCCAATGCATCCAGAACGCCTCCGCATGCATGATCCTCGACATCCCTTGCCGCAGCTACATCACACCCCACCTGAGAGACCAGTACTGGCTCCCCGTCAACAAGAGGATAACCTTCAAGCTCCTCACCCACGCACACATAGCACTCCACAACACCGGACCTGCGTGCCTCAACAGCCGACTCAGCTTCTACACCCCCTCCCGCCTGCTCTGACCACGCCGTCCTTCACTGTCTCCCGCTTCCAAAGAGTGACCGCCGGCGGCAGATCATTCTCCCACCTCGCCGCCAAGACATGCCGCCAAGACATCCTGCCTACGGCAGACCCAAGACCTACTGACCTTTAGAAGACTCCTCAAGACCTGGCTCTTCGAACAACAGCAACATTCCCCCTCCCCTTAGCGCCTTGAGACCCTCACGGGTGAGGAGTGCATTTTACAAATTCTTGATTGATTGATTGATTGATAACTCACCCATACAAAGTCTCATACTTAGATTGACTCACCCATATACCCACTCACACCAGGATTCACTCACCCATTCAGCCAATCACCTAAACTGTCAAGCACAAACAGTATATTAGTAGACATCTATTACCAAACACTGTTTATCATGTCTGTAAATATGTGGTTTACACTTCTTGAAATCATGCATCATCATGACTTCTGGAATCGCCCTGAAAACAGAAAATAGATTTTAGAAGTGCTTTTGAATAAAAATAAACAGAGAAAGAGAAGTTCAAACAATATGTTAAGACACACCTATTGTGAACCATACTTTATAATAGAAAGTCACCAGTAGGTAGATATAGTAATAGGTAGGACCAAAGTTTCTATAGGGAAAGCGTTTCTGTTTTGCTAAATTTTTGGCTGCAGGTTGATGAATTTTCATGAACCTTTCACAAAACCTCTCCTTTTTGGCTAAGCTGCTCTGCTGAAAGTTTCAGGGGAACTTGTCAAGTGAGGGCCGAGATAAAAGGGGTGCCCCAAAATGCATTTTCCCCATGATGCCTATGGGGATTTTTCATTTTTTGAAATGACTACAGCCTGAACCGCATAATGGGATTACACTAAATTTGGCAGAAAGCTAGATGTGGTCCAGAATGCGTGCTTGTTGTGATTTGGTGTAAATCCATTCAGCAGTTTTGAGATATCTAAATTAAAAAAATATAGATATCTGGGAATGCGAGCCCTTGCAGTGGACTTGCGAATCCTACCAAAATTTGATTGGCTGCCAACACTTCAACAATCAAACAGGAAGTGTTGGCAGC
This sequence comes from Lissotriton helveticus, assembly GCF_964261635.1. Taxonomy (NCBI): domain Eukaryota; kingdom Metazoa; phylum Chordata; class Amphibia; order Caudata; family Salamandridae; genus Lissotriton; species Lissotriton helveticus. The sequence goes on from NC_136060.1 coordinate 236,097,652, forward strand.
CATCTTGGGACTCAGCTTGAAACAGAGTCCCAGGAAAAAAGAAAGAAAAAGAAAAAGGGGGCAGGATTGTAATACCCTGATTCCCTAGATATGGTGGGGGGGTCTCTTGGGGACGGAGCTGCGGGTAGAAAGCATAGCTGAGCTAACTATAACTCACTCCCCTGCAATGCAATGCACTGCTTATGACCTCAGATAGTACATCATTCATGACATGGTCAGTGTGATCACTGATGACATCACTCATGACACCATCTACCTAATCTCTGATAGATCCACTCACACCCCAATATAACCTTTCATAAACCCACTCCAGCTTTCACACTACAATTCTCAAAGCCATTGACACCCATACAAGTAATTATACACCCACTCACTGATTTATAGGTCTACAACCACTCACTGATTCATAGGTCTGCAAACACATCCACTCAGTCACCCATACAGCCACTCACTCACTAATACAGTCACTGATATATCCACTAATAAACCCATCCAGCCACCCACAAACATTCAGTCACCCATAGAGCTACTCATACACCTACTCACTTACCCATAGAGACAATCCCACAGCCAAGTGTAAAGCCAACTAGCCCACCAGGTCTCTCCAGTATGTGCCAGGAGGCTGCGTTGCAGAGAGGTGTTCAAAGGCCACGCCCCTTTTTACAACACTCTCCAATGCAGATCTGTGGTGCTTTCTAGAGGTGCCTGGTGGGCTAGTTGACCCCCAGGGACCCTCAGTATTGACAAGGAATGAATTCCCAACTCAAACAGCACCACAGGGTGTGTTTGCACACATGTGAACTCAGGCCCCGCCCCCTCCCTTCACCACTGTGCAAACGCACCCCGTGGCGTGTTTTAAGTTGGGGAATTAAGTCCCTTCGAATCCTGGGGGTCCCTGGGGTCCAAGTAGCCCACCAGCTACCTCCAGTAAGCGCCACAGAGCTATGTTGCAGAGAGAGGTGTAAAAAGGGGCATGGTCATATGAGCACCTCTCTGCAATGGAGCTCCCTGGGGCATACTGGAGGTACCTGGTGGGCTAGTTGGCCCCCAGGGACCTCCAGTATTCAAGGTGAATTTGTTCCCCCTCTGCAAACGTGCCAGGGGGCGCATTTGTAGAGTGGTGCAATCAGGGGCCGTGGCCTCTGGCCGTGATCCGGTTTAAAAAAAAAAAAAATTAAGTAGGGGATTTTGTAGTACCCCTTCTTTTTCAAATTTTTTTTTGCCCTGGGACCCCCATCCCCCGGGGCCTGCCCCCAATTTTTTTATTTAAATTAAAAAAAATCGGTCATAATTTGCCCAGGGGACCCCATCCCCCGGGGCATGGCCTATTTCTTTTTGATTATTATTGTGGACAGTTGTGCCCCGGAACCCCATCCCCCGGGGCCGTTTATTTTTTTAAAATATTTTTTTTTGGGGGGGAGGAGGGCCGTGTGGCTCCCCTACCGGGCCACTACTCGCCCCGGGGACCCCATCCCCAGGGGCTGGCCCACTCAATTGGGGACCGTGTTGGGGTCCCCAATCCTCCCACGGTCCTAACTGGCTCCCTACATTCTGCGGGAGCCGGCATTGCTTTTCCACATGGTGAGCAGCTAATATGCTGCTCCCCCTCTGGAAACTAGAACAGAATAGGGCAACACGATTTTCCCCTAGGGACTGAGTATGTTTAAACACAAAGAATACTTGTCAATAAGGGAATCATTCTACGTTAATTATAAATTCAACTCTTGCCACAGACGTGATCACTAATGTATTCATACAGGGTGACACACAATTTATGACTATGGTTATTTGATTCCAATTGTTTTTTCAAGATGTAATTTCAAAAATTTAATTACAGAAAGGCAACATACATACTACTTATATTTTACATTCACTTCACTGTAGTATCTAGAACACCATATAACAGTAATCAAACCAAACATTGCATAAAGTTCATGTTCTGTGTACTGAATATATCTATATAAACAAAATGGTGTTCTTTTGTCGACGTTTTGGTCCCACGTCAGTCTACAATTTCCCAGAGACCATCATGAGGACGGTATTAGTTGCACATCCAAATCTAATATGATACAAAATATATACATATTCAAACCCTGTATATACAGAAAGGTATTGGCTGCACACTCAAGACGACATCAGTGATCCTTATAACCAGTGCTGACATTATCAAGTAAGTGACTCGATCACAAGATTAGGAAGGGAAAAAAACTGGAACCTGCGCATATAGCAGCGCTGTAATAAGAAGAGTTCCTTGACTTAATAAGCCACTAAGCTAAAGATTTAATGGAACAACCGGGCGGTAAATATTTAAATGAGGCTGTGATTTAACGGCACACTGGGATAGAGGATTCGCAACCCAGCCCGACCTCTCTTAAGCATCGGTTAATATAATGTACGAATTCGGGCAGCAAATAACAACAATATGGTCCGTACCTGTATTAGCGTAACCAGGTGGACCTAGCATGGAAAGCTATATAAAAGAACTGATTAAGTATGACTACGCTTTCATACTATTGCAAAACACAAAGCAAGGTGAATACAAAAAGCCTGTAACACGTTCTCAATTTCATTAGCCTGTAACATGTTTACAACTCCATAAACGTTTTTTTGGCCTCATTTGTCTCTTTCAGGCATCAAGATAAAGACTAGGAGGCCATCTATGCCCCTAGTAATTCGCATTGGGACTCTAGAACCGCCATATTGCAAGGTATAGCCTGTAACTAGCCATCCTTCCTTTTCTGTATGTGATAAAAGAGTTTTTAGTATAGGCCTTAATTAATAAATTTATGACATTAGCCTTATTCCATTTCTACTGGTCCAGTCCAAGGCGACGCTTAGTACAATCTCGTACTTTGCCATTACGGCTTTTAACCGATAGAAAATTATATGTGTTAAAATATTAACCACTCAACGAACAGCGTTAACTAAGGTAATAAAAATCAGACTATCAGCCACAATATAAGATCAAACTACATCAGTCAATTAGTCTAATAACAGTACATTGTTTTCTGCAGTGTTTGCTTTGTGAAAATAAAAACAAAAGAAGCAACCTGACATCTTGGCACATCACAGCTTGCGAACCAATAACTAAGGGAACCAAGTGAAAGTACAGGATTGCCAGGCTAAAGATAATCATAAAAAGCATTCATCTGCTTAGAAATATGCATAATCAATAAATCTTGAGATCTGTATCCACATTCGTCCCCCCTTCTTTATCCTTTACTACAGGGTACCATATCACTTAAAGCATCCCTATATAGTGGCAGAATTTAGAATCTGAAATAACTACAAACATAACCATTTTAGGTAAGAACATAATAAATATGGGCACAAATGTTAAGGACTATAGTCATATCACCTACAATGCCCCTTCAACTCCAACTTATATGATTTAGAGACCCATTGCAACTATTTAGTTACATTTCTATAGAGGATATACTCTTTCTTAGGAAATATGTAGTCTACACATTAACTGTATATCCATATACTGTTTCCAACTAATACGCAGCCAGCTATCTGAAAAATGTAAACTAGAGCCTCTAGCAAATAGTAACAAATGTAGCCTTTAGTTTGTAAATGCAGTGCACGTAAATTGTAATCACATGTACCATGTACAGATGTAAATATATTTTATTTCTTTTTAGAAATACCAAGTGGTTCTCCAGAAGAAGGCGTGTGTATGCCGAAACGCGCGTAGAGACAAAACAAATATTCCACTTGTTTGGTTTTTAATTTGTTTTTTAATATATATGTATAAGTTTAAATTGTCGCCATTTGTAAAACTGTACATTCATGATGTATGAACTGTGTGATTTTTTAAATTATGTCGATGATTTGATTCATAATTTTTGTACTATCAATAAATTGACCATGAATAATAATTTTTCTCATTGTTGATATTACTATGTGCACTGTATTAGTTGATTTCTTCCGTGGCTACAATAATTGATGTTTTAAAGTACCTGCTATTTTCTCAGGACCCAATAGTTGCCTAGGATAACGTTATTTGTATAAAATCAACTATTACTCTAAAAAACAGCTAGCTATCAAAACTACTCACTTAGTCACAATATTTCAACCGAATATCCAAGAAGTAACTCCCATCTGGGACTCTTCAATCCGTCTACCAAACCATGAAAAATCCATGCATCAATATTCAGTTAAACATACTCTAGCCAAAAATCAATATCAACTCCTCATAGACTCTACCTACATGTCTCATGAAATCAGAACGTCTAAATTCACCCAAAATCCGAGTAAGACTTACAAAAACTGTCTGAAAAAGCCCAAAAGGCCCTTATGTATGTTCATACTCACAAATCCTTAGTCTTTAACGTACGTTTCACCTAGAAATAACATAAGGCTGAACATTAGAAACGCCTGCTAATAAAGCAAGGAACCGCAAACTGTCGTAAATACAGTGGTATCCAGTAACACACTTATTTTTAACTCGGAACCAGCAGTAGCTTAGTCCTTTCACGCCGACTCAATCGACCGAGTACGGAGCGTGGCTCGCGAAGCAATAAAAGAAGGACACTCCATGCTGTCGTCATACGCTACCCACTATGGCAGCCATCTTTGAGTGGCTAAACATCCTCAATACCCATAACGTGGCAAGACTGTAGATAATTAATGGTTCACATTATAATTAGAAACGGAATGAATGTGCAGCAGACATCATTGTTAACAAGGTACTAACTGTCTGTAAAACTCAAGCTAACTCAAAAACAAGTCAGATGTCGCCCTCATATTGAAACTGAACTTTATTGTTCGCTAACAATGCCAGTTTGTCCGTGTGATTTAGGACCAGAAAAAGCACTTGAAATGCAGCTCATACTTATCAAGGTATAACACATGGGGTCTCAAACCCCATATGTGCATAAGGAGACTCAAACTCAGTACCCAAGTATCAGTCTGTGCTATTCAGAGAGCGGTATTGTTCAAGACAGCACCACTTTGCCCAATCCACTATGGTAAAAACATTCCTGTTATATCAAGGGGTCTCAACACTTAATAACCTCTATGGGCATACAGAAACTCAACCTCACAGCCAAAATATCAGTCTGTGTTGATCAGAAAGCGGTAATACACAGGACAACAACACTTTGCGCAATCTGACAAGGTAAAGACAATCCTGTGGACCTATATCAGACTCATAGCCAGAGAAACAACATGTTTTGATAGGGAAACAACATCACTTTGCCTTCTCTGACACAACTGGCAAAAAAAACCTTCACATTAGTTTACAAAACATGCTTTTGGACTGATGTCCGTACACATGTCCTTCACCTAGTAGCCTCTACAGGGTCGCTAATGTGTGCCACTCAATAAAAGAATTTATTCCATTCTTAACTGTGTTACAGGACCAAATCCACTTGTTCTCTTTCAGTGTGAGCAGCCGATCAACATTCTGTCGTCTCTTTGAGTTTTTTACAACTTCCAGTACAAACCAACTCATGTCCGATGCATTGAGTGACTCCTGATAATGTTCAACTAGTGGAGCCGTGATGACTTTACAGCGAATAATGCGTTTTTTAACTTTTTGCGTGGTCTTACCAAAATATGTTAAGCGACAAGGGCATTGTATACAGTATATCACATTTATGGTGAGACAGTTGGAATGTTGTCGCAGTTTACATTCTTTGCCATTCAGATTAAAACTCTTCAATACACTAGTTGTTGCACATGCTGCACAGTTCCCGCAGGGGTAATGCCCTACTACTGGAGTTAAACCCCACATGTTCTGTATAGTTGATGGCATCTGTTCACTGTAGGCCTGGACCAAATGGTCACATGAATTCCTAGCTCTCTTAAAAACAAAACGTGGTGGACTTAGTTGAGGCTCTACCTTATTTATAAGGTGCCAGTTTTTTCTGATGATTTTCTTGATACAATTAGATTCTGTTCTAAAAGTCATTACACACGTTATTGGTTGTACTGTATGTTCCTTTGAGAGTTGTTGCTCATCTTTATAAAGCAGTGCCTGACAATCATATTACCACACACGCTTCATGGCACGTTTAACAAGTCTATTTGGGTAGTTTCTCATAGTCAGTTTACATTGCAGAATCTTTGCTTCTTTAAAATAATCTTCCCTCTTGGTACAGTTCCGTTTTATCCGTAAAAACTGACCAAAAGGGAGATTTTCCCTCAGATTACGGGGATGATGGCTATTATATTTTAATAGCCTATTCCTAGAGGTGGCCTGGTATACATACTCATAGGCAACATACCCTCATCATGTTTTATAGTAAGATCCAAGAAGCTGATAGAATGTTCATTACTGTGTAGTGTGAATTGCAAATTCTGATCCTGTTGATTCAACCAAAGGTAAAAATTCACCAGTTCTGTATGTGATCCATTGCAAATCATACATACATCGTCAATGTAGCGTAAATATTTCTTCAAATGAAGGCTGTAGGGATTGTTATTATAGATAACTCTTTCCTCAAATGCGGCCACAAAAAGGTGAGCAATATCTGGGGCAAAAATTGCGTCCATGGCCACTCCTTTCACTTGGGCATAGAAGTCCGTGTGAAAGATAAAATAATTTTGCTCCAGTGCAATCCTAGCACGTTCCACAATAAAATCTGTTGGGACCTGATGGGGACGTACACGATTTTCTAGAGTTTCGCTTATAACATTCAGAGCCTCCGCCTGGTGTATGCTCGTGTATAAGCTTCCGATGTCCATCGTGACAAGAATATTTTGTTGTGGGTTATATGGCTCTCCTTCCAGTTTCACAATCACATCTCTGCTGTCTTTCGAATACGATCTAGTTGTGGGGACAAAAGGTTTTAAAAATTGATCCACATATTCTGCCAGTGGTTGTAACACCGACTGGCATCCCGCCACAATCGGTCTTCCCGGCAGGTGTTGACTAATTTTATGGATTTTGGGTAGCGTATAAAATGCCGGAATCATATAGTCCTTTTTATTCATGTATTCAAATTATTTTTTGCTCAACCATAATCCATCTACTCCTTGTGTAGTGAGACATTACATTTCTCTACGCATTCCAGCAGTAGGGTATCCTGTCAATTTCAAATAATGTGTGGGATTATTTGCTTGTTGTAGGGCTTTAGGATCATACTCTGTCCTATCTTGTACAATTATTCCACCACCCTTATCTGCCGGCCTAACAGCTAGATCCCTACGGCTAGAAAGGGTCCTTAAGATTTCTTGCTCTGCGTTAGAGAAATGATATCTTGTATATATTCTTGTTTCAAACACCTCTTCTATTTCACTCAATACCACATTCTCAAATGTTATAAATTCCTCTAGCATTAAACTTGTCGCTGGAAAAAAAGGTTGATGGACATTTTAGCCCGCTGGTGTTTTTTGGTGTACTCAGTGGCATTTTAGAAAAGAAATGTTTGAGACGTACTGTTCTAAAGAATCTATGGACTTCAACCAATGTAGAAAAAACATAATTTTTATTAGTGGAGACAAATGACAGTCCATTACTTAAAATCTCCACTTCCTTCGTACTCAACTCTTAAGAGGACAGATTAAAGATTGGAACAATGTCCAAATTGTAATTCTTCAGACTCATTAAATCAACAGGTTCAGAATCTACCACTCGTAGTAGTTGTTGTGAGTTAGTTCGAACCTGGGGCTATATTGGTTTCTGTACCATCCCCTCAGTGTGATCCGAACCTGTCCTCTCTGTGGGGGTTGGCCTCTGGACAAAAAAGAAGAAAGTGAAGGATTATGGCCCCTTGTAAATCTATAGTTTGATGTGCCACGGCTAGTATTTTCTACTGAACTAGAAGAGCCTGTGTCTGAAAATGATGTATGTTTGGGAGCCCAGTTTCACTGATTAGTGCTTTGTTGGAAAAAGTCTTTTTTTAAATAAGGATATGTACGCTCCCTGCTGTAGTTATTAAGAGCTTTTTGCAATTTCTCGGTTTTCTTCAGAATATTATTCCTCTGAAAATCTGCTATTACTGTTTCTTATTTTTTCAAAAAGTCTTTAGCATCAGTAGTAGCGGGGTCTTCTAGGATTTGTTTTTCTAATTCTTCAATTACTTGTTTTATTTTTTCAATATGTCGTAATGCTGTTTCTATACTCAGGGCAATCCAACTTCTAGAACATTTGTTTGAGACGAAGCTGAAACCCACTTTATAGTCTTCGTCCCCAACAAAAATTACAGGTATGTTGCGGACCTGCAACCCCACTGTGATGATGTTGTTATTTTAGCAATATTTCAAAAATGTTACATGTAATTCTTTCCTTATAAGTTTTTTGTGTAGTCTCTCTAAGTTGTTACGTGCTACACTTTGTTGAGTATTAAAGCCAGTAGTGCCTGTTTGAGGGCAAAACAATGAAGGACCACCTGCAATCTTTGCTATATATTCGTCAGTATAAGTTAACATTTCTTGTTCAGACATTGGGATACACTAATGATATTAACACAAGGTGAGAAAACATATAAAATCCACGTAAAATACTATATACAACTCACACCTGACCAGTCTGATACCTTTACTCCCACAACCACTTTCGTTTGAAAGGGCCCTAGCAGACAGCGTCTGCGCTTACAATCTAGAACAGAAAAGGGCAACCCGATTTTCCCCTAGGGACTGGGTATGTTTAAACACAAAGAATACTTGTCCATAAGGGAATAATTCTACATTAATTATAAATTCAACTCTTGCCACGTGATCACTAATGTATTCATACAGGGTGACAAAATATTTATGACTATGGCTATTTAATTCCAATAGTTTTTTCAAGATGTAATTTCAAAAATTAAATTACAGAAAGGCAACATACATACTACTGATATTTGACATTCAGTTCACTGTAGTATCTAGAACAGCTCTTGCCTATAAATTATATGGAAAACAAAACACCATATAACAGGAAATCAAACAAAACATTGCTTATGGATCATGTTCTGTGTACTGTATATATCTATATAAACAAAACGGTGTTCTTTCGTCGACGTTTTGGTCCCACGTCGGTCTACAAGATCCAAGAGACCATCATCAGGACGGTATTAGTTGCACATCCAAATCTAATATGATACAAAATATATAGATATTCAAAGCCTGTATATACAGAAAGGTATCGGCTGCTCCACACTCCATACCACCCTGTGGAAAAGCAATCCTGCTCTCTCTTCCAAATAGGAAAGCAGTTTGTAATGACAGAATGGGAGCTGTGAGGCTCCCGCCCTGTCATTGCAAATGGCAGTGTCCAAAGGGTGGGCACCCCAGGACACTGCAGGAGCCGGCCTGGGGGGTGGCGGTCCTCAGGGGCCTCAAGAGCTCCAGGAGGGGGGCCACGTGGCCCCCCTCTCATAATTTGTATAGCCCTGGGGGTGATCGTCCCCGGGGCTTGGGGGTCAATAACGGACACCCAAATTAAACATGTAGTGCCCGTGGAGGTGGCGGTCCCCGGGGTGTGTAGGGGGGCTCAACCCCTTCCCACACAGGTTTCTTTATTTTAAAAAAATCCCCAGGGGTGGCGGTCCCCGGGGCTGCGCGGGGCCCATGAGCCCCCCGCATACATTTAATTAGAGCCCCGGGGTGGCGATCCCCAGGGTTGCGGGGGGTGGCCCTGTGAGCCCCCACCCATTTAAAAAAGCCCCAGGGGGTGGCAGTCCCCGGGGCTGCGGGGGGCCCCTTGAGCCCCCCGCACAGATTAACTAAGGGGCAGTATGGGGGGATTGGGACCCCCCACACTTTTTTCCTAATAATGCCCCCGGGGGCAAATTACCATATTTACAGGGAGACCGCATATCTTTTTTTTCTATTGCTAGGATGCGCGGATCCTACGAGCATCCCCCGGTTTAAAAAAAATGTATATTTTTTTGGCCCTGGGGGTCCTTGTGGTACCCCCTGAGCAGGCCTAGGGGGTCAGGGTGTGTCTACCCTGCCCCCTTTACGCGTTTTGCGATGTTTGTTTTTGGTTTCTTGTGCCTCGTTTCTACCGAGGCACAAGATTGCTGCCAACACTTCCTGATTTTGACAGTTGTCAGCCAATCAGCATTCTGCACAGCAGGGTGCTTGTAGGCTGCGCGTAGGGTACGTGGATAGATAAGCGGATCCACCGTGCCCATAGATATATATGTGACTTTAACTGTCATTTTCTCAGGAACTACTGAACGGTTTACACCAAAAAAGCAAAAGGCACAAGTCTGAACCAAGGACCACCTCTTTGCCAAATTTGGTGTAATTCCGTTCAGCAGTTCGGGCTGTAGCTGCGGCTAAAGGTCCTATGGGAAATTGCATGGGGAAAATGTGTTTTTGGGAGCCTCCTTTTTTCTAGACCCCCGCTTGACCAATCACCCCCAAACTTTCAGGGAAGGAGCGGAACTGAGATGGCCAAAAGTTTGGAATATTTCACGCACATTCATCAACGGGCGCCAAAGTTATTCCAAATAGAATGTTACAGATTTCCTATTGATAATAGGTCCTAAGTATAACTACCTACTGGTGACCGTCAGTAGGTTATATATATAATTAAATACCATTAAAAAAAATTAGAAATTCACTGAAAAAAACATAGGTTTCAGGGGCGTTATAGTTAGTTGGACATTTCACTCGTTTCCCTCGTTATAGTTTGTTCAGCTAACTATAACTCGTGCTCCCGCAATGCACTGCTGATGATGTCACATATTACATCACTCATGAAATGGTCAGTGACATCACTTATGACATCACTGATGACATCTCAAATGACATCACTGATGACATCATCCAGTGAATGTGTGTTTTTGTGAAATTTAAATATGTTTTATATATGTATATATTGAGGTTGATGGACACATTAGTGTGTATATGAGTGTCTAAATGGATGATTTTGTTTGTGTGAAACTGATTGTATAACTGACTGATTAAGTGTATCTTAGTGAATACATGGGTTAGTGAGTAATCTTTAAATGTGTAAATATCTGTATCAGTCTCTCACTTTGTGTATAAGTGGCAGCATGGGTTGGTGAGCAGCTACATGAGTGTTTATATGTGTATTTAGTTGGTTTTTTGAGTATCAGTATGAGCGTCTGAGTATCTGTGTGGTTCGTTGGGGGTATTACTTTATGCATAGATGTATGAATGAGTGAGTCATTGTTTGTATGTGTTGAAGACAGCATGTGTGCAGGAATGTATGGGTGGATGGGTGTGTTGGTGAGTGAATGACTGTCTCAGTAGTGTCTTTATGAGTAACTACATATATTTTAAACTACTATATGTGAGTATTTGTGTATGTAAGTGCGTATATGTGAGAGTGAGAGATTAGAAGAGTACCTGTATAAATTAGCATGTGTTTCTATAAGTGACTCTTTAAGAGAGTAAGTATGTGTTCGTTTCTGTAGAAGTAAGTGTGGTGGTGTGTGTATAACTGTATTACGCAAGTACATGGATGTTTGATACTTTCTTTACATGTGTGACTATGTGTGTGAGTATCTCTATGGATTAGTGGTGTATGTGAGTGTATGTATAGGTGTTGGAGTACGTATGAGTGAGTGCGTGTATGTGTGACTGTGTAGGACTTTTGGTGAATGAGTGGATGTGTGTGTAGATCTTGGAATTTGTGAATGGGTATGTTGTAACTGGTATTGGTGTGTCCATTGATTTCAAAATTGTAGTTTGTATTTTAGAGTGTGTGTATCAAAGGTTATATTAGGGTGAGAGGAGGTCTGCCACTCTATCACAAGGAAAATGTAATCTGTGATATAATTTGGGATGTCATCAGTAATATCATGAGTGATGCCACTGACCATGTCATGAGTGATGTAATATGTGAAGTCATCAGCTGTGCATTGCGGGTGCGTGAGTTAAAGGTAGCTGAACTAACTATAACAGGGGAATTTCTATAGTTTTGTACAAGTGAAATGTCCAACTAACTATAAATCCCCTGAAACCCATGTTTTTTAAGTGAATTTCTAAGCTTTTTTAAATGCTCAGTTCTAACTATAACGTGCCTGAAACCTATGGATTTTTAAGTGAACTTCAAAGGTTTTTTAAATGCTAGTTTCTAATTAGGCCTACAGAGGTAGGACATGTGAAGAAAGAAGAAAAAACGCATAGAAAGAAGTAAAAGAAATGCAGAAAGCAGCAACAGAAGTCCACAAAGACGAACAAAAGTGCATGAAAAAGCAAGACATGTGAAGCAAGAACCAACAGAGGAGTAGAAAGAGGCCTTGTTGCAAAATCTTCCTGTGCCCACAACTTTTTCAGATGGGTACTGGTTGTAACTGACTCTGACTAACCAGGTCTAGAGTCAGTGCTATGCTAAAAGACAATTAGAATACAATGAAAACACCTACATACACTAGGGAACACTTTGCATTGGTGTACCCCAATGTTTAGCATGACCCTAGTACATAATAGGGCAGAGGGATTAAACCTACCTCTTAAAACGCGCTACAGTGCGCGCTTGCACAGTGGTGAAGGGAGGGGGGCCTGAGGTGACATGTGTGCAAACACGCCCTGTGGCCGTTTTAAGTTGGGAGATTAAGTCCCCTTGAATCCTGACAGTCCCTGGGGTCCACCTAGCCAACCAGGTAGCTCCAGGAAGTGCCACAGAGCTACATTGCAGAGAGGTGTAAAAAGGGGTGTAGCGTAGCCCACCTCTCTGCAAAGCAGCGCAGAGGCACTTACTAGAGGTACCTGATGGGCTAGTTGGCCCCCAGGGGCCCTCAGAAATGAAGCGAAATTAATTCCCCAGATTAAAACTCACCACAGTGCGTGTTTGCACACGTCAACTCAGGCCCCGCCCCCTCCCTTCACCACTGTGCAAGTTTTAAGTTGGGGGATTAAGTTCCCTTGAATGCTGAGGGTCCCTTGGGTCCAATTAGCCCACCAGGTTCCTCCAGTAAGTACCACAGAGCTGCGTTGCAGAGAGGTATAAAAAGGGGCATAGCCTGGACCACCTTTCTGCAAGGCAGCCCTGTGGCACTTACCCTAGGCAAAAAATCCAGTACTTGTATAGTGCCCAATTCAACCCCAAAGGGGTATCTCAGTTCTCGGGGTCATTGGGAAGATTAAGCAAGCTATTGTCCAGAGTCGCATGGTGCTGGGTAGACCCCTGCCATCAGAGCCAGGGATCGAACAGTGTTCCCTAGCATTTAGCGTCAGTCACCCTGGCATTGGCGCCATACCTCTTCACCGCATCCAGCGGGAGCTGGCATTGCTTTTCCACAAGGGGAGCTGCTGACATGCAGCTCCCCTTGTGGAAAAGCAATTCTGCTTTCCTTCATTGTAGCGAGAGCAGGTTTTCTTGCTCTCTCTTCAATGAAGCGAAGCAGAGTTTGCAATAATAGGGCAGGAGCAGTATCCCGGGGGTGGGTACCCCGGGACACTGCAGGAGCCAGCCCCCCTCCATATCTGATTAAAGCCCCAGGGAGGTGGTGGTCCTGGGAAGGTGGTGGTCCCCGGGGACGGGGCGCGCTACGGACCACCATATTTAAATATTAGTGCTCCGGGGATGGCGGTCCCCGGGGCAGCGGGGAGGCCATGTGCCCCTGCTAAATAACTAAAAAAAGCCACAGGGTGGCAGTCCCCTGGGCTCTTCAATGCCCCCCACACATTATAAAAAAGCAAAGCCCTGAGGGGGGCATGAGCCCCCCACAAATATTTATTCAAAGGCCAGGGGGGCGGTCTCCGGTGGCCTGCCTGGGCCCCCGCAATTTTAAGTTTTCGCTGCCCCCAGGATATTTGACCCACCCGTGGGCTAATTAATAACGAAGTGCAGGAGTCCGTGCTTCGTGTATTTTTTCTTCGTGGTAGTGTATGCGGATCCTCTGCACATTTCTACCTTTTTTTAAAAAAAAGCGTTTTTGGGCCCTGGGAGTCCTTTTGGGACCCCCTGAGCAGGCCTAAGGGGTCAGGGTGTTTCTACCCTGCTCCCTTTTCTCATTTTGCACGTTTTGTTTACTGCTTTCTTGTGCCTCGGTTCTACCGAGGCACAAGATGGCTGCCAACACTTCCTGATTTGAAGTGTTGACAGCCAATTAGAATGGAGTTCATGATCGGCAGGGTGCGTGGATCCTCCATGCCTCTATATATCGAAACTTTTATTTTTTGCTTTTCTCGGCAACTACTGAACGGATTTACACCATTTAAGAAAAATAGTTCTTTCTCAAACAAGGGCTACCTTTGTGCCAAATTTGGTGTAAATCCGTTGAGCAGTTCAAGCTGTAGCCGTGTCTAAAGTTTCCTATGGGAAATGCATTTTGGACCTCTTTTTTTAAAATTTCTCAGGAACTACTGAATGGATTTACATTATTTAACAAAAATATTTCTTTCTGAAACAAGAGTTACCTTTTTGCCAAATTTGGTGTAATTTCGTTCTGCAGTTCAGGCTGTAGCCGTGTCTAAAGTTTCCTATGGGAATTAACAGAAGAAAACACGTTTTGGGACCCCATTTTTTCCAGCCCCCTGCTTGCCGAATCAACCTAAAACTTACAAGATAAGAGCGGACCAGAGCAAGCCATAAGTTTTGAAACTTTCGCGACGATTCGTCAACCGGCACCGAAGTTATTGGGAAAAGAAAAAACGCTTTTTGAATAGAAATAAGGTCCTAACTATAACTACCTACTGGCGACCGCCAGTAGGTAATATATATATATTACCTACTGGCGGTCGCCAGTAGGTATATATAGTTAGGATTTTTTCTCTATGGGTTTTTTGAAAATTCTATGTCTAATAACTTTGGCGTTTGTGGACGGAATTGGCTGAAATTTTCAGGAAAATGGCACATTTTGTTTCTGAGCAGCCCCTGAAAATTTTGGGGGGGTTCGTCAAGGGGGGGCCGAGAAAAAAGGGGGGTCCCAAAACGCGTTTTTCCCATGTTAATTTCCATAGGGCGGTTGGCCTCACTTTTAGCCCGAACGGCTGAATGGATTTGCACGAAACTTGGCAAAATTGTAGGGACTGGTAGCCCGATGTGCCTTTTGTAGGTCTCAATATATGTGCTTCAGTGGATTTTGAGAAATTAATGTTCAAAAAAAGATATATATCTGTAGCAGCGGACTGGGCAGCGCTCCGCTACGCGTACTTTTCGCGCAACGGAGCTTTGTGAAGCGAAGCTGATTGGTTCTCCGGCGTCTGTCAACATTCCAAACAGTCCGTAGCGGCCGCCATCTTGTCTCTCGGTAGGATCGAGAGACAAGAGGAGGCCAAAGCGAAGGGGCAAATGACCATAAGGGGGCATAGTACATTGTCGCTCACCCCCTAGGTTTGATGTGGAGGTTTTAAAAGGGCCCCGCGGGGCAAAAAAAAATAAACATAATAATAATCGAACAGCTGAATGGATTTGCACGAAACTTGGCAAAATTGTAGGGACTGGTAGCCCGATGTGCCTTTGCTAGATCTCAATATATGTGCTCCAGTGGATTTTGAGAAATTAACGTTCAAAAAAAGGTATATATCTGTAACAGCGCACCGCTTCGCGTACTTTTCGCGTTACGGAGCTTTGCGAAGCGAAGCTGATTGGCTCTCCGGCGTCTGTCAACATTCCAAACAGTCCGTAGCGGCCGCCATCTTGTCTCTCGGTAGGATCGAGAGACAAGAGGAGGCCAAAGCGAAGGGGCAAATGACCATAAGGGGGCATAGTACATTGTCGCTCACCCCCTAGGTTTGATGTGGAGGTTTTAAAAGGGCCCCGCGGGGCAAAAAAAAATAAACATAATAATAATCGAACAGCTGAATGGATTTGCACGAAACTTGGCAAAATTGTAGGGACTGGTAGCCCGATGTGCCTTTGCTAGATCTCAATATATGTGCTCCAGTGGATTTTGAGAAATTAACGTTCAAAAAAAGGTATATATCTGTAACAGCGCACCGCTTCGCGTACTTTTCGCGTTACGGAGCTTTGCGAAGCGAAGCTGATTGGCTCTCCGGTGTCTGTAAACATTCCAAACAGTCCGTAGCGGCCGCCATCTTGTCCCTCGGTAGGATTGAGAGACAAGAGGAGGCCAAAGCGAAGGGGGAAATGACCATAAGGGGGCATAGTAGATCCTTCCTGACCTCTTAGGTTTGATGTACCATTTTGCCAAGTTTGGTGTAATTCCGTTCAGCCATTCAGGCTGTAGACGTATGTAAATGTCCTATGGAAAATTGCATGGGGAAAACACATTTGAAAGTGTTGAAATTTAGAACCAATTAAAATGTTACTTTGGTTTTGTATTTGTGTGTGATGAAAGTTAATTGGTTATGTATATATGTCAAATGAGAGGAAACCACAGCCATTTTGTGATACTACTGTCTGAGGTACATTTGTGAGGAATTTTTGGTGGTGAATTTCTGGTGTTTGATTTACACAGTACTAACACTTCTGCTACTTTTAAAAAGGTGAGTTGTTAATTTGTAAGGGGAACTATGTTGTATACTTGAAGATAATTTGAAAAATGTTTTCTGTTATTTATTTGCAGTCCTTCTGTTATACTAAATACTTGATAAAGTTAGTTTTATATTATGTATTACTAAAAACGATAAATGAAAGTGATTATTTTTTTCTGCAATTTACAGCAAGCAATTTCAAAATAAAATGGCTCACAATGAAGAGACCGTGGCAATTTCTTTTGAATTGTCCAACACATTGATTGAAATTGAGAGCACCAATAATGAAATATTGTCACAAGGAGGACATGACTTGTATGATTCCATTAGATTGATTGAAATGGACAGCACCAAGAATGAAATATTGTCACAAGGAGATGACTTGAATGATTCCACTACATTGATTGAAATTGAGAGCACCAATAATGAAATATTGTCACAAGGAGGAGATGGCTTGTATGATTCCATTAGATTGATTGAAATGGACAGCACCAATAATGAAATATTGTCACAAGGAGGAGATGACTTGAATGATTCCACTACATTGATTGAAATTGAGAGTACCAATAATGAAATATTGTCACGAGGAGATGACTTGAATGATTCGACTACATTGATTGAAATTGACAGCACCAATAATGAAATATTGTCAGAAGGAGATGACTTGAATGATTTTTTTGATCAATCTCTTGATGGCGAATTTATCGAGTGTTTGGAGACCATAGAGTTACAAGAATCATTATTGCAGACTTTTCATGAGGACATTGCTGATGAGGACATGTTAGTAGTTCTTTCAAATTTAGAAAATTCTGAAGAATAAATTTATATTTAGAAATCAAAAATTGTTTGAGACATTATTCATTTTTATTTTTAATTTATGAGGTTGTAGCGAAGTGATTGTAGTATAAAATGAGACTTATAGTATAGAGTGCAACATTTTTATGTTACATGGTAAGTTTACTCATATTTACTTCCCTTCTGCCACTATATTATCTCCAATGTGTATTTGACATCTCTTCTTCATCTCCGGCCTCCTTTCTCTCACTGTGTGTCTCCGATGCATCTTATCGCTGGTATTTTGTGTAATTACAGAAGAGAGTAAAATAAAATAGTTCGGAACGTGAAAAGGGGGCAAAGTAGAGTACTCCTCACCCCCTAGGCCTTTTTAGGCGGTCCCAAAAGGATCAGTTTCTGCTTTCCTGAGAGATTATGGTATGAGTTCCATATACCACAATAACTTGCATTACAACATGCAAGATATCTATCTTCTATTACCAACTTTTGGAGATATTCGCGCTAAGCGCGAATATCTCCAAAAAGTAACACCTGCCCTGAGCAGTTCTTAGCCATGTTATCCAATGGGAGGTGGATAACATGGCTAAGAGCATTAGCTCGGTAATGCATGAATATCGCTGAGTTTTTAGCGATATTCATGCATTGCGGCCGTTTATTATCGCATTTGCGATATACCTTGATAATAGTAAGGTTTATCTTCGATAATTTCTGACGATGCTTAGTGGTAAAAAATTGGTTGGTAAGCATCGTTAGCGATAAATATCGCTTAACTTTGGTAATATGCCCCAACGTCTGTTAACGTTCGATTCGAAGGAAATGAGGAAGTGTTGAAAAACATTGTCTGCGCCATCTTGCCTTTTTTGAAATGCCACACTTTTGTCGTGCACGGCAGCCATTTTAGGTGTCTTGACCAGACCCACTCTCTGCACGCTGTCGATTCGTAGCATGGCTCCTCACCCACGCAAGCATCTTCCCTAGGCACTGGTCACCACCGCTCTCTGTCTTATGCATGGGCAATAAACCTCCCCCCATCTGCGCTGCTCTTCCCTGAGAATCACACTCTGTGCCCGCCCGACACCTCCCTTTCGCCCTATTCACTACCGCACCCTCTGACACTCCTCTTTCTCTGTGTCCGATTGTCCAGGCTATCAGCTAGCCCTGCAGATGTAGTTTATGGCCCCAGCTGTGAAGAATCACCCCTCTTCAAAGGAGTTATAGTAGATCAAGGCCCACACTCGATGAGATCCGTCACACCACACGTGTTCCTACTATCTGAAAACCATCCTGTATTGTGATTGGGGAGGGGACCGAGCCTGAAGCGGAAGATTCCAGGAATGACTCTTTGTACATCAAAGTTTTTACAATTATGTGTCACATTAAAAATATATAGCACTCCAACAAAGTAGTAGGTATATAAAACTTTAATAACATATAAATATATACAACAAAACAAAAACAGTAAAAACATTTAAACAACGAAGAGACCGTGGCAATTTCTTTTTAATTATCCAATAGATTTATTGAAATTGACAGCACCAATAATGAAATATTCTTGTCAGTAGCGGTCTGTTGTGCGAATAGTTCCAAGGCAGCAGAACGCGCTGAAATCTAGATGGCACGAAAGTGATGTCTAGTAAGTTGCCGCCCAGCAAAAAACGGCGTGGGGCGCCGCGGGGGTGAGTGAGTCCAGTAGGCACCACAGCTATTCTTACCGGCATTGCAGAATTACTGCTGGGGACAATGCCTGTGCTGTAGCAGGGTCACAGCAGAAACAAAAAGGATTCTGTTGAAGATGTTGTTGGTTTTCAATTTCAAAACAGTTCTGGTGTCAACTGCTATGCTAATGTAGTGGTTAATGTTTTGTTTTCTCTAGAAAATGTAAAAGAGGGGGAGGCAGTCCAAAGTTCCGTTAAAAGGGCAAAGGAAAGGATCGGTGGTTTGAACTATCAGTCAAAAAGGGGAGGGGGTGCAATAATTTTTCCTACCGGGTCACACTGTGCTTTCACCGGAAGTGAGGTCTGCAGGATTCTAGTAATTCAAAGTGAGGCTGGCGCCAGCATGGGAGCGCCGACGTCCCGCGGATACAGTTTCGTCACTCCACGGGCGATCATGGCAGTCATTCCCCATCGGGGGTCGGAGACTCCGGCGGCTCCTCTAGAATCTTCAAGGTCGTGGAGGACTACGGTGGTGGAGTCAACCAGTGACCGGGCCATTTCTTTATGCTGGGCCCGCTCTTGCCAGGTCGACCGCCATTTTGAGAGTTCGGCAGCTACCGGCGATTGCGGGGTCACATGAGCGGACGGGCTCCACCCTGCCGGGCGAGACGTTGCAGCATGGTCACAGTGGAAGAACCCTTTTCCGGGCGCCTGGAGCGCTGAGGGTGCAGCTGGGAAGCCTCCACCTGGGGAGGCGGGAGAGGCCTGTTCGCACCGTCTCTCCCTCCCAGTGCACCCCACGGCGTCTCGCTTGAGATTTGTTATGGCCGGACCAGGCGATGAGGACGAGGGGGGGGTCGGAGGCATGTGCAAGACATCCCCCCCCAGTGTTGTCGCAGCCATTATAAAAGAAAGAAGTGTCCCGTCCGTCTTCGGGCCGGGCTTCCGGTGGATGTCGGCCGGACGCCCCTGGCTCTGGCCCCATGAACGGGTTTCTTGGTTTATCGGCTGCAGCCGGATCCCGTCGGCCTCGGCCCCCCGACCGTTGGTGGTCGGACCGGAAGAGCATGTGGCGGGACTACCTGCAACTCTCAAGGGCCACCGCGGCCGGACTGGGAGAGAGAGGGGAGGGTCGAGGAGACATTCCCCCCCCCCTGCAACTGTTCAGCGTTGTAAAGGCAATCCCCTGGCCGGGTCCCGCTGGCCTCGGCATCTCCTTCGGCTACACCCTACGTTAGGATCTCCTGGCCGAGGCGTGGCCGCAGGACCTGCCTTATATGGGCTGCTCCCGGCTGGGCGTAGCCGGAACCCTGCCCCACCTTGGAAGTTTCCAGAGTGGGGGTGGATGTTCTACTGACTTGCATTTTCCCTAGTCTATCGATTTTTTGGGCGTGGCAGGCGGTGGGACAGCGAGGGGTGATTTGGTTTCTCTTACTGTTTTTCTGGTCTCTCACCACTGGCATATTTTAACGTTTTCTTGTTTCTAGGACATTAATAGGTTTTATCATTACGTTATGTTATCGTTTCTTTGTTCGTTGTTTAATAAAAGTTCATGTTCATCAGTGGCCTACTGATTTTCGTTTTCCTATTTTTTTCTTTCCAGGTTGTTTCATGGTAAAGTTTCTGTTAACAGGATACAGTGATCACTTTGTTATTATTGCATATGTCCTTTTCACTAGGGGTGCTCTCTGGTCGGGCCAGATGACGTATCACTAGTAAATGGTCCGGGTGAAAAAGGTGCATCAATCAGTGGGGAGTAGATAGGCATGACAGATTACAACGGGGGAGAACGGTCCGCATTACGTACCCTTTCACTACTTGCAAAGATTTTCCTACGTTTATTTGCAAACAGGGAATACCTCCAAAAAGAACTAATTCCCAAACAGTCAATGTTCGGACAATCAATCAATCAATGAGGAATGAAATAGGTACGACGTGTTAAAGGCTTGCGTTACCTACCCTTCACTATCTGCAAAGGGAGATAGAATATTCCTATTCTTCCTCGTTTGCAGGTAGAGAAGATCCTTAAGAGAATTAACTTCGAACAATTCAATGCTCGATTGAAACAATCAACAAGGGGTACTGTGAACACAAATGAACGCCGCTTATATACATACGCATTGCTATTTTCAACAGGTTGTTGCTAATGTTTCTATTTTAGCGAGGTCAAAAGAGATCCCATTAGTGGCCTACTGATTTTGCTCGATTCCTTTTGTTTTTTTACACGATTTTTCGCTATCTGCAAAGACTAAACAGAGTATTGCGACTCTGTGCTTGTTTGTAAATAGAGAATGAACCAAAGAGAACAATCAATCAAATGGAGAGAGAAGCAGGCACGACGGATTACAAAGGGGGCAAAGGGCTGCGTTAACTACCCTTCACTATCTGCAAAGAGAGAGTACTCCTAATAGAAATGAGGGGTGGGGGGCAGCAATCAAAGCAGATCAGTGTGCATAAACACGAAAATGTTTTTACTTACCACGTACTTGACATTCGACAGCTTATGATATTTGCTATTAAAAAACCATTGAAATTCACTGAAAAAAACATAGGTTATAGACCATATATAGTTAGGAATTAGCATTTACAAAACCTTGAAAATTCACTGAAAAAACCATAGGTTATAGACCATATATAGTTAGGAATCATCATTTACAAAACCTTGAAAATTCACTGAAAAAACCATAGGTTATAGACCATATATAGTTAGGAATTAGCATTTAAAAAACCTTATTTTACTCACACAAAACCATTGAAATTCCATATATAGTTAGTTGCACTAACTATATATCGCGCACCCGCAATCCACTGCTGATGATGTCACATATTACATCATTCATGACATGGTCAGTGACATCACTGATGACATCTCAAATGACATCACTGATGACATCACTGATGACATCTCATTTGACATCAATGACCACATCACTGATGATATCATTCATGTGACAATACAATGCATCTCCTCACACTTTAATATAACCTCTGTTACAACCCAGTGTTAAATACAGAGTATAATTTTTGAAACCATTGACACACCAATACTAGTTACTACATACGCACTCACTGATTCCTACGTCTACACACACATTCACTCATTCACCCATACAATCATTAATACATACAATCACTCATCTTTACAACACTATCATATGCACTCATACACCTATACAGACTCTCACACTCTGTCACTCATCCATGGAGTTACTCACACACCTAGTCAGTGCTGTAAAGAATCAATCACACTTCCATTTTCTAATCTATACAGTTAAACATAGAGCACCTTACATTTGAAACATATACTAACACATAATTACTCTCTTATACAATCATTGATACAAGTACACATTGATCTGCACAGAGTCACACACCTCCCAGCCAGCCACACACACACTCAGTCTCCCATACAAATACTTGGGCAATCAATCAATAACCCATATAGTTACTCATATAGCTACTGATCAACACATGCAGCAGTTTACAGAACAACAGACATAATGATGCACAAATTAAGACAGTTTAGTCACTAACCCATGCACTCAGTGAGACACATTTAATCACTCACTCATACAGTCAGTCACGCACCTACTAAATCCTTCATCCAGACACTTCTACATCTACTCATTCTTCAATATGTAAAACATATTTAAACTTTACAGAAACACACAGTCACTGGATGATGTCATCAGTGATGTCATCAGTGATGTCATCAGTGATGTCATTTGAGATGTCATCAGTGATGTCATCAGTGATGTCACTGACCATGTCATGAATGATGTAATATGTGACATCATCAGCAGTGGATTGCGGGTGCGCGATATATAGTTAGTGCAACTAACTATATATGGAATTTCAATGGTTTTGTGTGAGTAAAATAAGGTTTTTTAAATGCTAATTCCTAACTATATATGGTCTATAACCTATGGTTTTTTCAGTGAATTTTCAAGGTTTTGTAAATGCTAATTCCTAACTATATATGGTCTATAACCTATGGTTTTTTCAGTGAATTTTCAAGGTTTTGTAAATGCTAATTCCTAACTATATATGGTCTATAACCTATGGTTTTTTCAGTGAATATATATATATATATATATATATATATATATATATCAAACACTCCGTTATTTTCGTGCTCGCGAACGACAGAGAAACGGACACTTACTTGTTTCCTTGAAGCAGGTACTTATTTTTCAATTATTTTCCGTGAACCGCCTTGCTCACTGGAACTAGAGTGTTAAGTGACCCAACATTTTTTTTTTATATACATAATTCAAACACAATAACCACCAATCTTGTGCGAAAGAGGTCACATGGTTTATACAATGAAATGGAAGAAAGACTTTTCACAACCATATACGTATCAATGTAAACACTGGCAAGGGCCATATGTATGTTTACAAAACGTGATAAAAATAATATCTGTACAATTACAAATACATTGGAACCAAAGTTTTGTCTAATATGCATATCGTTTTGCTCACCAAAGTGATCACAATTTTACAACATAAAAGACCAATGGTACTGCATGAGATCAAATCAAAAAACATAAATCAAATCATTGAGTGGGAAAAGTTAGATGAATAACATATACATATATATGTATATGTATATATATATATATATAATCCAAACAAACGATCCCGAACCTCCAACCAGTGGCGAACAGAGACCAGTGAATCCCGAAGTTGAGGCAAGATGTTTTTATTTTCAAGCACCAATCTTCAAAAGCATACAGCGGACTGACGCGTTTCGGGCAGATGCCCTTGATCACATTGAAATGCATGTTAAAAAGCCTGATTTATATACGTTGTGAGATACACCATGTGAATAATGGAAGTAAACAAAATACTGCAGGGTCAACTGGGATACTTCATATAAATGTAAAAACATTTCATTTCAGTTGTATGAATATTGCAAAATGGTTCCACAGTTTATCACATAGATAAATATATTTAAAAATGGCAAATAATATCTGCATAAATGCGTTATATCTATTCGACTAGAGTAGGCTCATCAATTCCCATATGTATTGGTCAGAGAACATTGAAGTCTAGCAGCAAAAATATACTGTGCAAATTACTGCGTTATGTAAACAATATATGTAAAGTGCAACGTGCAAATGTGCAAATCACTGCATTGAGCAAATAGTTTATACAAAGTGCACCGTGCAAAGATGGTCCGGCATGTGTTAAAAAGTACCCAATAAATACCTAAAAAACACATTGAAATATCAAAATTTCTAAAAAAGCCGTTATTTCCATTTTCTGAAATGTGCAAAATATCGCAATGTAAACCATTATTATATGCTATGTCTCTGGATTGAAACCTCAAACTATGCTATGTTACTCAGTCAATATTAGTATGCATTAATTGCTTGGGGACATCTCATATAGATGGCAACCCCTTCATGTTTACAGGCCCGAACAAAAATAGAAGGACCACAAGATATTAAAGATAAAGTAGTGCCGTGAAACCAACAACAAAGAAATTCTAGAAGATAGTTCCCATAGACCCTGTCAATGTAAAATGTGCCCCTACAGTTGGATTTAATAAACCAAATCTGTACCACCATATAGAAATAAAGTAAATGTGTATGTGTCCATCCCTAGGTGTGAAACAAAAATTATTTTCCTTTACAGATACAAACTAGATAAGGAAAAACAAAAAAACAGCATAGATCATTTCAATTAGTAATGTCAATTCGTAGTGCGACATCAGATGCTAAAGGCATAAACTCAAGGAGAGACATCACCACAGCATATACCTCGAGATCAACAGGTCATATCAGATAACTTCCCTTCCATATTCCCTATAGAGCCCTATAGGAAATGGTACAAATCTTCTGTTGTATTAAGCCCATTCGGGACCTTACTGTCCAGTTCTAATATAGTTTTAGATTCCAGTTGGCGTAATCTTTTATCCCTGTCGCCGCCTCTACGCATTTTTGGTACTGCGGTGAGTACATAGTATGAAAGACATTCAAGATTGTTGCCATGTACACTTTTAAAATGTCTTGCGACAGGGTAAGAACTGTCGTTATTAACAATTGCCCGGAGATGCTGCAATATTCGGGCGTGCACCTGTAGCCTGGTACTCCCAACATATCTCAGGCCACAGGTGCACCCCAGAACATATACAGCATACTCCGTCTTGCAATTGTAATTGTCCCTGATGGCCACAGGAATGGTACTGAAGGGGGTGCTGTAATGAGTCGTATTAATGCCGAACTTGCAAGCTCTGCAGCTCGAACATTTGTAAAACCCCGGCCGGGGTTTGAACCAAGATGTACTTCTAGGGAGCTCAGGAAAGGAGTTGGATATTAGGGTCCGCATGGAAGGACCTCTACGGAATGCAACATTAGGATTGTTGGGAAGCTGGGGTGCCAGCACTCCGTCTGTTTTTAGAATGGGCCAACTCTTGGTTAGGATCGCCCTGATCCTTCTTTCCTGACAACTAAATGCTGTGATGAACCTGATGTTACATTCAGCTGATTCTGTGTTTGTGGGGGGCTTCTTGAGAAACAGCGATTCTCTAGATTTTTGTTTTGTTTTGTTTATTGCCATATTGAGGATTTTGTCATTGTATCCTCTGGCTTTAAATCTAGTTACTGCATCAGCAGTGCATTTCTCAAACTCCTCCTCACTACTACAGATACGTTTTAGACGAAGTAGTTCGCCATAGGGTATGTTATCTATGACGTGACGTGGATGGGAACTACTTGCATGTAGCGTTGAGTTCCCAGCTGTTTCCTTTCTGTGGAGGGTAGTTGATAATTGATTGTTACTGGCCGAGACTCTAACATCTAAAAAATCTACAAAGTCTTTGCTGATGTTTGATGTAAACTTTAAATTTACAGAATTAATGTTAAGACTTGTGATGAATGTTCTGGCACTCTCTTCATCCCCTCTCCAGATTAAAAACACATCGTCTATAAAACGAACCCATAAAGTGACATGTTCCAAAAATGTTTGAAAGTGCTCCCCCATGAGGACCCACCTCTCCCACCAGCCTACGTGTAAACACGCATAGCTGGGGGAAAAGCAGGCCCCCATGGCAACACCTCTCTTCTGTAGGTAAACATCCTTACCAAAGATAAAGTAATTGTGGTGGAGACACCACTTAACACATTCCAAGATCATCTTATTGTGGTTGTAACAATGGAGAGGTCGTGTGCCCAAAAAGTATTCTAAAGCCCTTAGACCTGCTTGGTGTTCTATGCTCGTATAAAGAGCTTCTATATCCAAAGTTATAAGAAGCAGATTTGTTGACCATGGAATGTCCTTGATTTTTGATAAAAAATCACCAGTATCCTTGATAAAAGTGGGTAGCTTTATCACCAGTTCCTGTAGGAAATAGTCAATGAATTGCGCCAAGTGTTCTCCCATACTTCCAATGGCAGAGATTATTGGTCTGCCCGGCGTTGGTAGTACACCTTTGTGTACTTTAGGTATTAAATAAAATCTAGGCATGATGGGTTGCTCGACGTTTAGGAATTTGAATTCCTGCATGGATATTAGTCCGTCTCTTTTGAATTTATGTAGCATCTTCTTGAGGGAATCTTTTGCCAGCTCATACTGTTTTGTACTCGAAATCTGGTAGCAGGTAGTATCTGATAATTGTCTGTTTGCCTCCTTAATATATTCTGCTTGAGGCCAGATTACTATATTTCCCCCTTTGTCAGAGCTACACACAATGTTCTTATGGTCATTCCTAAGTTTTGAGACAAGGGCCCAATATTGCTTTTCTTTAAGACTTTTTATCCTTTTTCGATGTTTCACTTGGTGGTAAAGCTTTTTCAAATCAGATGTAACCACTTCATGAAAGGAATCGATGGAGTCCTTTGGCATCATTGGCATGAAATTTGACCCAGGTTTAAATGGGCTCATGCCTGAACCGGATTGTGGGATGTCAGCTGCCACGAGTTCTTGTTGTGTGGTCAGGTTGTAATCATTTTGGCTGTTGTCACTGCCCAGTTGTTGCACAGTTAGTAAAGTTCTAATATCCCTAGCTTGAAGGGCGCTGGTGGACGGTTCTGTGGTCGTTACTCCACTGTTTTCGAGACCATCCTTAATGTTAAAGAATTTGCGCAGCTTTAGTTTGCGAATAAATTTGAAAATGTCTATTCTGGTAGAAGCATAATCAAAGTCTGTCAATGGACAATGCGATAAACCTAGGCTAAGTAGCTGTTCTTCAGCTGCCGTTAGAGTCAGAGTCGAAAGATTGACAATTGTTTTGTCTTCTAGTTCTTTTTGCGCCAGTATTGATTTTTCTTTTTGGATTTTTTGTTGTTGTTTCCACTTGTGTTTGCGCCGGCGCTCCTTGCGTCTTCTGTTAATTCTGGCCCTTTTGATTGCTGTTGCTGACGACGATTCGAAGGGCGCAGAGTTTGAAGGCGCGCGCTCACTAAAAAATCCACTTCTTCGCCCAGGTTGAGCACCATTTGTGAGCCTTCTGTGCCCATATTGGTTGAACTACTCTCATCAGAATATGTGCTACTATTGACTGAGTCTGTGTCGCTGTTGCCGGGGGCGGCTTCCGCAAGGGTATTTTGCTGAATGCCCGCTGGACCAGTTGATTTGCTTGGGGGCGCAAGTTTTTGATTCATTTTAATTTGTTTTGCACTTTCAAACTTACGAGCAAAGGTATAGATCTTTCCTTGCTCATAGTCATTTTTGTCACGAGCGAATTTGTAGGCTTTGCGCGCTTTGATCTTTTCTTCATGATGCTTTAATCGTTCAAGTATTGCTTTTCTGGAGGACGCTATCAAATCATTTGGTTCGAATTTCAGCAGCTCTGTATTAATTTCCTCCAGCTCCTTTAGCAATTCGACACGATCAATTTCAGCATACTCTATGAGTAACTTGACCAAATTGGCCGATGCATCCAAATTATGTTGGCCCCATCTTTTGAGCATTTCTGGATGAGGTTTTTCATAGCTAGGTGCCAGAAGAATTCGTAATCCTCGAGGGACGCGCCCTTCCGCTATGTACATTGACAGAGATTTATGTTCCCACTACTTGGTGCATTCGCTGCGCATACACTTTTCCATGCGCTTTAAAAGTTGTTTGATTTGAGCTTCATTGGTTGTAACATTTGCTCGAGCTGCCGATGGCAAGGCTGTACCCCTGTTGGTCACTTGGGGTAAATTACTGAATAGCTCCTTGGAGGCGGCCTCCCGCCCTCGCACTATATATATATATATTCATTGAAAAAACCATAGGTTTCAGCCACGTTATAGTTAGAAATTAGCATTTAAAAAACCTTAGAAATTCACTGAAAAAACCATAGGTTTCACACATGTTATAGTTAGCCGGACATTTCACTCATACAAAACCATTGAAATTCCCCGTTATAGTTAGTTCAGCTAACTATAACTCGCGCCCCGCAATGCACTGCTGATGACTTCACATATTACTTCACTCATGACATCACTGATGACATCTCAAATTACATCACTGATGGCATCACTGATGACATGATCCAGTGTATGTGTGTCTTTCTGAAAAATAAATATTTTTTATAGATGTATATCTAAAGGTCAATGGAAGAATACATGGGTAAATAAGTGTCTAAATGGATTTTGTTTGAAAAATTGATTGTATAACTGACTTATTAAGTGTATCTTAGTGAATACATCTATAAGCGAGTAATTTTAAATATGTAAATATATGTATCAGTGTCTCACTTTGTGTATAAGTGGCTGCATGGGTTGGTGAGTAGCTACATGAGTGTATATATAAGTTATTAGTTGCTTTTTTGAGTATCAGCATGAGTGTCTGTATGGTTTGGTGGGGGATATTACTTAGCGCATAGATGCATGAATGACTGACTCACTGTTTGTATGTTGAAAACAGCATGTGTGCATGGGTGGATGAGTTTGTGTATGGGTGTGTTAGTGAGTTAATGACTGTCTCAATGTACCTTTATGAGTAACTACATAAGTTTTAAACTAGTATATGTGAGTGTTGATGTATATAAGTGAGTATATGTGAGAGTGAGTGATTGGAAGACTTCCTTTATAAATAAGTATATGTTTCTACAAGTGATTGTTTAGGAGAGTAAGTATGTGTACGTTTCTGTAGCAGTAAGTGTAGTGGTGTGTGTATAGCTGTGTATGCAAGTAAATGGATGTTTGATAGTTTATTTGCATGTGTGAGTATGTGTGTGAGTAACTCTATGAATGAGTGTTGGTATATAACAGGATGTATAGGTGAATGAGTCTTTGACTTTCTCAGAAGAACCATTTCTTTTCGGGAGCTCCTGTCATTTGACAAAACAATTTTAATATGGCTGCATTTCTGGAATCCACTTCAGAACATTCTTCAGAGGAGGAATTTATAGCTGAGGAGTCACAGAGAAAAAGAAAAGAGGCACTAATCTGGACATTTTTCACCTTTCCAGAAGGACAGAAAAAGGTAAACCTGCAAAATCTGTGACACCACACTGTCAAGAGGAGATCCGAGCAAGAAGTACTCAGGACAGCAAGCATGGTACGCAATGTGACACACTGCCATCCTCGCAATTATACAAGAGCTTGCTCTCATAGGCAATGGGACAATCCATCACCTGTTGTTCCCAGCACTTCAAGCGCACCAACCACACAGCCATGGACTCCGCATCCAAATATCGAACCGGATTTTGCTGACCTAATCATCCATTGCAAATTTTGCAATGAAATGGCCTGCTACGGGGAGAAGTCAATTAATTTAATTAAACGGCACAAATAGGAGCACCGTTACTCACAACGCAAATTTTTTTTGTTTATTTGTTCCTGTTGGACACTGTTTTGTTTCTAGTTTATTTTTTTATGTTAAAAAAAGACAATAAAAACAGTTCTTTGCAGAACTAACTTCACTGGTCAAAAAAAGAGCTATATTTCTATGATAGTTTGTAAAACTTTGCTTGAAAGAATGTGTAGTGAATTTACACGTGGTGTGCTCCTCAATGGAGATGCCTCGGTCCGCTAGGTGTGTTTCTGTACTAGTCACTAAGAACCAGAAGGATTACACAAACAAAAAATGAGTCACAATTGGCTGAGAAATTCCCATCAGCCCACCCTTCTGGCGGAATCTCATCATGTGGGAGTTGTTAAACAATCCAGACACCGCCCAAAACCATCTGTTGACGGTGCGGATATGGATGTCAAAATAAACTCTAGCCAGAGTTACTCAAAAAAGGTGATGGTAATGGAGTGCAGTGCTATAGTGAAAGTGATGCTTAAAATTAACTACTTGGTCAAAAAATATATTTATTAGGGATTGTCCAAGTGTCAAAATTAAAAGCACGCCAGGTAGTCTGAATCTATAACTACACTGCGGCGCTGTGCAGAACGGTCAACATGTTTCAGCCCAGATGGAAGCTATGTCCGGCTTTCTTCAGGACCTTAATGATGGAATGCTACTCCAACAATCAGTGGGGTGATGCTACTGTGTGTAGAAAATAATAATAATAAATTATATACTTTACAGTACTTATATCGACCAGGAACTTGGAGCCCCAATGAAACTCTGGAAGAAGAAGATTGTTTTCTCTGTTTGGAAAAATACATAAAAGACACACATATATACATGTATATATCCACATAATTACAAAGAGACTGTACAGACAACACATCTGCATGAGTATTATATACCCAGCTTTATCAAGGGCATAATAGCCTAGATACAGAGAGAATATCCCTCAGTATAACTCACCCAACTTTTCGTAGGAGACAGCCTCACCTCACCCGGCAACCGCTCGGGAATATGAGGCCCCGCTCTAATGTGTAAGAAGAAAATAAAGGACATAATTAGGAAAAACTATCTCATATGTCCAGTACATTGAATCACATCTAAACCCTAAACATTTGTAGTGGACGCTGTCTTGTCATCCTATGGCTTGACCTACCCAAGTATCAGACAAAAGATATGAGCTCTCACTCATTAGAAGTTCATTACAAAACCAATTGCATGGCTTAGTTTATTTGAAATTAAAATTAAAAGATACTCTATACTTGCCACTTAGTTCCCTACATACTTAGTTAAAACACACAGTATTGGAAGCAAAGGGAGAGAGGAATGGCAAAGAGAGACTGCCAAATAATTCCAAAATTGCTAAAACCACAAGTAGGCACAGTTTAAGTCCAACCATGTCTCATTCGAAGCAAACAGCATTTGCTGTAGACAAGGGAGAAGCTCTTACCTGTCCGTCGGTACCTCTCTCTGACATCTGAGAGGAAGTGGAGGTACCGAATGGACAACCCTTGGCGTTTAAATAGCGGAGCTGATTGGTTAATTGCCCGCTCGAGGACGCCAATTACGATCGTTTTTGATCTTTTTTACTTCATTTGCGCCTGTGTATTGCCGAGGTTAATGTTTACTATTTCCGCGAGCATGCGCGGCAAAGGCCGGTTAGCGTGCGCATGCTCCAATGAAGAGACACTAGTCATCGGAGCATGCGCGAATGTTTAGAGCCGGATTGCCGAGCGGAATTGGTACACTACATTGTATCTCCATGCATTGACATGCGCCAAACATAAGTGGCGTACTAAGCGTAGTGCCCCTTTAAGTAAATCAAAGTCTTTAACAAAAAAGGGGGGATACAAGGATATAATGTTCTGCATGACTGTTTTATGTTCAATATTCTTTAATTTTAAGGGGCGCATGTTAGCAGATGGACAGCGCGTCTGTCTAGTTACACGTTTGAAGCCCACTAATATTTAGTTGGTATGCGTGGTTTGAGATCAGGCATAGTCAGAATGGAAAAAATACTGTTATATTATTGTCATTCCTGCACACGCCCATGAAGGAGACACTGCTCTCTTGTCTAGATTAATCATGAGGATACAGCCCTGGCTTGAAGGCAGTACCTACTTGCAACCGTAAGTGGGGAGTCAATATTTAACACTTTAGACCATGAACGCCAAAGTGTTAATGTTTTGTGTTGGTTAGGCCAGATGGATAAACTAAAAATCTTTATTTGTTTTGTTGTTAATTTGTGGATTAATTAAGCAGCCAGAGAATTTTTTAATTAAACCAGGGGAACACAACATTTAGAACGTCTCACATAAAGATCTATCTAGTAGAGAAGGCTTGATCATCCCTAGTGTCTTGAGACCTTTACTCTGCCTCTTCATATATAGATTCTCTATTACCTTCATGTTTTTAAAGCAAGGGGATACTGTGTATAAGTTCTCTACTACAGTTGGACCCACGGAATGGAATCGTTCAATCCTCTACTATCGGTCTGGAGCCTGAAAATCCATTTTTGCTCCTCGATAAAGAGGAACCTTGATATGTCACTAATGTGCGATGGAATATATGGATGTTCCAAGATCACCCACTTCAATTCTTCTGCTCGATGTTTCATTGACAAAAAATGGGTGGTTAGGTAAGTAGACTGTTTGTGGCATTGAATGGTACTCTTATGTTCGCTGATGCAAACCTTCATTTTGCGGGTGGTGTGGCCAATGCACCTCAATGGACAGGGGCAAGTTATCATATATATCACACCTTCCGTGTTAAAATTGGTGTGTTTCTTGAGCAACCACGGTTTTCCCATTCCAAGATCCAACCTGTCCGCTTTATAAGTTTGCGGGCATGCGCTACAAGAGCCGCATGGGAAATATCCTTGTACCGGGGGAAGATTCCAGAGTGTGTTAGACGATGCTGCCACTTCTGCCCTTGGTCTGGTGTGGACCAAACTGTCGCGTAAGCTCTGTGCTCTTTTAAAAGAAAACAAAGGTGGCAAAATGTTAGATTGTGCTATATTCAAGATGCTCCAATGCCTGCGTACAGTCTTCTGGATCTGGTTAGAAAGTACACTGAAAGTGCTCACGAAAGTCAACCTATCTAGAGGTGCCTTCTCAGGCTTTTTCTCCAGGAGGGCCTCAAGATTGTTATTTGAAGCCCGTTTCCAGGCCTTTTCACTAGATGTTGTGGATACCGTCGTTCTTGTAATTGCTTAGAAAGTACCCTGGCATGTTTATCAAAGAGTGACCTTAATGAGCAATTTCTAAGAACCCGTAGAAATTGTCCCACTGGAAGATTCTCGCGTAACGCCCGGGGGTGGTGGCTATTGAAAACCAGCAGCGAGTTCCTGGACATTGGTTTTTTATAGACTCACATTCAAGGCCCCCTTCTTTTGGAAAAATGAGAATATCCAGAAATGGCAGATGTTCCTTGCTCAACTCAACAGTGAATTTCAAGAATTAATTTAGTCCATTAAGCCATTCATGAAATAGTCTGACCTCTGATGATGTACCTCGTCAAACAACAAGGATGTCGTCTATGTATCTCTTCCACAGCACCACCTGATGGAAGTAGGGGTTGCTGTGGTTGAGTACATGACGCTGTTCAAACAGTATAGGACGTATAGGTTGGCGAGGCTGGGGGCAAAAATACTCCCCATGGATGTCCCTGAGGTTTGGAGGTAAATCTGGTCTTCGAATTTGAAATAGTTCTCCATCATCGCCAGTCTGGCACACTCCATGATGAAATTAAGTGGAGTGATGCTCCTTAGGTCACCTGCGGCTAACAGAGATCTAATTGCCTCTAGGGTCTCTTCCTGCGGAATGCAGGTGTACAAGGACTCGACGTCGAAACTGACCAAAAAGTCAGTCGCGACGTCGAATTCTACATCTGGCAACAGTCTGAGTACGTCAGCCGTATCCTGCAAAAATGTTGCCATCTCTTTAACGAGTGGCCTCAGAAAAAAATCTACAAATGTTGACAGCGGTTCAAGTAGGGACCCGATCCCTGAGATGATCGGACGTCCTGGGGGGGCCTTGTGGGTTTATGTATCTTCGGTAAACAATAAAACCCGGGCATGACCGGATTTGATGTTACCAAAAACGTAGCCTCTTGAGGTGTGATCCATCCTTCCGCGCTCCCTTCATCCACTAAGGGAGTGCGGAAGGATGGATCACACCTTAAGAGGCTAAGTTTTTGGTAACATCAAGGTACCGAAGATACATAAACCCACAAGGCCCCCCGGGACATCCGATCATCTCAGGGATCGGATCCCTACTTAAACCGCTGTCAACATTTGTAGATTTTTTTCTGGCTGTGTGCCTCATCCGCTGCTACACTTTTCTAATATATTAATATTAATAATTATATTCTATCTATGTTTATTTGAAACGTATTGCCTGCGGCGCCAAACCTTGATTACATACTCCGTCTTCCGCCATTTTAGTAGTTTTCCTCCGTTATTTTTATTATACCTGCCACTTTCATTTTTATTTTACCTCCCTCCTAACTTCTCTGTGAGGCATGAGATTTCCTGCCACAGACACCACGGTGTTTGTCCTTGGCCTCCGATCTTATCAAACTTGGTCACACGCATACCTAAAAACTAATTTGAAGCACGTAAGCCACAGCCATTACAACGCGTGACCTTCACCACAAACCCATTACCACGCTTATGCCTTTATCATAAGTGGTTAATGCATACTCGTCATAAAAGCATGCGTGGTAAAGGCATGCATGGTAAAGCCATATGCGTGCTAATGGCTTCGTGGTGACGGTCACGCGGGGTTGTGACCGCGTTGTAATGGTTGTTTCCCCCCAAGGAATACTGCAGGAACCGGGTCTAGGCGTTGCGGTTTCCATGGCTCTCAAGGGCACCAGGCGGAGGACCACGCAGCCCCCCTCACACAATATAGAAATCTCCGGGGGGTGGTTGTTTCCTTGGTTTGAAGGGCACCATTGAATCCCACACACTTTTAATTTTGTAGGGGGGTGGTTTTGCATGCGAAAGTGCCGCAAGGGGTTTGTAAATCTGGTACTCATTGTTTTGTTTTACTTTGATTTCCTTGCTGTCTTGTAGAGGATCTAGAGTAAATATTACTTATTGTACAACCAGTACTTTTCAACCCTACTCTCAAACAGCTTACCATAGTACTTCAAATTATAAATATTATTTCTATTGTGGACCGTCACCCCCAATAAAAAAGACGTATATAGTTTTTTTAATTAACTTTTATTAAAACAACAATAACTGGAAACATAACTTAAAGATAACAATACAATAAACAGCTAGAAAAATTACTTTAATAAAACAATATTATAAACAAATTGTGATGTGGACTCCAATAGACGTACGATAGGTAATCTGCAAAACAAAAAAGAAAATTAGTGTTTAAAATTATGTTGATGTGACTAAATAAGGTCAAACATTACAAGTCAAGTTAACACTACGATTTTATGTGTGCAGTCTGCCTGGTACATTTCACTTCTGTTATAGTCCCGCATTCAAGTGGTATCTATATGGAAGTGCCTACTGCGTTACCGACACAAAAGTGGCACAATGGGATTGTAAATACGCCGTCTAATGCATTTAATTGGAGGCATTGTATATCTAGGCCACTGTGCTCACCTTGTATAAACAATGCGGCCAACAGAATTCACAACTTGAATTTAACTCTGCTTCTACATGTCAAAGTAGACAGCAGTGTGTATAACTTTAAAAGAGAAAGAGAAATGATGTCACTGAGAGTGAGAGATAGAAAGAGAGAGAAAACAACATTAAAACTGTGAGAGATGTAGCAGTTAATACAGGAGAAAATACTCATAGCTCACCTTTTGCCTCCGTTGTGTGTCCACGGATGTGCTGCTTCAGAGTGCACCCTCAACTTGCTTGATATGTAACATCCTACATAATAAAATCAGAAAAGACGGAATTGAAAGAAATGTGGGAAGAGATTTCCCACGAGAAGAGTCTGACTAAGAAATTATATACTTACAGTTTGAAGATGTTATATCATCAAGAAATTAGAGCGTATGAATGCTTGTGTCGCTTATCATCTGCAAGTCTATATTCCAAATCTAGAAGAATCATTTGGGTGAGTCTAGGTCTTGCTGCAACACGAAATCGAGTACTTAAATCTGTACAAAAAATTGAATATTTACCTGAAAAATAGACAGAAAGTACAGATATTGTGAATACAAAAATGTTGGACACATATTGTCCAAATAGAAGTCATCATCTTGAGAAGATTTGTCTCTATGAAGTGCTGCAAAACTATATTTTTAAACGGAATATTACAGAAAACATCAATAATGGTTTATATGGCGTGATTGGTTCTGAAGGATGTTTGGTGAAGCAAAGAAAAGGACATTTGATTAATCACCGTAAACTGAGTTGCGAAACTCCTGACAAAAGGAAATTTTAATGTGAGAAGATGAGAATGTGCAGAAAAAGGTAAGTATAAGAAGAGAGGGGGTATATTAGAAGAAAACAGATACTATGAGGAGAGAGTGAGGAGTATGAGAAGATGGATGAGTATGAGGAGTAAAGGGGGTATGAGGAGAGAAATAGAAGCATGAGGAGAGAAGTAAGAGTATGAGGAGAGAGAGGACGAGTGTGAGGACAGAGGAGGAGTACAACAAGAGAGGGGTGTGTATAAGAAGAGAGAGGGGAGTATGAGGATAGAGGGGGAGAATGTTAAGAAAGAGCCAATATGAATTCTAAATGTACACACACACAATCTGATCTGATTCTTTACAAAAAATATAAGACCTTACATTTCACCAAAACATATTTACAAGTCAAAAACGATTAAGTGATTGCACACATTCCATGTTTATAACTACTACATTTCAGTGGACAACCATGACTCATTTCACAAATACATATGCAATTTGCTGCATTATTTTTGCCAACATTACATAAAAACAAGTGACACTATATAACAACAGAGAGACACAAGGGGCTTGTAAATCTGCCCCAGATTGTATGCAGCAGTGCATGTATAATAACTGGGAATTGTTATGGGGAGGGATAAGGAGAGAGAGAGAAGTAAGAAGAGAGAGGGCAGAGTATGAGGACTGGAGGGAGTATGAGGACAGCAGGAGTATGAGGAGAGAGAGGTGAGAATGAGGAAAGAGGGGAAATATCAGAGGAGAGAGGGAGAGTATAAAGAAAGAGGGGGTAGTATATGGAGACAAAGAAAAGTATGAGGAGAGAAGGGGGAGTATGTGGAGAGAGGGAGGAGTAAGAGGAGACAAAGAGGAGTGACGACAGGGAGGAGTATGAGGACTGGCAGGAGTATGAGGAGAGAGACGAGAGAATGAGAAAAAGAGGGGGAATATCAGGAGAGAGGGGGAGTATAAGGAGAAAGAGGGAGAGTGTGAGGAGAGAGGGAGGAGTATGAGGAGAGAGAGAACAGTATGAGGAGAGAGGGGGAGTATGTGCAAAACAGGGAATATGAAGAGAGAAAGGAGTATGAGTAGTGAGGGGGGAAGTATGAGGAGTGAGGGAGATATGAGGAGAGAAGAAAGAGTAAGAGGAGAAAGGGTGAAAAATATGGAGAAAAGAGAACTATAAGAAGATAAGGGGTATATGAGGAGAGAAGAGAATATGCAGAGAAAGGGTGTATAAGGAGAGAAAAAACAATAAGAGGAGAGAGGGGGAAATATGAAAAGAGCGGGGAGTATGCAGGGCCGGACTGGGAACCACAACCGGCCCTTGCAAAGTGCTCGGCCGGACCCCCTCCCCACTCGAGGGTTTGTCGGGCCGGTTTTCCGACGAGTTTGGTACAGGGCCGATTTTGCAGCAATGGGTAATATGAGGAAAGGGGGAATATGACTAGAAAGGCATTTTGAGGAGAGAAGAGAGTAAAAGGAGGGACAGAGAACTCTGAGGAGAGGGGGGAGTATGAAGAGAGAGACAAATATCAGGAGAGAGGAGGGAGTATAAGGAGGGAGAGAAGGAATATAAGGAGAGAGCGAGGAGTATGAGGAAAGAGAGGAGCACTATAAAGAGAAAGGGAGGAGTATAAGGGGGAGTATGAGGAGAGAGGTGAGAATAACGAAAGAGGGGAAATATCAGAAGAAAGGGGAGAGTATAAGGAGATAGAGGGAGAATGCGAGGAGAAAGGGGGGCTATGAGGAGACAGAGAGGAGTATCAGGAGAGAAGTAGAAGTATATTGGAAAAGAGAAAATATGAAGAGAGGGAGGAGTATAAAGGGCTGGGAAGTATACAAAGTGAGGGAGGTATGAGGAGAAAGGAAGGAGTATAAGGAGAGAGAGGTGTGTATGACGAAAGAGAAGAGAGTATAAGGAGAAAGAGGGAAGAATGTGGAAAAAGGAGCGAATATAATTGCTAAATGCAGACAGACGCACAGTGTGATTTTAGACACAAAATATAAGACGTTCCATTTTAACAAAAACACATTTACTACTCTAGAAACGGTTAACTAACTGCATTCCATGTCTATGACTACTACATTTCAATGTACAACCCTGATTCATTTTACAAATACTTGAGCAATGTGCTGCATTTTTATTGCCAACATTACATCCAAAAAGTGACACAATAGAACAACAAAAAGGCACAAGGGGCTTGTAAATGTGCCCCACAGTGTATGCAGCACTGTGTACATGAGGTGGACGGTTGTTCGCTTTCTGTGTTAACACAAGGATTTGGTGGTAAGCAGAGACCTTGTGTCTATTTCTCGGCGGTGTTGGACAATGTCGCCAGAGCTCTCCTAGCTGTCTAATGGCTACTGCTGCAGTCGCGGTGGCCATTCGACAGTCAGAAGGGCTGAATACTGACATCACAGTGATGGTACCGCACGCTGTGGACACATTATTAAACAAAACGAAGACCCAGCACCTTACGAGTGGGCATCTTACTGGATATGAATTGACCTGGTCTGCTCCCCATATTACAACCAAAAGGTGTGCCACTCTGAATCCAGCCACGTTACTACCCCTCCCTTCGGATGAGCGAAACAATGACGTACATGATTGTATATTTTGGACTGAAGAAGAGACGAAGGGACGGGTAGATCTTACAGACATTCCTCTATCTAACCCCCATGGGGAATTGTATGTGAATGGCTTTTGTTTCAAGTTACCAGATGGCACAACAACAGCTGCGTATGCAATTACGACCCTCCGCACTGTAGTTGAGGCTTCTCGAGTACCCTATCAGTCGGCACAAGCAGCTGAGTTAGTGGCATTGCTACAGGCCTGTGAGTTGAGCAAAGGATTGGGAGTAAACATTTACACCGATAGCCAATACACATTCGGCGTGGCTCATAGTTTCGGTCGGTTGTGGGCCGAGAGGTGTTTTCTCACTTCCCATGGTCAACGAATACAACATGGTCCTCTGATTTATGGATTACTAACCGCTTTGACATTACAGGAGAGGGTGGCTGTAGTTAAATGCAGTGCGCATAAGGCAGAAGTGGATGCAGTGGGTAAAGGAAATGCTTTTGCTGATCAGGTAGCAAAGGAAACTGCAAGATCCAAAATGTCCCCAATGTATGTAAACTCTGTTATGTGGGTTGAGGAGACTGAAATGTTTGACAATACTATAGAAAGTGTCCAAGAAATACATAGAGAAGCTACTCCTGAGGAACTGGCTCGCTTGGAAAAGGAAGTGGGGAGATTAGATGAAAATGGCTGTTGATTTGACTGGAAAACAGAGATGGTTGTTACCCAATGCATTAGTTAATGCTGTAGTAACTATGGCCCATGATCCAGCACACATTGGGGCGAAAGGCATTTGTGCACTTTTAGATCCTGTGCGGAACACTCCTAACATTCCGAAGACTGCTGCCCACTTAGTTCAGTATTGTATGGTTTGCTTGCGACACAATCCTGGAGGCAGGGAACCTGTTCTTAGTGGAAATTTTGCACCCCCGTCTTTGTCTTTTGAAGTGCTCCAAATTGATTATATCCAACTGGAGCATGTGAATAATCTAAAGTACGTCCTGATCGTGTTGTGTGCCTTCAGTAAATGGGTGGAGGCATACCAGACCAAAGAAAACACTGCTCAAGCGGCTGCAAAAGTATTTCCCCCGTTATGGATTACCTAGGGTAATCTGGACAGATATTGGGGACACTTTAATGCAGATCTTATCAGCCATGTTTGCAATGGGTTGCAGATTAAGCAAAAGTACCATGCTGCCCCGCACCCCCAATCTGCAGGACTGGTTGAGAAGTACAATGGAATATTGAAACTGAAGTTAGCGAAAATCCAGGAGTGTACTGAGCTGAAGTGGCCCGTTGAACTGCCCTTAGCCTTGATGTCTTTACGAATTACTCCACATTCCCGGTCAGGCTTGTCACTGTATGAGGTCATCTTCGGGCGACCAGCTAATGTATGGGGTGTTCCAAGACCTAGAACGTTTCATGATATTGATTATCCTATGATGACAGATTACCTGTATGCTTTGTCTAAAGATATTCGTTCCATTCATCAACAGGTATCAGTAGTGTTGCAGCCCCTGCCGGAGGGTCCTGGACATCGTTTGGAGCCAGGACAGTGGGTCCTTATTCGCAATTACCAGCAAAAATCCAGCTTGGACCCTAGGTGGTCCAAACCTCACCAAATTCTTTTGGCTACGCAGACGGCGGTGAAGGTGGACTGCAAGCGGCATTGGGTTCACGCTTCTCATGTTAAACGATTGCCCCTCCCGCTCCCATATAATCAGCAAAACCAGGAAGGAATTCTGACCCAGGAGAGTGAACGAGCCCCTTGTTTTGTTCCTTTTTCTGACGCCCAGGAAGTTGGAGAAGGGCAACGAGAGGGAGCAGTAGGCACGGAAGGGGCTTCTTCAGCTGCACCAGTAGTTGCCCCGGATTCCGTTGCCCCCACAGTTGAATGAGAGGTTAATGATACTCCAATTTCTGCAGATGCATCCTCCTCTGTTTTGTTTGCGGATCAGGAAATGCCTGGCCATGTTTGATACAACTTGCGGCCCAGAAATTGACACGGTAACCCAGGTGAAGATGGTAGGAGATAGTGAGAGACTTGAGCAATAGGGTTTGCTAGGACCTATCTGGGGTACCGAGCGAGACACTGGACTGAACATGTTGATAACTTGGAACATTTGGTTTGCTCTGTTCAGAAAGAAAGACTGAATTTTGTGAAAAAAGGGGTACCCCAGGTTGCGCTTTCTTAAAGAATTGTGTGGGAACATAACTCCAACCCAAGGATCTGTTTTGTTTTTCTTCGAGATGAACGATAGGAGCCTGCCTGTGAGGCTCTAGACGGACACAGGAAAGAAGCACCCTCTTGCAGGACGGACTGCATTGCCCGAGTTTAGTTTGGACTTTTAGCTAGCATGTACCCTTTTGGTCGTTTAGTTCCCGAAGAGGAACGCCCTCTTGCACCCCGCTATTAATCTACATATATACCTGTATTTTCTTCTTGGACCATGCGTGTCAAAGTAGCTTTTGTAGTCACCATTTCGATTTTGTTGATCATATTAATGAGTGTATTTGTGTATTTAGAGTTCCGTCATCCTATGCATACTGTGTTGGGAACAACTACCCCGCCTCCAGAAAATCTATTTTTCACTTTGGCCCCTTATAAAGAAAGGCACCGTCAGACGTATACTAAAAATGTATTTGTTGAAATGCTCCATCAAACGCATAGTGCTAAGAATACAACAAACTGTTGGGTTTGTGGACTTTTGCCCCCCGTAATGCATACGCATGATCTATTTATCTCTCTACCCTTATCATATTTAGGAAGTTGGGAACCTGGTTTAAATTATTGTCAATGATGTACATGCACTATACTGTAGATACTGCCCGTTATTCCCAGAAGGATTACGAGATGACCCTAGCATACATAGAAGTGCATCAAGGTTTCGACCCACAGGGAAATGATGGGGAGGGGTCATTAGATCCAAATGCTTATATGAATATGTACACTGAGCATGAAAATGTTACTTGGTTCAAAAATGAGATATTGGATTTTGTGGAGTTTAATTTTACTCAGTATTTCCAGCAATTTCAGGAAAGGAATGTTACTGATGATAAAGCAATTCCAGTGCCCATATTGAACAGTGCTTCAGCATTTTGTGTTCAGGGAGCAGGATACATTTCAGTGGGAGAAAGTCACTGTAATTATTCCTACTTTCAGTAGTCCACCATTGTTGACTTACCCAAATGTATATTTTGTCTGTGGAGAAAATGCTTATATGTGGCTTCCACGTGGTTGGGCTGACCGTTGTTATCCTCCAGTATATATAGCCCCCTCTAATTATCACAAGGACCATCGATTAGATAGATGGAGTCTGCCATTTGTTCGAGATAAGAGAGAGATCGACACCACTGACATAGACCAGACAAATACACCTGAGCAGCATTTTATTGATATTGCGAAGGGGGTATTTTCTTTTTGGGGCCCTATTATCACCAGCCAGGAAGTAAGACATCTATCTAGAGTAGTTGAAAGGGTGATTAATACCACTGCAGGTATATCGTCCAACTTAACTGTGGAGCTTCAAGCGACGAGACTCGTCTCGCTCCAAAATAGAAGGGTTCTAGACGTCATCCTGGCAGATCGAGGCGGAGCATGTCTGGGATCGGCAGCTCCTGTTGTGTATATATCCCTGACTCTGCCCCTTCTGTCCATCTGGCCATTCAAAGGTTACACCGTTTGGCCTCTGAAGTGCATGCAGATACGGGTACTTGGTCTTTATCTGGATTTTTCTGGGGTCTGTTGTCCACTTGGGGATGGAAACTTGTGATTAAGCATGAACGTAAAATCCGTTACGCTCGCGGATTTTGCGAATTTTCGGTAAATTCGCGATCCGCGAACTCCCGCGAATTTACCGCGAATTCGCAAATCCGCGAGCGGCGGATTCCGGGGGCAAAAGTTCAAGCCTTGCTGGCCTGTTGTAACTATTTTACGATGGCGCCGGCAAGCTGCCAGCGCCATCCTAAAATAGTTACTAAGTTAGCTTCAACAGGAAGCTCTAATAGATAAAATAAAGCAGGTGCTCGAGCACCTGCTTTATTTTATCTATTAGAGCTTCCTGTTGAAGCTAACTTAGTAACTATTTTAGGATGGCGCTGGCAGCTTGCCGGCGCCATCGTAAAATAGTTACAACAGGCCAGGCAGGTGTGCCTTCTTCCCAAATATACCATCGAAAATCAGCTGTGATGCTGGACAGAGGCCTTTGCATCCTTGACTTTCACAAGCACAATCCTCGTGCTGTTCCTGTGGCCAGGAGCTTCTGTATCTTCATCTGCTGCTCTGATCGGTCTCTGACCTTTTATACACACAAGAGGCATGTGCACTCGCATGGAAGCCCCGTCCGTTTGGCCCCGCCCACACACTCACGGTGTGCACCGTCTTCCCGCCATTTACCCACTATGATAGCTCACTCAAGGGACCCCTGCGCCCTTCGGCGCGATTGCATAGTAACACACACCTGGTCGCTGTAGACAACTCTCTGGCACTTTAGGCAGCTGTAGTGTAGTAAAAGCACTATACATTTACCCAACGAGGTAGCACTTACTGATTATCCAGTATAAAGTACTCCAGTTGAGTAGAGGTATGGCACAAAACGGTGGCGTCTTCTTGAATAAATATGAAGGGCAGGGTTCATTCTGGCACGATGGTCCAGCACAAAAATTAAACCTCAACCGGAAGCACTTACAGATATCAATTAAGCATGTGCCGTAGTTGAAGCTTAAATTCAGTGACTCATTCATCGGCCCAAAAACAATCGTGAGCATTGTCAAGGCTGGGCAGATGTGCCTTCTTCCCAAATATACCATCGAAAATCAGCTGTGATGCTGGACAGAGGCCTTTGCATCCTTGACTTTCACGAGCGCAATCCTCGTGCTGTTCCTGTGGCCAGGAGCTTCTGTATCTTCATCTGCTGCTCTGATCGGTCTCTGACCTTTTATACACACAAGAGGCATGTGCACTCGCATGGAAGCCCCGCCCCAAGTCCGCGAATCCGCAAATCCGCAAAATCCGCGGATTTTGCGGATCCCGATCCGTGAATATGCAAATCCGCGAATCGTGGATCCGCAAAATCCGCCCATGCTTACTTGTGATGATACTAGCGGGCATAGCTGGTATCATATTCACCTGTTGCCTTTGTATACATTGTGGACCTGCTTGTTGCTCTTATTGTGCAGCTAAACTTGCCTCCTTTGTGACTAGTCCCTCTCCAGCTGCAGTGAAGACTCAAATGGTCCAGCAGGAAATGCGAGACATCATGCAAATTGATGAAGGCATTTTTGAGGACTAATTTCCCTTTTAGTTAGCTACATCATACTAAAAAGGCGGTTCTGAGAGATAAAAATCCGATTTCCCCTATAATAGTAGTACTAGTTATATACGTATCTTTATTAGCATGATGTAGCTATATATATATATATATATTCACTGAAAAAACCATAGGTTATAGACCATATATAGTTAGGAATTAGCATTTAAAAAACCTTATTTTACTCACACAAAACCATTGAAATTCCATATATAGTTAGTTGCACTAACTATATATCGCGCACCTGCAATCCACTGCTGATGATGTCACATATTACATCATTCATGACATGGTCAGTGACATCACTGATGACATCACTGATGACATCTCAAATGACATCACTGATGACATCACTGATGACAACATCCAGTGACTGTATGTTTCTGTAAAGTTAAAATGTGTCTTACATATTGAAGAATGAGTGGAAGTATAAGTGTCTGGACAAAGGATTTAGTAGGTGCATGACTGAATGCATGAGTGAGTGATTAAATGTGTCTCACTGAGTGCATGGGTTAGTGACTAAAGTGTCTTAATTTGTGCATCATTATGTCTGTTGTTCTGTAAACTGCTGCATGTTTTGATCAGTAGCTATATGATTAACTATATGGGTTACTGATTGATTGTCCAAGTATTTGTATGGGAGACTGAGTGTGTGTGTGGCTGGCTGGGAGGTGTGTGACTCTGTGCAGATCAATGTGTACTTGTATCAATGTTTGTATAACAAGGTAAGTATGTGTTAGTATATGTTTGAAAATGTAAGGTGCTGTATGTTTAACTGTATAGACAAGAAAATGGAAGTGTCATTGATTCTTTACAGGACTGACTAGGTGTGTGAGTAACTCCATGGATGAGTGGCAGACTGTGAGTGTCTGTATAGGTGTATGAGTGCATATGATAGTGTTGTAAAGATGAGTGATTGTATGTATGAATGATAGTATGGGTGAATGAGTGAAGGTGTGTGTAGACGTAGGAATCAGTGAGTGCGTATGTAGTAACTAGTATTGGTGTGTCAATGGTTTCAAAAATTATATTCTGTATTTAACACTGGGTGAAACAGAGGTTATATTAAAATGTGAGGAGATGCATTGTATTGTCACATGAATGATATCATCAGTGATGTGGTCATTGATGTCAAATGAGATGTCAT
This sequence comes from Lissotriton helveticus, assembly GCF_964261635.1. NCBI lineage: Eukaryota > Metazoa > Chordata > Amphibia > Caudata > Salamandridae > Lissotriton > Lissotriton helveticus. Next base: position 236,142,555 of record NC_136060.1, read on the forward strand.
CAGTGATGTCATCAGTGATGTCATTTGAGATGTCATCAGTGATGTCATCAGTGATGTCACTGACCATGTCATGAATGATGTAATATGTGACATCATCAGCAGTGGATTGCAGGTGCGCGATATATAGTTAGTGCAACTAACTATATATGGAATTTCAATGGTTTTGTGTGAGTAAAATAAGGTTTTTTAAATGCTAATTCCTAACTATATATGGTCTATAACCTATGGTTTTTTCAGTGAATTTTCAAGGTTTTGTAAATGCTAATTCCTAACTATATATGGTCTATAACCTATGGTTTTTTCAGTGAATATATATATACATACATATATAAACATATATCATCTGTATATCTATATAAATACAAACATAAATGCATGCATACATATACTTATATGCATACATATGCATGTTATTTACATGAAAGTTGAAAAAACACTAATAAAAGCAAAGCTAAAAAGCCACCTCATTACAAACAGAATGGCTTTAACTTAAACGAGGGCGAGATCTATTGCATTTTCAATGCTTGTTTACTTTGGTTCCATCAAGAAGGCATTCAGATGTGTCACACATTTGCCATAAATTCTGAATGTTAGCACTCTAGTTGCACATTAGATCACTGTAGTAAAGCTACTGCTCACCAGGGACGTCTGCTGCTGGTATTCAAAGTGCATGTTTCAGTCTGCATGTCAGAATTTTTTTAATGAAATTGAAGAGGGTTTGAGAAGTCACTCAAAATGTGCCCTAATTTTTCTTTCTGCAGCACTAATCATAATTCATATGGCAAAATATACCCCCTCAGTTTGTTCCTTTTTAAATTAAATGTTTTAAGAGTTACCACTTTATTCCAATCAAGATGGCTTCAGGTGTGCCATACCTTTGTAATAAGTAGGACTGTTAGCGCTCTAGTTGTTCTTTAGAACTCTCTGGGACATTCTGTCATTGGGCTATACTTGGGCTACATCTGGGTGATATTTGGGCTACATTTGGGCTCTTTTGTCTCTGGTGGCCATTTTGGGAGACTGCATGTCAGAATTTTTTAATGAAATAGAAGAGGATTTGAAAAGTCACTCAAAATGTGCCCTAATTTTTCTTTCTGCAGCACTAATAATACCTTCTATTGCATAATATACCCCCTCATTTTGTTCCTTTTAAATTAAATGTTTTAAGAGTTACCACTTTATTCCCATCACGATGGCTCCAGGTGTGCTATACCTTTGTAATAAGTAGGACTGTTAGCGCTCTAGTTGTTCTTTAGAACACTCTGGGACATTCTGTCATTGGGCTATACTTGGGCTACATCTGGGTGATATTTGGGCTACATTTGGGCTCTTTTGTCTCTGGTGGCCATTTTGGGAGACTGCATGTCAGAATGTTTTAATGAAATAGAAAAGGATTTGAGAAGTCACTCAAAATGTGCCCTAATTTTTCATTCTGCAGCACTAATCATACTTTCTATGGCAAAATATACCCCCTCATGTTGTTTCTTTTTAAATTAAATGTTTTAAGAGTTACCACTTTATTCCAATCAAGATGGCTTCAGGTGTGCCATACCTTTGTAATAAATAGGACTGTTAGCGCTCTAGTTGTTCTTTAAAACACTCTAGGAGGCTGCAGTAGAACACAAAGGAATCAACTGACAGTCTCTGTCCTTGTTGGATGTACATGTTTTACTGAGAATGTCAGACTTCATTTTCACATGACTGAGAAAGATAATGTGAATTTACAGAAAATATGCTTTCAGTTTAGCTTATAGATCCCCTTCCAAACCACTGTGGGAAAATCATGAGATATTAGTTTTCTTTCAAACAATATTCATGATATCACAGCAGAAGGTTTTTTCACATGGTAAAATCACCTTAGAACCCACCACAATTCCTAAAACGAGTATGGTACCATCAACAAATGATTTATAATGTAACTAAAGTCCTAAAACCCTCTATTAACTACAATGCTTTTTAATGAGGTGCTATCATGTATATTGGTCCCAAGATGGCTGCCAACACTTCTTGGATGAAGTGCTGACAGCCAATCAGATCAGATGTGTGGTTAGGCTCCGCCCAGATATATATCTTTTTTTGAACCTAAATTACTCAAAATCCACTGGAGCACATATATTGAGACCTACAAAAGGCACATCGGGCTAACAGTCCCTACAATTTTGCCAAGTTTCGTGCAAATCCATTCAGCCGTTCGGGCTAAAAGTGAGGCCAACCGCCCTATGGAAAACTCAATGTTAAAAACACGTTTTGGGACCCCCCTTTTTTCTCGACCCCCCCTGGACGAACCCCCCCCCAATTTTCAGGGGCTGCTCAGAAACAAAATGTTCCATTTTCCTGAAAATTTCAGCCAATTCCGTCCACAAACGCCAAAGTTATTAGACATAGAATTTTCAAAAATCCCATAGAGAAAAAATCCTAACTATATATACCTACTGGCGACCGCCAGTAGGTAATATATATTACCTGTATTTCGATTTTCGCGGGGGGATCGCCCGGTACGCGCACCGGGGAGCGTACCGGGGAGCGTACCATGGGGAAAACCCAGTGAAACAGTAAAATATTAATTTAAAGTGCTTAGAGGTAGGGTAGCTGTGAATAGAGTTGTTGTGTTGTGTGGGTGATTTAAGTACCAACATGTAGGTACCAATGCAGAGCCTTAAATTCAATGTACACCGTCTCCTCTGTAGATATCTTGCATGTTGTTACAGAAGTTATTGTGGTGTATGGAATCCATACCATAGTCTGTCAGGAAAGCAGAAACAGATCCTTTAAGCACTCCTTGAGAAAGCCTATGGGATCATGGGTAGTCTACCCTGGTCCCTTATGATGTTTTGAAGTATTACATTTTACTCTCTTCTGAATCTACATAAAATTGGTGGTGATATTGTGCATTAGAGACAGACAGTGAGAGAAAGGAGGCTGGAGATCAAAAACAGATGTCAAATACACATTTGAGATAATATAGTGGGAGAAAGGAAGTAACTATGAGCAAACTTACTATGTAACACAAAAAAGTTGCACAGTATACTGTAAGTCTCACTTTATATTATAATCATTTTGGTACTACTTCATGAATGACATATAAAAATGAATAATGTCTCAAACAATTTTTAATTATTAAATATACATTTATTGTTCTGATTTTTCATAATTTAATAACACTTGCAACATTTCATTATCCGGAATCTCCTCCAAATTTGTATTGCATGATTCCATATTATCTAAACAGTCAATGAATTGTTGGTCAAGAGACTCATCCAGGAAGTCAAGAAAATCTTCTTGAAGAATCTCCTCATCGGTAATTTCGAAAAGAATCTCCTCATTAGTAATTTCGAAAGAAATATTGATGGTCTGTGGTGTATCTTCCATTTTCTTGCTGTAAATTGCATAAAAATAACTATATCAGTAGAGTTAGGGCACTGTTGGGTTTAAGTTCAGACAGGTACTTCTGAGTTTTTAACAGTGAATTTATCTTTGGGCAGTGTATGGTATCAGGCAGGAAGTAGAAATATAAAAAAGTGTATGTGAGGAAGCCTAAGTAAATTCATAATTATACCAGAGAAGCCTAACTTAATCTATAAGTATAACAGAGAAGCCTATCTTAAACTATAAATATAACAGAGGGACAGTAAATAACTATCAGAAAACGTTTTTACAATTTAAATAAAGTGCCACTTAACAATTAACAACTTACCTTATTTGAAGGTGATGAAGATAAATGAGAAAATCCTTTAAAGATGTACCTCAGGTAGTTGTAGTCAAAATGGCCGTGTTTCCCTCTCATTTTTCATTTATATTCATGTACATAACCAATCAAATGTCAGGAAATAAAAGTAGAAAATGAAAGTAACATTTTAATTGGTTGTAAATTCACTTCATATGTGTTTTTGTCATGTAATTTACCTCAGGATATTTAGACAGGGCTACAGCCCAAATGGCTCAATGGAATTCCACCAAATTTGGGAAAATGGTAGGGACTGGTATGTAGTAGGGACTATTCTATATTTGGTGAAAGTCTCTAAAGTGGTTTTTATGTAAATTAACTTTTAAAAAGGTTTTCTGAGGGGGGCTTAGGAGGACCATATAGGCCAAAAAAATATTTTTTTTTTTTACATTTCTCGCGGGGGGAGCGCCCGGTACGCGTACCGGGGAGCGTACCAGGGAGAGAACTTTAGTGAAAAACAGTGAAAAAAGTTAGAGTAAAGTAATCATTTTGAGTGATCAGAGGTAGGGTAGCCCTGAAAAGAGCTTTTGGGTTCTGTGGCTGATTTAGGTACCTACTAGTAGGTTCCAATGCACAGTCTTAAATTCAGAAGGAATATTCTATTCCCCTCATCTGAGAAGTGCACACCATCTCCTCTGTAGATATCTTGCATGTTGTAACGCAAGTTATTGTTGTATATTGAACCCATTCCATAGTCTCTCATGTAAGCAGAAACAGATTTATTCACATGTTTCCGTGCTTTCTCAAATTGTGGACAAAATTGGTTGGCCCACTTCCATTTCTGTCTTTGGCATATATTGGAATATACCAAGGCAGTTTGTGGAAAAAGTGTCATCAATTGCCCAAAGGTGTCCTTTAAAACCATTTCCAGACCTACCCTAGTCAAAGTGCCTAGATCATTTCCACCACAGTGCAAAATTATGAGGTCAGGGTGTGGCAGATGGTAAAAGGTTTTCACCAATGGTATCAATTGAAGACATCTCAATCCTCTTTGGCCAATCCACTTGATGTCATGAGAGGTCAAACATCCTTGCTGAGTTCATTTGCAACATTGTAGAATAAACTTTTAAACCTGAGAGGTCAGTGAGGAGGGAGTTGCTATGGTAACAGGTAGAAAGGGCTGAGGGGGGGAAGGGGGTTGGTTTGAAAATAGAGAGGGAAGAGTTTTGATTGGTTAACATGAGGGATATGTGTGTAGAATTAGAGATCTTCTGTGCCATTCATGGTTGCAGTGCCTGGTGTACATACCTTTTGCTCTGCTAAAGAAAAATTGGTGTGTGTGTCTGACACTGTTCTCAATCTCCCAAAGTATCTGTAAAGGTGAGTAACGATTCATTTAATATAGATAGAGACTTGTATACTCTATGGAGAAGATTTGGAAGCAAAATGTGTTTTTTAATGTGACTTTTTTTCATGTTTTTGAACATGCTTGTTAAAAAGTTGTTGCTGGATAGAGGAATTGTGGGCCAGATGTAGGTGGGAGATTTTGGCCATTTACCGGCCGGTAACGGGCGAATTCGGCCGTTACCGACCGGTAAATGACCAAGGCGATGTAGGGGGATAAAAAACAGGCCTTTTCGGTAATTTTACCGATTCGGTAAAATTACAGAATCGGTAAAATTACCGATTCTGCATATTTTACCGAATCGGTATATATACCGGTCGGTAAAATTACCGAAAATGCATTTTTGGTATGTAGGTGCCAAGTTTCACATTGACACAGGGCTTTAAAAATCGGTATTTTACCATGCAATACAATTGCATTGTAAAATACCGATTCAGGTGTACATGCACATCTGTGCACGTACACCTGTGCCATGTGGCACACATACATGCCCATAGGGCATGTATGTGTGCCACATGGCACACAAGCCTAAAACAGGGGTGCCAGAGGGTGTCAAAGTGACACCCCCTGCACCCTTGCAAAATTCGGTATTTACCGATTCGGTAAATACCGAATCGGTATTTGATATTAAATCCGATGGGCTTCAAGGCCCATTGGATTCAATATCAAATACCGATTCGGTAATGAAGCATTAAGAAAAAAAATAACAGAAAGCAACAATAAAAAAAAACCACAATGTGATTCCTAATATGAGGAAACACACCTGACATGATTGCAAAAGGTGCAGCGGAGGTGAGGAAAGTCGAAATGGCTTTCATGATTGTGAAATTTGCTGAGGAGATGAGGCCTGTGTGTAAGAGTGCAGTGGGAGAGACGCTGTATGAAGTCCTGTCCACTGCACTCTTGGACACAGGCCTCACCTCCTATGCTCCCCTGGACAGGCCTCACCTCATCTGCACTCCTGGTTAGGACTCACCTCATCTGCACCCCTGGATAGGCCTCACCTCATCTACACCCCTGGACAGGTATGTAACATCTGCATCCTGTTACCATTAATTTTACCAAAAAATGTAAGGCCTGTCCTGGGCGCACGGAGGAGGTGAGGCTTGTTCAAGGGTCAGAGGAGGTGAGTCCTGTCCATTGCACTCTTGGACATAGGCCTAACCTCCTCTGCACCCCTGGACACAGCCCTCACCTCTTGTGCACAATCTGCTTACTAATCAGAGGAAACACAAGTGACATGATTGTGAAATGTGCTAATATATTTTTTTAATCATGTAGATACTATCTAATCCTTGTCAATAATGTAAAACCAATTCATGTGCCCAAATTCTTTTTTTAAAATAACATTTAAAAAACAGAGACAAGGTCATATGTATAAGTATTTCATTACAGTACGGAAACCTTGCTCATTTACAAAATACAATTCCTTTATGCACCAATATTTCTTTACTAAGTATTGTCAAGAATGTATAAGTCTCTCTTATATTCTCTTCCTGACTTACTGTATTTTTCCACCTGTCCCCTTCTAACACCCTCTTTCTGACTTATTCTTTTTTACATCCTGACTCTGTGTTACACTCTCTTACACTCTCTCTTTGACTTATTTTCTCTTACACCCTGTGTTTGATTTATTCCCTGTCTCTCATTACTCCTTGTTACATCCTCTCTCTGATTTAGTTCCTCTTACACCCTCTCTCAAACTTAGTCTCTCTCTCTACCTTTTACGGCCTCTCTCTGTTTTAGTCTATTTTACATCCTGTCCCCTTCTAACACCCTCTCTCTGTCTTACACCCTGGTATATCCTTTTTCTGACTTATTCCCTTTGTCCCTTTCTTTGACTGGCTCCCTCTCCTTATTACATCCTTTTTCTGTCTTACAACATATTATACACTCTTTCTGTCTTACTCCTTCTCTATGTTTTACTCCCTCTACCTGTTTCTTTGTCTGACACTCTCTGTCTTTTTGTGTTAGTTCCTCTAGCTCTTTTTCTCTGTCTTAATCCTAGTTACATAGTTGTTGTGATATAAACTTAGATATGTTGTAAAGTAGTGTTTATATCGTTTGCTTATTGTCATTGCTTTGTTCTTTGGTAATAGTGGTCTAAAATGTGTTATCTTTTTCTTTAACACAGATTGAAATCAAGATTTACATAGTAAGGAAATATGCCCTCAAGGCAGAGGAGAAGAAAAGATGTCAAGCAGAAAAAAATAAAAAACAGCAACGGAATTAATGCACTCCTCTACAAAAAAATACTTCAAAAGACAGGAAAAAAGCTCCTGGTAAGACAACTAAGTCTTTCTTTCGGAACATATGTAGATAAAAAAAAAATGTTGATGAGAATGTGAATAAACAGAAGGAGAGAGCAAATTTGAAGAGGAAGGAGAGGCCCCCCAAAAATGTTACTATTGCAGCAGGAGAGAATAATATGTATAGAAATAGAAGGCAAAACCAATTTAGGGACATTCGTAAACGAATGTTTCGCAATAGGGTAGTTTAAATTTGTTAAAAACATTAAGAAAGGTAAACAGAGAGCTGCTTTTTACAAGAAAAAGAAAAATATAGAGAAAATTGTTGATCAGGCTTTTGAAGTTAAGAAAAAAATATTTATTTTAGTAATCAATAGAATTAGGACACTTAACAAGACAATTGATGTTTTCAAATCAAACAGTAGATGCAAAAGAGTAATTAATCAGACTAATTTTTGTAAAGTTTTTTCTGGAGAATGGATGCATAGTTCAAGTTGTGAGCCATGTTTTAATGAGGAGAGTTACTTCCAGGAGAATGATTTGGTGCATGCAGTTGACACCAGTGGTCGAGCATATGAGATGATAGACGGTTGTCCGATTGAAAAAGAGAAACTTGTGTCTAGAGATGCAGAGGAGGTGTTAGCTGATGAAGTTTTAGGGAGACGTACTAAGGGCCCTGTGTACACTTGGAAGTGTAGTAGTATTTGTAGTGTGTGACAGGATTCAATTGATTTGCTTTGTAATTTCTTACGGACATATAGTAAGAAAAGTCTAAAACAGAAAATGAAGATGTTGCAAGACTTAGATCCTTGCAGAGTCAGAGAAAACACAGGTTTGCAAGGGCATTCACTGGCTTGTCTTTCTAGAAAAGTATGTCAGAGTGTTTTTCATCATTTTAGGATGTTAGCAGTGCATCATACTAAAATGAGGAAATTAGTGAGAATGTTGTATTATGCAAAAAGTCCAGCACTTAAGCTTAAACAGTTAAACAGTGCTCTTTTGCATGGAACTGAATTAGATGTGAAGAAAATTTGTGAAGAAATTGAGTTAAGTTACTTTGGTGAAAAAGAGGACAGTGTAGAACTTGACACAGTAATAGAAGGTAATGTGGAAGACAATGTACAGATTTCAAGTATAGAAAAGTTTGATCAGGAAATTACCAAGTTTAAGGTGAAATCAAGTGAAAGGCCTAATTTTACTTGTGTGTGTTGTCGACGGACTCATTATAAGATTCAGACTAGGTTAGTTGATTTATATGCAGAAAGTGAAATGGAAAATAATACTGAATGGAAGAATTTTGCAACTTTTTTGTTGGTAGAGAATTCTTTTGATTTGAGGTCTGATCAGCGTATTTGTAAATATTGTTATAATAAATTAAATGAAAACAGAATGCCTGCTAGAGCTGTTCATAATAATCTTGAGTTGGTAGACATTCCTCCTGAATTGATGGATTTAAATACATATGAATCTATTTTGATTCAATGTGTCCATCCTTTTCAGGCTATTGTTCGCATGGAGCCTAAGATAGGGAAATTGCCTCCTTCGGATTTACAGAGAGGATTAAAGGGAAGAGTTGTTTATTTGGATTTCAAGAAAAATATTGATACAATTGGTGTAGAGAAAGTGGAAGAGGAACCTCTGGTTGTTCTAGTTAATGGGGTTCCGACAAAGAGTAAGAAAATCTGGCAAGATTTAGTGGATGTTAGGAAAGTCAAAAAGGCAACGTTGTATTTGGTCAAAAACAATGAGTACTACAAAGATGTATGTGTTGGAGCAGAGGAAACAGCTGCAGAAGAAGACAGTGATTGTTCAGCCGGCCAAATTGAAAGAGTTGATGTGTCTAGAAGTGAAGAAATATATGAACATTATACTGTTCATCCTTTGCATTCCAAAGAAGCAATGGGGAATGCAATTGACTTGTTTCAAATGAAAGCAGCAAAAGGAAGTCCCATTAGTGTATGGGAAGAAAGTTTGGAAGCTTGTTGTTTTCCACAGCTACTTCCAACAGGTCGAGGTGGACGATATGACGATCGACCACCTCAAATTCCAGCATCTGAATACCGGACTTTAAGATTATATGCTGAAGATCCAAGGTTTCGTCAATGCATCCCATATTTGTTTCTTCTACTGTATGAAAGTGACTCTTCTGGGCTTTCTTATGCAGTAAACCATATACTGAAAAGTGGAGCACATCAGCAAAATGTTTCGGCGAGGGACTTTATGGAGAAAGTCAATCTGCAAGACAATATTTTGGAATCTCATCTAATCAATCTCATGGCATGTCAGCGTGGTACAAACGAGTATTGGTACCGGCGTCATGGGGAATTGAAATGTATGCTAAGAAACTTAGGAACTCCTACATGGTTCCTCACTCTTAGCTGTGCTGAGTATGCATGGGACGACTTACTTCAATTTCTACAAGAGGCAAATGCAAACATACAAAATATAGAATTCAAAACACCTGGAGAACTGTGTTCTTTGGATCCAGTGAATGTATCCAGATATTTCAATCATAGATTTTAAGCTATGATGTCTTTCATTACCAACAAAAAAAATCCTCCCTTGGAGAGGTTTTGGATTTCTTTTGGAGAAAGGAGTATCAAGCGAGAGGTGCTCCTCACATACATATGTTATTATGGATTAAAGATGCACCCAAATTTGGAACAGATTCGGATGACACAGTGATGAGGTTCATTGAAGAGTATTCAACATGTGCTGTTCCGAAAACTACCGAAGAAAACAGTTTAAGGCAACAAGTTTTATGCTTTCAATCACATCGTTGTGGAAAGTAGTGTCGTCGAAAATTCAGAAACAAGGACAAGTTCTACACAAAATGTCGTTTCGGATTTTCACGACCAGTGATTTCTAAAGGAAGAGTAAATAATTTGATGTCTTCTCTGCGACATACTGTTACGAGGAAATCACCCAAAAAATACATACAATTTAAAAAGAAACGAAGAGTCCAAGTACATCAACGACTACAACCCAGTGATTTTGTCCATGTGGAATGCTAACACAGATATTCAGTTCGTTGCTGACAACTCTATTGCTGTGGCTCGATATGTGACGTCTTACATCACAAAAAAAGAAAAGACAGAACTGAAGGAAATGTGGGATGACATTTCACATGAAAAGAGTATAAGTAAAAAATTATACAGTTTCAGTTTGAAGATGTTGTCGCATCGAGAAATTGGAGCATATGAATGTTCTGATCGGTTATCATCAGCAAGTCTCTACGCCAAGTCTAGAACAATTATTTGGGTGAGTCTAAGTCTTGCTGCAACACGAAACCGAGTTTTGAAATCTGTACAAGAAATTGAGTATTTGGCGGAGAAAGAACCAAACAGTACAGATATTTTGAAGACAAACATGTTGGATACATACTATCCAAATAGAAGTAGTCATCTTGAGAACAGTTGTTTGTATGAAGTTCTGCAAAACTATATTTATAAGAGGACCATCAGAGAAGATATCAATAATGGAATATATGCTATCATTGGGTGTGAAGGATGTCTAGTGAAGCAGAGAAAAGGCCATTTGATTAATCATCGAAAATTGAGTTGCGAAAATCCAGAGAAAAGGGAATTTTACTATTTAGCTCTTTTGCAACTCTTTAAGCCATGGCATACAGAAAAGGAACTACTTGGAGATTTTCTCTGTTACGAAGATTCTTTTAATGCAACCAAGGATACCATAGAATGTCCTGATTTTCCAAATTATCTGCAAATGTTGAATGAAGAAATAGAACAAGAAGCCACAATTGCTGTAGAGATTGCTAGAGACAGTTCTCAAGACAGTCAGAGTTCTGCTTCATTGAGTCAGGATCCACTAGCAGGACCAATTATCCAAAATGAAGCTGCCACTGCCATGGATGAGGTGGAAAGAGCCATGGAACAAGCTCAAGATGATGTAGTTAACTGAGAAGATTTGGTGAAACAACTAAACCTTGAGCAGAAACAGATATATGACGAAGTCACAGAACAGGTTGAACATGGATTCAGTCATGAGAAAAAAGAGTGCTCATGTACATCATTTAAGCCTGTGCGACTGTACGTGAGTGGAGAAACGGGAACTGGAAAAAGTTTTTTGATTAATGCAATTACAACTCATCTGCAGCAAAGGACGGAGTCATCACTGTCTTGTGTTGTTACCGCTCCAACTGGGCTGGCAGCACATAACATTAAAGGGATTAATTTACATCGTTTACTGATGCTACCAGTTGAGCATGATAACAAATTGCAATACCACAAGCTATCTGGAGGTGCGTGTTCTGAAGTTTCCAGAGTCCTGAAGAAAATGAAACTTCTTATCATTGATGAAGTAAGCATGGTCTCAAATCTAATGCTTGCTTTTGTGCATTTAACCACTTCAGCGCTAATGACAAGGGTAACTCGTCATGGACTTTCCATTGATTTCAATGGAAAGTCAATGGAAGCTCATCAGGTGCCTTAGCAGCCAAGTGGTTAAGAATGCAAGAAATTCTTAGAACAGACTATGATGTCTTATTCAGAGGAAAACACAATATTGTTTTTGGAGATCTACTGCAGTTGACTCCAGTGAAAGGACAACCAGTGTTTAAAATGCTCACGCATGAAGATACCAGGAAGTGCCTAGGAAGCATTGGAAACGTTAATATATGGTTACATTTCAAATATGCAGAACTGCTTCAAAATATGCGACAGGCAAAGGAGGAAGATTATAAAAATATTCTACAAGATGTAAGAATCGGAAAAGTAAGTGAGCATGGGAAAGAAGCTTTACATGCACGATTAATTTAAAATTTGTATCCAAATGAAAACATTCTTCCAGAGAATAATTTTAAGAAAATTACTGAAAAAAAATCTGGGATATGTTTGATGCCAACTCTGCAAGAATGTTCCATCTTCAACCACAAAATGTTGAAGTTAGAAAATGAAGAGATTGTGAAACTGGAAGTTATAGATAAAATAGAGCATATGGGAGCAACAATTATTTTGTCAGAAAATTTGAAATCAAAATTGGATTCATTAGAGAAGAGTATATCTAAAACTGCTGGTTTTGAAAAGACTCTGAATGTGTGTTTAAATTGTCGTATCATTTTGAGAAGGAATTTAAATGTTGAAAGAGGTCTGGTAAATGGAACAATGTGTCATGTTGTTGATTTTGAGAATTACAAAAATAGAGATGGAATTGAAATTTTAAAAATTACATTTGATGGCATTGACGAAATAGAACAAATTTGTCGTTGTTCAGCTAGATTTTTGCTTGTGAAAGACTTATATGTTCGCCTAAAACAGTTTCCTGTTTGTTTGGCATATGCGGTGACAATTCATAAATCTCAAGGTTTAAGTGTAGATAGTGCTTTGCTGAACATTGGAAGTTCTGTGTTTAAAGAGGGTATGGCATATGTGGCTTTATCATGAGTCAGAACTTTATCAGGATTGTACTTGATTGACTGTGATGAAACAAAGATTTGTGCAGATCTAGATTGTGTTAAAGAATACAATAGGTTAAGAAGAGAGTGTGCTCCACATTTGCCTCAATATCCTCTGTTTGAAAAACGTGTGGTAGGCCAAAAAAGAAGAAATGAGAATAATTGCAGTGAGGTAGTAGCAAAAAGACAAAAAGTAGATGAAACTGTAATTGTAAGCAGAAAGAAAAATTATTCTGTTGAAGATGTTGTTGGATTTCAGTTTGAAAACAGTTCTGGTGTCAACTGCTATGCTAATGTAGTGGTTAATGTTGTTTTTTTTCTTCAAAATTTACAAGAACAGATTGTTGAAAATCGGGATCAAACATTCTGCCGTTTATTGAATTCTGTGTTTGAGAAATGTAGCAGTGATAGAGCAAAAATAGAAAGTGTTTCAGAAATTCGAAATCTTCTAGACATATGTTCTGGTCAAAATCAATTTTCACAGAATATTCATCAGGATTGTCAGGAATTTTTTATGTATATGTTTGATGTATTTGAAGATGAAGGTGTAGATATAAAAAATCTTTTTAGCCTTTCTTATCAATGGCAGCATGACTGCGACAACTGTAGTTTATCAAGTAGTACTACAATAGACACCAAAAGATTTATATATTTGACTTTACCAGACTGCAAATCAGTGCCTTTTAATAATCTAGTTAAAGCAGCGGATCACAATATGGTGTGTACCCAATGTAAGTCTGCAAGTGGAGAAGTGTGGCTCAATGGTTAGAGCGGCAGACCCTGATGCAGAGGTCTAGCCCGGGACAAGGGTTCAATTCCCCGCCTCGGCGGGTCTTGGGCTCAAAATTCCACGGACCTGATAATTCTCACCTTGGTGCCTATTCCAATCATGGAGTCCCACTCTGCAACTCTGGGCAATAGCTTGCTTAATCTCCACAACGGCCCCCACAACGCTAAGGATGCCTGGCCTCCACCTTGGGGGTGCCCAGGGGTGGACACCTCACAGGGAAAGCCAGGATGGGTTCCACAGCGGTATTCATACAAGCGCCTTGAGACCCTTGCGGGTGAGTAGTGCGCTATACAAGTATCAATTTTACAATGCTGTCCACATTATTTATAGAAAATTATGGTCAGTATGTCATTTTAATGTTCCAACGATGTAGACCTGATGGAACTAAATTGACAACTTCTATTAAAAATTTCGTGGCTTCTCAGTTATCAATTTCAGGAAGAACTTTTGCAACTGTAGCTATTATTTATCATGACGGTCCTTCAACAACATCAGGGCATTACACATGCTATTTAAAATGTCGAAAAGGTTGGACTAACTGTAATGATACTCATTTGACTTTCAAACAACGTTTGCCTTTTGACTTAAAAAATTCATGCCAAGTGTTTTTACAACCAAAATTTAAGTAAAGGTAATTGGCCTATGAAGACGGGAGCAGTTAATAAAAGTTAGTCTGCTGTTTAAAATTATATTGTGAGTAAAAGTGATGAAGATATTATAAAAATGATAGTTCTAACAAAGGTACAGTAAGTGGATCGCATAGTAAGTGATATCAGTATTATAGGAAATGTTCAACATGAGAGAGCCAGAGATGGAATTATGAATATTTAAATATTGTGAAAATGTTGTTTGAGCCTTTCTTTCAGAACGTCGGGAAAACTGTAATTTTAGAGTTTGTTTTAAGTAATTTCAAAATATACTGATACATCTGACACTATTTGGCCTTAAGGAAAGGTGAAGGAATGAGCAAAGAGTCATGACTGAACAAAAGGAGTATATGAAAACATTGAAACATATTTCAGATGTTCTTGGAGCTTTTCTTCTAGAAAGTCGATGAAATTGAATTTTTAGAGAACAGCAGAGTACCTTCCAACGAAAAGGACCTTCATGGTGTACTATTTAGCCTAAATGAAAAGTAAGTGAATCAAAGATTAATGTACATATGTGATTTGTAAGTTTATATGTTTTTTTTTAAACACAATCTTTTTGATTGTGTTTTTTTTCCCGCTGTCATATGATGAATAGTTCGAACTCACTGTTTTTAGTGAAATTCAATATGTTCTGAGAACAGCAAAAATAAACTATCTAACATGTTGTACAAATTATTGTATAGTTTGTATTGTATAATTTGTATTGTATTCCCATTGTCTCACACTCACTTTCTTTTTTCCTCTCTGTTTCAGCTCTCTTTACTCACTCACACTGCCTTTCTCTAACTCTGTTTCACACCCATTCGTTTACTACACTTCTTTCACAACCCCTCATTTCCATTTTAACTGTCTACATCCCCTCTCTCACTTGCATCACTTTTTAGCTTTCAGTCTCTCTGCTTTATTTCCCTTTTTCATCTTTTCCTTCTTTGCTCTTTTAGTAATTCCTCTTTACTCACTCAGCACTATTGTCGCACTCTGTCACTATAACTCGCCCACACTCCCTTGCTTATCTTTCTTTGCTCCTTTCTTTTGACCTCTTCTCTCTATTTTCCATTCACTATCTCTATGTCCTCAGTCCCTCACTCTCCTTGTGTTATGTTCACTTGTGTTTATCTACCTTCTATAATGTCTCTAAAAACAACTTCACTGCTCCTCTCTCATCGTTCTTCAAACCAATTCTTTTACTCTGGTTCCATTACTACCCCTCATTTCCTATCTTTCAGTGTCCTTCTCTTTACTTTCATCACCGAATCACTTTCTCTCAGTACCACTGCTTTAGTCCTCTTATCCTCTTTTTCCGTCTTTTGCTCCCTTACTCATTTTTCTTTCCTCACTCATTGTACTCCACTTCACTAAGTCTTTCCCTTAGTCTCTCTGACTACTAACTTCCTCACTCCTTTTCCCTCAATCCTTCTATATTATCCTCTCTCCCTTCATCCTTTCACTCTATGACTCCCCTTTACTCACTCTCATTTATCTTCCATTCCTCATTCTTCTAAAGGCATCCTCAATTAGACTCCTTTCTCTCTCAGTCATTCCCTTTTTACTTACTCCTGTTTCTTGATTTAGTTTTGCTAATTCACATTCTTTTAGTATCTTTCTTACCTTCAGTTCATTTCTCTCTTCTTCTGTTCCTCTCTGTCACTGAACGTATCTGCATTACTCTTAGTAATTTGCTCTCCTTCTATTTCTTTTTCCCTCTTTTTGTCCTTCTATATTTCTTTATTTCCCTTTCTGTGTCTTTCACTCTTACTTTATTTCTTAATATATTTTTTTGATTTTTAACCTCTTGACTTGTCTCTTCTATTTTAAAATATATATTTTACTAATTATAACTTATTTTTTTTTCTCTCTTTCATAGACACAAATTGTAGTAAAACATTTATTAAATTTACATTAATTATATGGTAAGTATGACTAAAAAAATGTCGTTTGTCATCACTCTTTGCTTTAACCTCACTACTATTCTCTCACCCTACCTCACTCCTGTTTCCTTACTCTGCTTCCCTCACTATTCTTATCCTCCATGTTTACTCTTCTTTCCCTTACTCTCCTACCACATTCAACTTCTTTCCGTCCCCCTGCTTTACTTCCCTTACCCTCTGTTCCCTTCCCTCACTCCCTCACTCATTCCCTTACTCATTTACTTCACTCCTCTCACTCCTTTTCTCAATCTGTCTGTCCTCACAGTTCCTCACTTCCGGTCCCTCACTCTGTCTCTCTTACTGTCACTGTATCTGTCCCCTTAGTCTGTCACTACTCTTTTGTCATGCTCACTCCCTACAACTCACCCACACTCACTTACTTACCTTTCTTTGCTACTTCACTAAGACCTTTTCAGTTACTCCTTCCTTTACTCTCTCTGTCCTTTCTCTCTGTCACTCCCCATGCTTACCCTTATTCACTTTTATCCACCCTCTTTCACCCCTCTTTACCTACACTCACTGCTCTTTTCTCACCCTCCCTCACCGTTGTTCATTTACTCCGGTTCCTTCACTACCCCTCATTCCCCATCCTTTTACTTTCAACACCCACTCACATTCTCCCAGTTCCTCTGTTTTAGTCTTCTTCCTCTCTCTTCCCTTCTTTCGCTCCCTTATTCATTTTCCTTTTCTCACTTACACCCTATTACACCTTCTCTCTGTCTTACTATCTAATACACAGTCCCTCTGTGTTGCTCCCTCTAGCTCTCTTTCTCTTAACATCACTCTCTCTGTGTCCTTCCCTCATGCTCACTCCTTTATTTTTTTTTATTTTTTTGGGGGGGCGCGCCCCAGTACGCGCACCGGGAGGCGTACCGATACGCGTACCCTCGAGAAAAAAGAATGACAGAGTTTCCAAAAAATGTAGCATTTTTTTTTATAAATTAAAGGTAGTTCTAAAAAGGACTGTTTTTTGTATTCTTTTTGTTGTTTTATATTTTTTTATTGTTTTTTGAACATTTTTTACTTTTTTCGGCTTTTCTGAACAGTTTTATATTTTTTTTGTATTTTTTATGGGGAGAAACAAAAAACAGGTAATTGTGAATGGCTCAACTGGAGCAAAAAAAAAACAGGAAAAAATTATTGTTTCTTCGGGCACTTGTGGTGATCCCAAGCACAGGTGATAAGTGTAATGCTTTGCTCACCATAGCATATTGTCCCTCCACAAAATATGCAAACGATTTTAAAATTGGAAAACTTGGTTTGAATAGTTGGGCTCATCTCCCTCGCTTCTGGACCTGATGGGGTGGGTTGATTACTTTGGGAGGTGCTGGCAGAAGATTGGGCAGGGTTTCTGGCCAGTTCCCTGACCTCTGCCCTAGCATAGTTATTAGGGTGCCGGCGTTGCATGTGCCGAATCATGGTGTTGTTGCCAAAAGAGTATTTTTTGTTAGGGTTCCCCCTTGAAAGTTGAAAACCACAGATTAAACAAGTCGCCTTTGGCGCATTAACTTTCTTCTTGTCCTTTGGGATGGAAAAAAAACTGCCAGATAAAGTGCTCCTTTGGCTTATATGGGGTAGTATCTTCTAGTAGGAACCTCCCCTCCTCCTCCTCCTCCTCTTCTTGGTCTCCACCACTGTGGTGTTGTGGTGGTCCTTGTGGTGGTGGTGGTGATGCTGGTGGTGCAGATGCTCCTGCAGCTGCTGCTACTGTAGCCATTTTTCAGACAAATAGGTACAGAGAGGTCTTTCAACAGGTCTTCCTCACTCAAAGTACAAAGTGAGAATGAGGAAAATAGGTGGGGGCTTTCATCATTTGGAAAACAAAACTGTCCTGAACCAATGAAAAGTGTTACTTTCAGGTCACATGACTCAGGCCTTCATCATTTGGAAACCAAAACTGATCTGAACCAATGATAAGTGTTATTTTCAGGTCACATGACCCGACGCGCTTACGCTACGCGCCCCGGGGCGCGCCCCGGGGCGTGCCTGGGGGCACGTTGCGTAAACGCGTCTGGACGTTGCACGATCGTGTACGTCCGGGCGCTTCCGGATGCGTTTACGCCGTGCGTCATAAGACGCATCAAGCGGCTACGCGAAACGTCACGATGTTGTTTTCGTTCGCGGCAATAGCGCTAACGGGACGCTCACCGGTATGCACCCCCGGGGCGCGCCGTAACACTGCGCTCACCGGTGAGCGCATCGGTACGCGCCCCGGGAGCGCTCCGGGGCAAAAAAAACATTAAAAAAATAGTATTACATAATTATACAATATAAAATTCATTATTAAAAATATTACATTTCATACCTATAGAGATTTGCTGTTAAAAAACCTTTGAAATTCACTGAAAAAACCATAGGTTTCACACCAGTTATAGTTAGGAATTAGCATTTAAAAAACCTATTAAATTCACTGAAAAAACCATAGGTTTCACACCAGTTATAGTTAGCTGGAAATTTTACTCGCATAAAACCATTGAAATTCCCACGTTATAGTTAGTTGGACTCACTATAACTTGCGCGTGCAATGCACTGCTGATGATGTCACATATTACATCACTCCTGACATGGTCAGTGACATCACTCATGACATCACTGATGACACCATCCTTGTGACAGAGTGACAGACCTCCTTTCACTGTTATGTAACCCTTGAAACACATATTCAATAATAGAAACTAAAATTTTCAAAAAAATGGAGATACCCATACCAGTAACAACAACCAATTCAATAATTCCACCATCTATACACACATCCACTTATTCACCAACAGTTCTATATAGTCACTCATACATATACTCACTAACATTATGTAGTGATACACCTATACATCCTGTTACACACCGACAGTCATTTAAAACATACTCTGACACATACTCACACATGCAAATAAACTATTAAACATCCATTTATTTGCATATACAGCTATACACACACTACCACTTTACTTCTAAAGAAACTTACACATACTTACCTCTTAAACAATCACTTATAGAAACACATACTAATTTAAACAGGAACTCTTACAATCTCTTACTCTCACTTATACTCACTTATATACATCAATATTCACATATACTAGATTAATACATATATAGTTACTGATAAAGACACTAGTGAGACACTCATTCATTTACTAACACACACATATGCACACTCATCCACCCATACAGGCCTGCACATATGCTGTCTTTAAAACACATACAAAGAGAGAGTCAGTCATTCATGCATCTATGTGCTAGGTAATACCCCCACCAAACCATACAAACACTCATACTGATACTAAGAAAAACATGTAATAACCCATATACATACACATGTAGCTACTCACCAACCCATGCAGCCACTTATACACAAAGTGAAACACTAATACATATATTTAAATATTTATTACTCACTAATATATGTATTCACTAAGATACACTTAATAAGCCAGTTAACCAATCAATGGTTTTAAAAAAAAACATGTAAACACTTACTTAAACATTTATTCTTCCATCAACTTTTACATATACATATATAACTCATATTTATTTTTCAGAAAGACACACATTCACTGGATGGTGTCATCAGTGATGTCATGAGTGATGTCACTGACCATGTCATGAGTGATGTAATATGTGATGTCATCAGCAGTGCATTGCATGTGCAAGTTATAGTGAGTCCAACTAACTATAACGTGGGAATTTCAATGGTTTTATGCGAGTAAAATTTCCAGCTAACTATAACTGGTGTGAAACCTATGGTTTTTTCAGTGAATTTAATAGGTTTTTTAAATGCTAATTCCTAACTATAACTGGTGTGAAACCTATGGTTTTTTCAGTGAATATATATATATATATATATATATATATATATTCTTAATGATTTAGTGCGTATAAGGTCTAATCAATTCTGTTTTGGTTCGGTTGGTAAGGGTACACGCTGCTCATATGTCCTGTTATTACTGAGTAGGCCTAGAAACACACAGACGCCATCTTTGCTTCGTCCGTGTCAGATCCGAGCATTGATCACGTGTTACTCTCCAGTAGTCAGTAGGCCCCTGTTTAGTTGAGTTACCGAGAGCAGCTGAATGCACGCTATTCTTTCTCTGTCCTGGGACTCAAGGTCCCATCTGGCTTTGGGTGCGATAAGTGCATTCCTGGAGGCGCCGTGCCTGCACTCCCGGGCACCGGGACGAAAGGGAGTCACCCCTCCTGACCTTTCCCCATAATAGCCAAAGCAGTGTTTCAAACTAATCATGTGTGCCACATATGGTCTTTCCTTGGGGCCCAAGAGCCAAGTAGTACTTTTCCATTTACGGTGACTGCATGTGTTGAACTGAAAATATATATGTCCTGTATTGACTATGAGCCAGCAGTCTTCTCCGCGCACCTGATGGATAGAGTATTTTGTATAATAAATTATTGAACTTTCTTCACTGCCAACTGACTGTTTATTTGGTAATGATATTGGAGCTATTGGTAGGTATAGCTCCTTGTGTTATTTTTTGGTACGTCAATCCTTCATAAATTTGCCTTCAAAAAGTAGGAAAGGAACTCCCTCTCAACATAGAGAACAATCACCCTTTTATAGGGTTTTAGACAGAAGATTCACACTTTTACTACTTTAATACGTTTCACATGCTCACGACCAGTTGAAGTAAAGTAACAGCGACAGTTGGTAAAGAAATACATTTCGGGATGTTCTAACTATCCTAATCAATGGAGAGCTAGTGTTCACATCATCTGCTCCCTGTACTTGAAATGTTACAGAGTATGTTATTCAGTCTGGGCCAGCTGAGCTGTCCTTGGGAAAGTACACTCTGCTCAGGTAATCAAGAGAAATGATTTATCAATTAGTGAAATCTACGAGTTTTTATTATGCCACAGAATAACCAACAGCTAGAGATATGTGTTCGACTGCAGCATCACAGTACAAATGCAGGACAAGGCCTAAATCGACCTTAGTTTAGATTAAGTCTATATTCTTACATTTGTAAATCTCAGCCAATCTGTTCCCATGCTATCCATCACTTAAACACTTAAATTGTTAATTCAAAACTCTCTCTCTCTCTCTCTCTCTCTCTCTCTCTCTCTCTCTCTCTCTCTGTCTCTCTCTCTGTCTGGAAGCACACGTTGCAATTAACTGAACTCTGGAAAAGTTTTGAATGCATTTTAATGCACCTAACAAGCACTTCTTATGGGGGATGAGCAGACGTCTCTAATCAGCAAAGATGATGGGCCTTATTTATGAAGGCCTTGCGCCACCGGTATGTCCCTTTTTCACATCGGCACCGGCGGCGCAAGGCCTTCATAAATAAGGCCCGTTATTCATCACTTTATCCGCTGAGGATAGTAACTAACCAGAACAATTCATTTCAGGCACGGAAGCAAGGTATTGCTTGGCTGCTGAACGCGCCTATACCATCATGTGATGAAACCTCGTTTTCAGATGTTGCAGAACTTTATGAATATCGACTTGATATATACATAATGCAACTACCGTTCCTGGCAAACGCCCTTGCAACAAAAAGGAACTTCAGGGAGCTGCCGTAGGTCTCCCGGAAATGTAATCCAGGCATGCAAGAATGTTAACACCTTCAAATGGAACAGCAGATATTCCCAACAAATAAAGAGGATATTTTAACATCACTGTTTACCGTGGTATGGGATGCGGCCTTGGTGGATTGTCGTCGGTAATGTACCGAAGCAGCAGCCGCTCTGGTTAACTCGAGAACATTGCATATGATTATGTAAATACCCGGAGTACATTTGTCCACCAGAATACACGTTTGCGGAGACATTTTTCTTGTTTGATATTGAACTGAATTTGGTCTCAGATTATAAGTAACTAAAGTTATTCAAATGTTATGGGCGGTTGGGTCCATTAAGAACTTTCTTTTTCAAGCTCACAAGGAAGCTGAAGCAGTGAAGATTCCTACATCTGAAGCTGCATTAAACAGGACGCCTGATCATCCGTCCACACACCCCACATTAATTGGTAATTGCATAGCAAACATATAGGCCTGAACCATGTCTATGTTACCTGACGGAGATAAGTGGAAGGAAAAGGAAATCTAGCAACGTTCACACACTGGTTGTTAAGTATCCGATTGGGAACATGTCTTCACAAACAGGGTCCATTTTAGACCTAGGGAGTGCTGCCGAGGTGTAGTATGCCTTTAACTGGTTGCACTAGGCACTGACCATGAGGGGCTTATTTACAAGCCCCTGGAGTCACTTTTTCCCATGTTAAAAGTGATGCAATGGCGGCACAAGGGGCTTGTAAATAAGCCCCTGAGAGTTGGTCTATTACAAAACAAGTGCCCTTCCTAGTACAGGATCAAATCTGTACTTCACCCAGGAACAGTAACAACGCATTAGTGAAAGGCTGGGAACGCAACTCTTACTGAAGGTGGCGACCCCAGCCCCATTTTAAAGGGATAGAGAGATCCCCTACAGGTGGGTGCTGTGAGTGACCGAGCTCACCTGCAAAGAGATTAATGATGGTTCCCTGGGACCTCTCTCCCCCGTCTGACTTTGCTCCACCTTCTAAGTGCCATTTTTCTTCTGTGTCCTCATATATATTACGACATGGGTGCAGAGGCAAATAAACCCTCATTTGCATTGTTCTACTCCCCAACACAGAAGAGGAGGTGACCCTTGGTATCCCAACGGTGCACAGTTAGTGCCAGAGAGATGTTTAATACAAAAAAGGCCACACAGGGGCGTGGTCTCGCTGCGAATTAAAAGCCATTAAAGCGGAGCTGGGGGTCTTACCGGCGCCTTTTTTCGGGGACATGTATAGTGGAATGTGAGGGGCCCCCTCTGAAGAATGGACGATGACTGGGGCGCGACTGAGGTGGTAGTGCAGCCGTTTTGCCTCGGCCTCCTGGCTCGGATCATGGCAGCCGCCTTCTTGGGTGTTCCAGGACTGGCCCTTCCTCGTGGCTAGGGGGCACAGCCCTGGAGCCCCCCAGATTCCAGCAGTGCTGCACCAACCTGGCTGAGGCTCGACTGCACGTTAGAGGTGATCGACGCATCCGTGGAGCCGAGATCGGAGGGGGACCATCTCATGCCGCACCAACTATCCACCATCTTGGGCCCAGGATCGGGCCTGATAGAGATTCAGGTCGTCTGGGGCTGATGATCGGAAAAGCCGTCCTACGGCTCCAGCGCTCTTCAGCAGTGACTGGTGCTGCTGTGTGACTGGTGGGGAGGGAGGCTACTGAGGGAAGGGGCCCCGGCTGGGGGGAGCTCGGCTATTACCCTGCTGCACTGTGCCCTGGCCTTGGTGCGAATCTCCTGAAAGGGACACGGGAAAGCCCAAAGTTGAACACTGCCCCTAGAGATGACGTCCACTGCGAGTGATTTTATACCTGGTCACCTCCTTGAGCTGCGTCTGCATGGGGCTCGCCTTGGACCTTGCCCGATCGAAAGAGCCATATAGGGCCTCTCTGCACTGGACCGCATGGTTGAGACCTGTGAGAGAACGGGCCTGTCCTCGGCGCACCTGCAGTCCAGAGGAGGCCTCCCCAACGATGGACCGCTTGGGCCCTCTTAGACCTGCTGGCTGGGGGCACTGTAGAAGTTACCCAGCATCGCTGCAGCCCTAGTGGGCCTCTGCTCTCCTGTGGTGGCTTAGGGGTCCTTGTGCTATCCCAACTCTTGAGCGGGACCCACAGTGCCTTGAAGCATCTCGAGTGGGCACGCTGGGCCCTACATCCCCCACGGTGACGCTGCTGGAAGCTGCGGCCTAGCTCTGCGCCCTGAATAAGGCAACTCTGCACTGGCCCCTTTCCCCAGGGGCCCATGATTGCTCCACATGCGGGGGCGGCCTTGAACTCTGTGGCCCACCCATCAGGGCCTGAACGCCCTATAGACATGATCCTGGATGCACCCAGGGGCACCAGACTACGTCCTATTCTCACCCTTGCCATATTGACTGTGAGGTCGTCACCACCCGAGTTGGACAGGGTGCAGCTAGCGTCAACACTCATTTTTCCTCTTGCAGCCCCTCGACCACCCCTGTCTGCACTGTTTGGCATCGGTGGGTGCTGGCCCAAGCCTGGCACTGACACGCACCAACTTAGTGAAGGACGTAGCTGCGCCCCAGAAGAATAAGCTGCGGTGACCATTGTCTTAGACCTCACCCCCTCCCTGGTCCTGGCGTGAGGTGGGGACCGGTGAGCACGAGTCACTGAGGTGGCGGCCCCATCCCACGCCGGTTGGCTGGGCGGCAAGACAAAGCCAGGGAAAGTCTGGTGAAGGCGTGCTCCTGGAGGACTTGGTGGTGCCCCCCCGCGATCTGGCCTGGAAGTGGAGACTCCCCAGACTGGTGGGCCTGCAGATAGGTGTGGCCATTATCCCTCCTCACCCGGCACACCCGGCTCTGATACTGGTCCCCGGCAGCACTGAAGCACGGTGCAGGTGAGGTGTAGGGGTGGGGACGCTCTTTGCTAAATTGTCGTCCCACATATCTCCCCTGGCCTCTGCACCTTGCTGCCCCACGTAGCCCCACTGCCTGGCACCTGCCCGAGGCCTACCCCAGAGAACTGCCCTCTAGGAAACTGAAAGCTTGATTGGCCCGACGACAGGAGGTCCCTAGTAACTGACTTCCCTGCCACTGGTTGACCTTCAACGACTGCTGACAAAAATAGTCTCAACGGCCCCACCTGGGATGCCTGCATGACCCACAGCCCCTGTTTCCTCTCTTGTTGAACCTCGAGGACAAGTGCATCTAGGACAGTAAACCCTATGCTTAGCACCATTTCCCGGATGCTGGTGTGTGGCCTGTGACCACAGAGGCTCTAGCCAGCTCAACCCCTGTTGACTGGCTCCCCTGCTTGGGCACCGAGTATCCTGCGTAGCCCTGAACCTTGAGGGCGAGCACATCCAGGACGGTACACCCTCAGCTCAGTGCCATCTCCCAGATGCTGGTGTGAGGCCTGCGACCATAGGGTCTCCATTCAGTCTAACCCCTGCTGACTGACTCCCTTACCGGGGCACTGAGAATCCCGTGCTGCATGCCCTGCCAACATATTGACAACACAAATTACATCCTCTGTGGCAGACGGGTCTAGCGGATAAGTGGATGAAGCTGGAAACTGACAACCATCGGTGGAGTTGACAGTGCCCACGTGGAACCGGCATCTAGGTGGAGGTCTCCCAGTCTAGGGGGCTGGTGGCTGGACATGCACTTACACCTATACCTACCCTGCTTCTACTGCTCCGTGCCGGACTCCTGGAAGGGGCTCCTCTTGAGCAGGTGAGGAGCGGGTTCGAGAATATTCCTGTGTTCAGGAGATCCTGAGGATCTACCCTGGCCTACGCCCCACTATTAATTGCTGAGCCCAGTGTGACACTCTTTGACCCCCGTTGACTGAGGCAGCACAGGTGCTCTTTACCTTCCCCTCAAACGCTCACTAGCTAAGCCCCTTGCACTGTTGTGAGACAGTCGCTCTAAGGAGGAGTAGATGCGCACCAAAGTAGGGAAGGACTCTGTGGCAGCCCCAAAGGACCACCCTGTTGCTGTGATGTGGGGCAAGGCAGGAGCACCATCCTCTAGGGGGTAGGTCCGCAGCCTGGAGGGGACCCGCCACCTGTCACCCAGGCTTTTATGGCTACCTTGATGGCGGAGCTTAAAACTGAGATAGACTCCTTGTGTACAGAGGTCCACCCCTGTGTCTGGGTGCTTTAGATGGAGGTCATGGATCTAGGGGAAAAAGTGGATGGCCTGGAGAAGATCGTGGATACCTGAACCGAGGACCAGGAGCGACTCTGGCAGCGCCTTGCCACTCTGGAGGAACAACATATCGAGCTGCAAGTGAAACAGGAAGACGTGTAAAATCGGGGTCGCCGAAACAACTTTCGCATCTGGGGAGTTCCTCTCGGAGCGGAGGGGAGCGAAATCTTGACCTACATGGCGCAGCTCCTGCACGAGGTCAGGGGAGATGATGGTGCCTCTCTGCCTGCCCTAGATCGGGCCCATCGGGTATCTGGCTGGGCTGGCAGACCGGGTTTTCTTCTAGACATCCTGACCCGGGTCCACTTCTTTACAAAAAAAGAGTCTATACTTAAGGCGGCACGTTCCAAACCGGACCTCACTTACAACGGAGCCAAGATTCAGATCCATCAAGACCTTGCACCCAACACCCTCCGGAGACATCGAAACTTTAGGCCTGGGATGAATAAGCTACGAAGCCTAGATATTCCACATCAGTGGGTCACCCCTAGCCCAACACGTCTTCGGCCCCGGCGCAGGCTCCTGCCAAGCCTTCCTTGTCTAGTGTATGCCGCATCTGGTGCTCCCCACGCCCTGATGAGCAGTTGTCCTCGCAAGTCAAGAATGACATTATTCAACATATTCGGTCCCTGGAGGGGGACAGGTCTGCAGCGAACTCCTGACCTCATTGTCCTTGACTGAAACCTCACCTCTGCAAATGGCAGGGTACACTGGCCTCTGATTTTGTCTCAGAACCCAAAGGGGTCGGCGCTCATCCTCTTAAATCAACCATACCCCAGCTCCCTACCTGCAGTGTTGATTATACTGGACTATCCACCCAGACGACCTGCCCCCTACCTGTTCTTGGGAGAGTGACCCGAGCCTTAAGGTCTAGGCTGACCCACAACTGGAACAGCACATTGTGGTCCGGTTGGCCAATGTTGATTCTATCTTCTTGGTCTGTACATATTTGTATTTTTTTCTCCCTTCTTTCTACTTTCTATATACCCTTCGACATGGCAGGCAAGGAATCCCCTACGGAAGGTGCCCTCTCCTTGACAAGGGTGACAAGCCCCTGCGTCTCCCTCCCACTACCCCATCGCGCTTCCTACAGTGGCATGAAGGACTACACCAGGTTTTGACTCAACCATGGCTCCTGCTGCTCCTGAAGATTGTATCCCTCAATGTTAAGGGTCTTAAGTCCCTCAACAAGCGAAAGCAAACATGGCGCTATCTCTAGCAACACAACCCAGACATCATCTTCCTTCAGGAGACCCATCTTCTAAATACCGATGTCCCGCGCATGGCTCATCCTAGATACCCTCTCCAATTCTGGGCTACGGTGCCCACTAAAACGGCTGGAGTGGCAATCCTTTGCAGAGCTGGCATCAGGCGAGGGGAATCTAGGGTTTTCTGTAGTCCGGATGGCCATTTTGTCAGAGCTGGGGTTCAGATTGGACGACGTCTCTTTACACTGGGAAATGTGTATGCACCCAACCAGGTGCAAGATCTCATTCTCCGGATGATCTTGTGGGATCTTGCGGGAGCATGTCCCACAAGACGACCCCTCGTCAGTCTTAGGGGGAGATTTTAACATGGCATTGGACCCTAAAATGGACCACAGTGTTGCCTCCCCCCATGCGACGGGGGCTATGTCCTCGGCCCTCAGTAGGCAAATAACAGACCTTGGCTTACTGGACACCTGGAGATACCACTCCCCTGAGGCACGTGACTATTCGTACTACTCGCACGTACACTGCTCGTATTCATGCATAGATTATATTTTTATCTCTTAAACCTTGATCAGCGACATGCTCACGGCATCCATGTCTGCCATCTTGATCTCTGATCACGTGCATCTCAAACTCCTACTGCATGATCCAGCCGCTTGCCTCTCCCGTACCCCGTCATGGCGGCTACCACTGCATATTTGGCGGGACCCGGTAGATGTGAAGAGCATACAAGCAGCTATCGACTCCTATTTTGAGATCAGTGATATTCCCGAAACTCCCTTTCCTGTAGTATGGGATGCCTGCAAGGCCACGGTTCACAGCCACATCACCTCTCTTGCAATTGCACGGGCGTGTGAGCCCTGTCTCCTAGAATATAATCTTTCCACAGACATTAAGGATTTGGAGAGGCAGGACTAGGAACATCTCACACTTGCACGCAAACGCCGCCTCGCTAATCTTTAGAGACAACTCCATTCTCTCCCAACCAACAAGGCTGAGAGAGCCCTGTTAATGCTGAAACAGTGACATTTCGAGGGGGGATAAGTTGAGCAAGATTTTGGCGAGCCGCTTGCAAGTGTGTACTGCAAAAGCACATATAGCTAGCATTCTGAGTGCCGATGGCAAGAGGGCTACCACTGAGCGGTCCATACGCGATGCCTTTCATGCATAATACTCAGCCCTCTACACCGTGGACGAGCCGTCCCAGACCGGGTAAAAGATCCTGGATGCACCCAGGGGCACCAGACTACGTTCTATTCTCACCCTTGCCATATTGACTGTGAGGTCGTCACCACCCGAGTTGGACAGGGTGCAGCTAGCGTCAACACTCATTTTTCCTCTTGCAGCCCCTCGACCACCCCTGTCTGCACTGTTTGGCATCGGTGGGTGCTGGCCCAAGCCTGGCACTGACACGCACCAACTTAGTGAAGGACGTAGCTGCGCCCCAGAAGAATAAGCTGCGGTGACCATTGTCTTAGACCTCACCCCCTCCCTGGTCCTGGC
Source organism: Lissotriton helveticus (assembly GCF_964261635.1). NCBI lineage: Eukaryota > Metazoa > Chordata > Amphibia > Caudata > Salamandridae > Lissotriton > Lissotriton helveticus. The sequence continues at coordinate 236,171,092 of NC_136060.1, forward strand.
GTGAGGTGGGGACCGGTGAGCACGAGTCACTGAGGTGGCGGCCCCATCCCACGCCGGTTGGCTGGGCGGCAAGACAAAGCCAGGGAAAGTCTGGTGAAGGAGTGCTCCTGGAGGACTTGGTGGTGCCCCCCCGGCGATCTGGCCTGGAAGTGGAGACTCCCCAGACTGGTGGGCCTGCAGATAGGTGTGGCCATTATCCCTCCTCACCCGGCACACCCGGCTCTGATACTGGTCCCCGGCAGCACTGAAGCACGGTGCAGGTGAGGTGTAGGGGTGGGGACACTCTTTGCTAAATTGTCGTCCCACATATCTCCCCTGGCCTCTGCCACAAAAGAGGAGCTTGCTAGTGACCTCCCCCTTTGTTAATCACCAGGCATGGATGGCCTCCCATTGGCTTTCTATCGCCTGTTTCTGCCGCAACTCCAACCCTACCACCTACGACTGTTTAACTCCTTCTCCGACATGGAGGGCCTTTGTCCTCTATAGGAAAGGCGGAAATAGCCCTCATCCCCATGCCAGGTAAAGACCCTACACTGTGTTCCCCCTTTCGTCCTATAGCCCTCTTGAACACAGGCCTAAAAATCTACACCAAAATACTGGCAAAGTGCCTCGACCCGCACATGCCCAACCTTATAGAGCCGTACCAGGTCTGCTTTATCCGGAATCACCAGGGAGCAGACAATGTGCGCAGAATTGCCCATCTCGTGGAGAAGGCACAACATTGGAACATACCGGCATGCCTTTTATCGCTCGACACGGAGAAGGCGTTCGATCGAGTCAACTGCACCTTCCTAGGAGTGCTGAATCAAGTCTGACTAGGCCAGAACATGATAGATCGGATCATGGCCCCTATATCTCCCCGCAGGTTTACTTGCAAGTCAATGGACAACTCACAAACCCCATCTCCATCCACAGGGGCACGTGGCAGGGCTGCCCCCTATTACCTCTGTTGTTTGCCCTCGTGGTAGAACCTTTGGCTATGATGATTAGGCAGGATACAGAAATACATGGCATCCATCTCGCAGGACAGCAGAACTAAGTGGCTCTTTTTGCCGATGATCTTATACTCACATTATCTCGTCCGCATGTCTCCCTTCCGGTGCTTGCTGCAATCCTTTAAGCTGGCTTCAGTTCTTAAAAACAACCATGGGAAGTCCTGGGCACTGAATCTTATGATCCCTGAGGAGGAGATACCTGCCCTGCAAGCCCTCGTCCCCTATCAGTGGGCCACTAACTCCATTCGATACTTGGGGCTTCAGCTGACCCCTTCACTTGCCACATGGACCTAAACAAATTGCAAGGAGTGTAGGAGAACCGTCTTGGACGACCTGAGGGGTTGGAAATCTCTGACCCTCTCTTGGCTGGGACACCTGAACGCTGTAAAAATGTTGGTACTCCCAAAAATTCTGTACCTGTTCAAATGTCTACCCACCCACATCCTGCAGTGCCAGATTCAGAGCCTTCCATGAGATATCACCGGCTTCATTTGGGATGGGTGTAGGCCTTGTTTCTCCAACAAGGTTCTCATGCTTCCGCGGGATAGGGGGGGACTGGCATGCCCCATCCTGCTAGAGTACTATTGGGCCTCCCACCTCCACATCATTTCAGAATGGACAGCGATAGAGAGTGAAAAGGTCTGGTTCCATATGGACAGTGCGGTAACCGGGTGAACCATTTGGGCCCTTTACTGGGTCCATCGGGCTGCACACTCTCGCAGCACCTATATTGCAGTGCCCAACAAGACAGTGCTGGATATCTGTGACAGAGGAGCTAGTCTCAACGGCCTCACGACCTTCCCGTTTCCTCATACTCCCCTAGCAGGTAACCCGTTATTCTCACCGGCTCTTAACCCGCACACGTTCTCTAACTGGCTGGAGGGTGGATGCAGAACAATTCAGCATCTGTACACTGGGGATACGCTCAAAACCTTTGCCCAATGTAAAGACGAATTTCAACTCCCAGAGGGAGCTAGGCTCAAATATGTACAGCTACGGCACTGGCTATGAGATGAAACAGGCCGCCACCTGCCCATTCACCCCCTTAGAGAGACTGGTACGCTCCTTTGACGAGTCAAGGGGACTTGGCTTCCCTCTGCCTGATTCCACCACCACGGTTCTGCTTGGCCTCTAGCCTGATAATTTAGGAGCGCTCACCCGTAGTGATTGGTCCCTTGCTCATTGGTTCATGCACCTATGACACGTAATGGCTATGGAACTCTTTGCAGCGTGCCTCCAGTCCTGCGATACCTGCTTCACCAAAAATGGCAACCATTGGTTCAATATCTCTGTAAAATAGAGCACGCGCGTCACCTGCCCCCGAAACTCCGAGCCCTACGCCTCTTCAAAGAAGCTGTATCTCCACCTGAACCCGACAGATTGATTGTATCCCCATAATGGCCCTGCTTATAGCTCCCCCTGCAGCACGCACTGGTCAATGGACGGATTGGCGAACAACGCTGGCTCCCCTTGCCCCCTCACCACCCGCCATCGTTCCCTGCGCCACAACTGTCTTAACATAGCTCCCTGGTCATGGAAAGCTGTCTTCCCCTTGGCCCTCTAGCCCTTTCGCCACTCTCTATCTCTTTATTCTTTACTTTCCCCTTTTTATAGGCCTCTTGCCTGCCTCTTTTTCCTCTCTCCTTGTTATGATACTGTATATGTTCACCATGGGTCTTGAACTTTCCCCACGATTGCAATCCAATGTTATGATGCATGCAACATGCGGCCGGCCCAACAAGGGTTGTAGGCGACATGCTGTGTAAATCTACTTCGGTATGCTTTTATAACATCACCCTAAACTATGCAGCTGGCCCTACATTGGGTTGTGAGCCATGTGCTGTGTCTACATAGACTCTCTCTTTGTTTTTCGTATGAAAATAAAACAGATTCACACAAAAAAAATAAAAGGCCACACAAGAGTTAGTGTCCCCTTCTGTAATATCAGTATGCCCAAGGGGTGCATATGTATGAATTGGGAATGTTATTATGAAGAGTCACACAAGATGAGACTTTTCGAGGTATACACTGGGCCCTGATAGGTCAAAACTACTAGTGGACATGGAAGGTCTATAGCGGACGTTTCCGGCCAGTCAACGATTTACTCCTGCACTTTGTTTTACTCCTGCACTTTGTTTCTGTGACAGAGCACATTATCTACCACAAGGGTGACTCCAGATACAGGTGCTTCCCTGCCACCAAAAGCATGATCACCAGGTCACGGTGGTGTCCTCTAAGTTGTATCTCTTTGCATTACAAAGAATTGATTTACTGAATACAATTTCAGTGAAGAGCTAAAATAAGTCTACACCTTGCATTGAAATGGGAAATTCAATGAAACAATATTGAACTTCAATGAGTTGATTTTTTTAGGATTTGCATTTAGAAATACCTGCACGTCTTTCCCTCCTTTTAAGCCTGTCCCTGACTTTCACATTTGATGATAGCACACATCATAAATATGCTCAGTCATAATCTTGACCTCGATTTTACTCATACCTACTCTTAGCACATCAAAAACATGTTGAAAACCCTTACCCTAATCCCTCATTTTCTCCAACCCTTACCTTCCACCTCTTATAAAACCCCAAGCACTACCTTAATCTAAAACCCAACCCCACCTGTTAGCCTAACCCTTACCTGGTTTAACATTCACCCTGACATTAGCACTCACCTTGCAGCATACCCATTTCTTGACACCAACATGATCCTATATCCAACTCTAGCAAACTCTAGTTTATGTACCACATGCTGGACACAAGCAATGTATTTACACTTGACTACAACCTACACCTTTGACCTAATCAATATATTTGCCCTAAAGTAACTGTCGCGGTAACATTGAGGGGCCGATTCCGATCTCGGTCGGAAGGGCTCCGAATCGGGTTCGGGATTAGCGGGTCGGATTCGGAGGCTGAATTTCCGGCCGGTTTGTACACGGGTCCGGACGGCGAAGTATGATGCGAACAAGCGCGAAATCTCTGGCCGAATCGTTTCCGCGTCTGAACCTCTCCGTACGTCTCGACCGTAAGCTAACTAAGTATGAGTGCAAAATCCGTTCCGCTAGCGGATTTTGCGAATTTTCGGTAAATTCGCACTCCACGAACTCCCGCGAATTTACCGAGAATTCGCAAATCCGCGAGCGTCGGATCCGGGGGCAAAAGTTGAAGCCTGGCCTGTTGTAACTATTTTACGATGGCGCCGGCAAGCTGCCAGCGCCATCCTAAAATAGGTACTAAGTTAGCTTCAACAGGAAGCTCTAATAGATAAAATAAAGCAGGTGCTCGATTTTATCTATTAGAGCTTCCTGTTGAAGCTAATTTAGTAACTATTTTAGGATGGCGCTGGCAGCTTACCGGCGCCATCGTAAAATAGTTACAACAGGCCAGGCTGGTGTGCTTTCTTTTCCTAAATCTACTGTCGAAAATCAGCTGTGATGCTGGATAGAGGCCTTTGCATCCTTGACTTTCACGGGCGCAATCCCTTTGCTGTTCCTGTGACCAGGAGCTTCTGTCTCTTCATCTGCTGCTCTGATCGGTCTCAGACCTTTTACACACACAAGAGGCATGTGCACTCGCATGGAAGCCCCGCCCACACACTCGCGGTGTGCACCGTCTTCCCGCCATTGACCCACTATGATGGACAGCTCACCCAAGGGACCCCTGCGCCCTTCGGGGCGATTGCATAGTAACACACACATGGTCGCTGGAACTAGTTGAAGCTCAAATTCAGTGACTCGTCATCGAGGCTGGGCAGGTGTGCCTTCTTCCCAAATCTACCGTCGAAAATCAGCTGTGATGCTGGATAGAGGCCTTTGCATCCTTGACTTTCACGAGCGCAATCCCTTTTAAACACACAAGAGGCATGTGCACTCGCATGGAAGCCCCGCCCCAAATCCATGGATCCGCAAATCCGCAAAATCCGCCGATTTTGCGGATCCACGATCCGCAAATCCGCAAATCCGCGGATCGTGGATCCGCAAAATCCGCCCATGCTTAAAGCTAACCGTGGCGTGCAATGGAGGCGAATTCCGACCGAGCAAGTACGATGCACGATTCGGACAGCCTGATCGAGTCGGAGCTTGCGGCTCGCAATAGCTCTCAGAGCTGGTCTTTAGGGGTCCGCATCGGACCCCCTGGTACCCGTAGCCTTACGACTCGGACACAGTCTCCACAACACAGGCATGTACGGTGCAGATGGCACTGACGCGTACACACTTTAGGGGGCGCAATTATCCGGAACGTACCCATTCAGTCAATGGGAGCCCATGTACGCGTTGTACGACCGGCTCCTATTGACTTCAATGAGAGTCCGACCGAAACGAGTCCAACAGCATACGGCCGCATCGTACTCGCTCGGTCGGACTACAGGAGTCCGGATCGATCGGAAAACACCCAGGATCCGGCTTGGTTGGAGTGATTTCCGACCCAGATCGAAATCGGCCCCTAAATTGACACAGACTGTAACTTCATATTTAACTGTATATCCAACTCTTATCTTGGCCAAACCCTGACTCGATCTCTAAACTCGACAGTTACCTGAGCCCAAGCTTCATCTAATATTTAACCTAATGTACCAGAGATTAAAGTATTCACTGAACCTGATCTTGATTTTACAGTATGCAAATTTTTATGCTGCTATATAAATCTCTTTTTTTCGGTAAAATGTGTGCTCATTAAAATGTTTCTTTTGGAATAATCTTTTCTTGGATTACTTGTTGAGTCCTCTAGATTACTAGATTAGAAAGAAAGAGTATTAGAAAGAAAGACTAGAAAGAATAGAAACTGCAAAATGTATTGCAGTGCACATTGAACTGACGGTTCCGTTATGTTTTCGGATGGTCACATTAGAGAGAAGATGTTTGAGGAATCCAAGTTCCCAACTCGCACACATTAGCTCTGCTGATGTATCTTGTTACCTCAGATGGAGCTCTTTTTGACAGATAAGTGTGTCCCAATCGCACATTACTGGATATGTCACAGTCACTTTTATACGGTGTGCTCCCTTTTCCTCGCAAGCTGGGCAGATGGCTGACTGGCACACAAGAATGTCGCTGCAGGGATGATCCCAGCAGTTTCATTGTGTGGCACTGAGCCATCAAACACAGATTTCTACCTGTGATGATAGGTTGAACGTTGAGTGCAGTGAGATGTTTAAGCCAATCCTGAGCGATGGGGACTTTAGAGGGAGGGGCTATTAGGAGGAATTCTGTTTTTAGAACATTAAGTTTGAGATGGTTCTCAGCTAGCCATGTCTGTGTGCTCTTAAGCGTTGAGTTGAGTAGTTTGATGTCTTCAGGGGTTTGTAGTTTAAGGTAGATTTGGGTATCGTTTGCATACATGTGAAATTGCACATTAGATGCTTGAAGCAGTGCGGTGAGTGGTTCCATGACTAGGTTGAACAAAGTTGGGGATAGGGAGGATCCTTGTGGGACACCTGGAGTTACTGGAACGGGTGTGGACATAGTGTTGTTAATCTTGAATTTCTGAGTCCAGTTATGAAGAAAGGAGGTAAACCACTTGAGTACTGGTCCTGAAAGACCGATTCTGATATTCAACAGATTGAGTAAGTTCTTGTGTTTGACCGCGTCGAAGGCTGATGAGAGGTCAAGTAGAATGAGGAAGCAAGTACCATTCTGATCCAGAATTTGAAGCGCGTGATCAATTATGTGTGTCATAGCTGATTCTGTGCTGTGGCCTGCTCGGAAGCCTGATTGGTGTGCGTTGAGGAGGTCAAAGTGCACGATGTGTTTTGTCAGTTGGAGGTGAACACATTTTTCTAACAATTTGGCCAAGGTAGGGATATTGGAGATAGGGCGATAGTTGTTTGGGTCGGTAGGCTCTGCTGTGGGTTTCTTTAGTATGGGCGATACTTGCCCCACTTTGAGGGAGTCCGGGATGCATCCTTGTTGAAGTGAACTGTTAAAGATTTTGGTCCAGAGCGGGAGAAGCCATGGGATAAAGTCCTTTACAGCGTTTGCAGGTAGAGGGTCTGAGAGGTGATTGGAGGGCTTCAGGGTACTGAGGATCTTGCCTATAGATTCTTCTGTGTAAGTATCAAAGGACGACCATGTAGCATTGTTTTTTAGTTCAATGGGTGTTTTGCTGAGGGGGCTGGAGTATAGGCTTAGATCAGTGAGGAGATCATTCTTGATGTTATCTGTTTTTAGGTTTAAGAAGGTAGAGAATTCTTCATAGGACGGTAGAGTGCTAGTTGTGTTATGTAATCGTTGAGGCCGTTTTTTTGCATTGGTCTAGTTGGTGGGTAAAGAAATCTGCTTTCGAGCATTTGATTTTTCTAAAGTAAGCGTTTCTCTTTTTCTTTAGTGTTTTAAGGCGCATAGTCGAAGGGGCTGATCTCCAATTGCGTTCCGCTAGTCTCATAGCTCGTCTATCTTCGATAAGCAGACCGTCGTACCATGGTTTTGAGTTTTTAGAGGAGACTCTCTTTAACTGAAGGGGGCAACTTTGTTGACTATCGTGGTCATTGACTTGAGGTAGTGGTCGGTGAGAACCTGAACATCGGAGGTGCCGGTAGGGGGTAGGAGAAGATTGTAACTGGGAGAAGGTGAAGAGTTCGGATTGAGTTTCTTCAGGTCTCTTTTCCAGGCCTTGGGTTTGGTGGATTGAACCGGGCTGATTTTCACACTTTCATTGATGAAGAATGTGATAATGTGGTGGTCAGACCAGTCACAGGGTTGGATTGAGTCGAATTGGGTGGCGTCACCTTTGGAGATGATTAGGTCCAGGATAGAGCCTTTGTCGTGAGTGGGGCTGTTGCAGATTTGGGTGAGGTCTAGGTCGCTGAGGAAGTTTTTGAGAGTATTCACCACAGAGTCGTGATCATTCCAATGAAGGTTGAAATCACCAAGGAATATTTGTGTGTTTGGTCGACCAGAGTTCGTTGTGATCATGTCCATGAGGTGTTCAGTGAAGGTGAGGTTGTCTCCTGGTGAGTGGTAGATAATATGCAGAGAGCATACTGGATTACCCTCACTGTTGACGTCGAAGCAAATGTGTTCACAGGAGGAGAATATAGGGGAGATGGCTCTAGTTACTGAGAGATTGCTCCGGTGCATACATGCGATTCCACCTCCTGTCTTGCCAGTCCTATCCAATCTGATGATGTGATAGTTAGGGGGTACCAGAATGTCAATGAGTGGGGACGAAGATTCTGTTAACCAGGTTTTGGTGAGTATGGTCATTTCAAGGTCAAGTGCGATAATCAGGTTGGCTATGTCAGATGCGTGTCTAGGGGCAGATCTACAGTTTAATAGTGTGCATTTGAGCCGTGGGGTGATGAGGGAGCAGGAGGGGTCCAGAGTGAAGGTGACTTTTTAAAGATTATTAGAGACGGTACCTCTATTGTTTTGTGTAGGGGACCTGTGAGGGTTGGAGTGGATAGTCGAGATGGGAAGGTGTGTGGTGGATATGTGGGTCATGGGAGCGGTATCATAGGAGTGTAGGAGGGCACGTATGTCGTACCACGAAATTGGATTGATGCTTCGCATAGGGCGGTTGGCAGAGTACGGGCGGGAATTGAAGTCCAGTAAGGAGGGTTGTGTTTGTGTGAGAGTGTAGGATGGGTGGGGGGCTTGCAGGATAAGAGGGTACTAGGGGGTGAGGGGTGCCTGGGTTTGTAGCCCAGCTTTAATTTGGAGAAGGGTGGACATAATCTTGTCCAAAGTGGAGGTTGGAACGGTAGTGGTGGGGGTGGTAGAACGTGGTATAAGTTGAGGAAATTTGGCTCGGTTCTGTGTGAGATCTGATGAAGGCATGGGGAGAGTACGGAGAGGTAGTGGGTAGAGTGTTGGGTATGTATTAGGCATGGGTGTAGAGGAAGTTGGGGTGGATGGTGGTGGAAGAAGAGGTGTGATAGGTGTTTCAGTAGTGGGTGCGTGAGTGACTACAGTAATGGGGTGGGGGAAGGATGTGTTGTTATAAGGCAATGACAAGGTAGGGGGAGGGGTGGTGTGGGAGGAGGGGAAACTAGATGTGAGAGGGGCAGAGTGGTGATGGAGGACGGGGGACTAGGGGTGGGAGGGGATATGGTCGTTCTAGGGGAAATGAAAGATTGACTAGGGGGTGAGTTTGTAGTTACATTAGTGTAGGTAGGAAGTAAGGCTTCCTACCTACACTATCCCATTTGTGCCCTGTTGTTGGAAGCGCTCTGGCTTGGAAAGGAGGTAGAACAAGCATGGGCATCAAGTCCGTAGCTGGCTGTGGAAGTGTATGCCCTCGGTCAACTAGTGCCAGGTGCAGCAGGCTTGTACCCAGAGGCCCTCCCGTGCACATTGCCAGTGCTTCATGCTTGGGACAAGAGCATTTATAGACCTGCAGCCTCTCCAGTACCTATGAGATCTGTATCACAAGGAAATGCTCATCTGCAGGGAACAAGTCTGGAGGATCTCGAGGAGATGGCAAAGAAGAGGTGAGACTTTTCTATACCTTTTCATCTCAAATCACAAAATCAAGCAGGGACCTAACAAGGACAGTGGTCGCAGTCCAATAGTAAGGTAGCCTTCCTCACAGTTGAGTGGAGGGAACATTAACACTTTACGCTCTATTGTGATATACATCGTAGAACCTTTAAGAGACTATCCCTACATCTGTGTTCGCATTGGTGATATAATCATCTCGAAATTATTCGATCAGTCACAAGTGACCCCACTTAGGGATGTAACCCCTGTATCATTGTTGAGGTGCCTCAGAGGCATAAGAGATCTTTTATTGGTGACCTTCAGCATCTCTTACACCAAAATAATTAACCATCTTTAGCTGGTAGAGTTCAACTCAATCAAAAACGTCCCAAATGGCTTTTAAAATGTTGCAAAATTGAACAGTGTTTATGACAAAAATGGGAACTGCCCATACGCTGTGAAACAGAAAATAATATCAGTAATTGTAAGCGTCCCTGTTGGGATACCTCCCATAACAGGGTTTTTTAATGCAAAAGCTGTGCTAGAAATGTAAGTCAAGCCCTAAAACTGGATGTCACAGCAGTACAAGAAGAGGAAATGGATCCAAACATGCAGCTTTAACATCTGTACAAGATGGCAATGACTATTTAAATTTATTATTCTGAGCTAACCAGCAACAATCTTCATTACAAGTACCCTCAAAAGATATTGCAAATATGGATTTTACACCACCAGACAAAAGTCTCAGTCAGCTGCCTCATCTAGTTTCAACTAAGGATCCAAAGGAGCCCTTGCAGTTATTAAACAGCACTCCAGGCAACTTGAGCAAAGAGGAATCCAGTAATGAATAGATTAACTTTGAATGGTGTACTGTAGTTCCTATATCCCTGATAGGCTCTGCACATTGGAATAATATACACTATAGTTTTGACATAGGACTGAGGTAAGTATTTCTCTATCAAGTACATTAAACTTAATTACTTGTATGTGCCAGCTAACTCAGAGGTCACTAGACACTTCTCGAATAAACAAGAAGGGATTCGTTTCTGACAACCGCATAAACATGACAACTTTGTTTCCGTTAGAGTCGGAACAATCTCAGAATCGTGGAAAAAATAGATAACAGTTTCACTCAGTCAGTTTATTGAACAGTCTTATTTCTCATGCAAGAGATATGTACTGCTACAATTGTAAGACAGAATGCGAAGTATAATGCATACAGCATTAGCAGTAGGATTAAATAATACTACAACAGCATGGTCTGTAGCTATGACATATATTAATAAAAATACATACATAAATAGCACAGGTTAAAATACTCATCTGGTGCTTCTAAAATAATCCTACCCCAGTGTACCTAGCCTAATTGTAGTTCTATGGAAGAAGTAGGTGCTGTTAAGCTATAGTTTAGTTTAGCTATAGTTTAGTTTTAACTATAGTTGCTAAGAGTCCCTCTAGGTTCTATTCTGCTCCATACCTTAGAATGAGAGAGGTTGGAATCTCTTTCCCGGGTCTCGATCTCTAACACTCCGCAAGGGGAGTCAGAAACACTGGAGCTGGATTCTCAGCGAGGAGGAGGGCAGCGTCTGATCAGTTCGTCAGTTTGGGACTGGACTTCCTTCCGAACTTGCTGTGGCGAACCACGTCATGCAAGTAGGCAGTCTAACCGTGGACCGAACCGTGGTTTGCCATGGCAAGTGAAAGCATATTAATACCTTGAAGGTGTTCAGGAATACCAGTATTGACGTAAAAGTCAGGCATAAGAACGTCGTGAATGAACCCCTAAAGGAATAGATGTTCACGCATAATTAATTAGTTCTTGAAGAAATCAATATCCAAGCAAGGGGAAGTCCTAAAGGCTTAAGAGTCTGGTTTTTCAAGAACTCGTTGAGATAAAGATGAACAGATGTCGTTAGCCATGCCTGTACTTGGTTAGCATGGAGAATGCCTAAATAGGGGCTAAATTTCTATGCCTAAATAAGGGCAATGTGAATTGTACCTATATAAGAGCATGAATCGGGAAATATAGGTACAAAATCTAAATCAACGCACAACAATGGGAAGTGTTCAATTGCAATGCAGTCTTTCAATATAAACAAATAGAATGTGGGTAAAATTGACTAAAAAGGGAGAAAATATATAACCGGTTCGTAAACGGTTTCAGGAATCTGAAGATGAGAGTGCTCTAAATCCATTACTTCCAAACTTTCCTATATTTACTCAAAGAAAAGGGCAACGGAAACCTATTTCTTCTGTTTCATCTTCGACAAATAAACGTCTGAAGTTAAAAGCACTCAAAAGCATAAGCAAAGAAAGGAAATGGAAAGAAATGAAGAAATCCGAAATTGGCAGTTCAGAAAATAAAGTTCCAATGATTAGCTCCGCAGGAAATTGCCCCACAAGAGGATAATGAATCTTTAAAAACTGATATTCCCTTAAAACAAAACTTCATCCAGGAACAATGTTTATTACAAAAAACCCCCGAGGAGAATGTTTCTCTAAATTTGAACCCATTTGATAAAATTTTTATATAAAACATTTCCAAATAAAAATCCTTCAATGAATGAAGAAATTTAGCTGTGAGTTCTACTGACCCGCAAATGGAAAATATAGCTCTTCAGAATATTTCTTGCACTTTAGAGTTCATGGACCTATTTGAAACATCATTGGGGAGTGGGTTGCACACCTTAAATGCTTCAGTTTGTTAATAATTGTCACAAATTAGTCAAAGCGTGCTCAATGGAAACGTGCCCAGCCCCAGTGGCACGTGGTACTATGCATTTCGAACACTGGGACACTGGATAGTGCCCCAAACCATGGCACAATAGCTGCTGCTTGTGCAGTTAATGTTCTCGATAGTTCATAAATTTAAACCTGTTTACTCCATGTTTTCCAAATTTTATCCCTTAACTTGTAAACCGTTTTACATCCACATGTAAGGAAATGCCAATTTTCTAAGTTTCTCATCTTCCTGATGGGCCATCCGAACCTCTTCTATCAAAAAAACGTCCTGAAGCAGATTTCATCAAAAGAGCAGTTTATTTCAAACCCAATGCATTTCGGGCCCCCATGGGCCCTTCGTCAGGGGTAACTGGAAAATCAGTAAAACAAGTGTTGAAATACACTGAGCCTCTATATTTATAAAATTCACGAATTCATTAGTTCACAAAACATTTCAATGACACACATAGCTATAACTGGAAATGTATATTTTTCTTATCACGATTAGCATGCATTAATAAACTTGATTATGGTCTGATGTTTATCTATGAACATAAGAATCCGTGACCTTATTTTTCACACCGTAGCTTTAAGAATTCTGTGTTGTCTCCCCTCCTTTTAAGTTAAGGGCCCGTCTGTTTAATGCCATACATTCCTCTTTATGAGACACTAATCCCTGAACGTCCTGTGCGTCTAGATAATCCTCAGGCTCCCTGCCTTAACTTCTTACTTTTCCTCTCATAGACCTAACATTGTTGGTTACCATTTAATACATCTTTCACCTTTCATCAACCCGTTTCAATATTTCACTTCGTGAATACACATAATTGTGGCTAGTATTACAAGATGCAAGCCTCTTACTGCTCTCATCCTCTCTTTCTAAATGTTGTCACGATGCCTCCTCACATACCTGTTAACAAGTATCCAAACGTCTCTCTCCGTCTCTAAGATTGTATCCCTCACCATTTCTCCCTCACCTGATCTTAAACCCAACTGATATCCCTCCTCCTAACTAGACCCTCCCGGTTTGCGTGACGTAATCACCACTTGTAATGCTCCGATTGCTCCGAGGTTTCTCACGCGCTCTGAATCCCACAATGTACCCTAATAGTGATGAAAACCTCGCCGACATTCCGTAATGCACATAGTTTAAAGAAATCACACAGTTTCAGTGCACCAGTATACATTTCAAAATCCAGTCCCATCCTCAGTGATATAATTCCAAGTTCCTTTTGACTCTCTAAAAAATCAACTTGCTGCATGAAATCAGTTGTTCCGCCTGTCCTCTGAGTAAAGGACACTTACTCAGAGGACATCAATATCGTCCAAAATAGACAAGCAGATCTGGGTTTGATGTACATTGAGTTTAGAGGAGTAAATGGTAAATATTTTAATATAGAATTTTAATATAATGTAAATAAAATATATAACACTAAAATGTAATACTATATATAAATACATACTTAAATAAACACACGGCACACCAACGCAGGTATTTCAACCATTTGTGCTCAGAACAGAACTGTTTCAGCTTTACAGAAGCCTTTCTCAAAGTGAATCAGGATGCTAGAATTTCTCTCAAGCTTTGTTCATGAAAATAAACAAGATATTATGTGATGGCGTTCCATGCCATAAATCCATAATGTAACAATAAACATATATTTGAAAGGAAATAATGTGTCATTTTTAAAAAGCATGTTATCAGAAATCAGTGCGTGTATTTTCCAATACAATAACCCACCAAAATAAATACATATTTTTGCTCTGTTATATTAGTTAGATATCATCTGAGCATAGGAATTGCAGAATATCTCTTCAATACATATGTTCACCATCAAAGTGCAATGTGTCAAAAGTGTAAAGAAGAGTGAACAAGTGCAAAATGCTTATAATCCAATAAGTCTCTTGTCAGACAATAAATGGATAGTTCAATTACACCTAATTGTCCTTCTATATGTCGAAAATCGCATTAGTCAACATTGGATGTCTTAATACTAAAGCAAATGTTTACATTAACTCACATTATTACTGATAAAGAATGACATGTTTCCACTTCATGAATGTGACCAATTGATGGAATTGCTTATGATTGCAATGAAAAAGTTACATAAATATATTACTTGCATTCATCATCCTGTATGAGATGTACATCAAAAACATCGAATATACTTTTCTTAAATTTTTAAGACTCATCCTCACAATTTCAAACTCATTAAAAAACATATAATAAAAAAAATCTGTATGCGTTGGATCATAAATAAGCATGGGCGTAAAATCCGTTACGCTCGCGGATTTTTCGTATTTTCGGGGAATCCGCAATCCGCGAACTCTCGCGGATGCGGCGAGAATACGCAAAATCCGCGCGAAGCGGATTTTTTGTTTGTGTTCGCACTGCTCGCGCTGCTCGCGGTCCGCGGCGCGGGCAGGAACAATCTCGCACTAGCGAAAGTACAAAAATTACTTAGTAAAGGAAGTGGCCCAGTCTCCAACTTCCTGTTCCTGTCCAGCAAGCTCCTCCCATAGGGGTGGGGTGAAGGAAGTGCCCCAGTCTCCAACTTCCTGTTCCTGTCCAGCAAGCTCCTCCATTTCCTGGCCACTTTTCGATCATTCTTGACTGGGAAGGATTACTTTTTGTGGTTGCTGATGGATATTTGGATTTGAGGCTTTTTGGATTAATTTTGGATTCGAATTTTGATTTCACAAAGAAGTAAGTTGATGTTGTTTGTTTGTGGTGATTTTTGTGTGTGTTTTTTTTTTCGACTTTTTGGGGGGAAAATCTGCAAGTTCGCGAGCTGAGGATGTTTTTGCTTGTGTTCGCACTGCTCGTGTCCCGCGCAGCAACAATCTCGCACTCGCGAAATTGTAAAAATTACAATTCTGCTGCACATGAATTGAAAACCACCAGGCTTATTTATGGGTGCATGGATGATACAACTGTTTTGTTGAAATTATTTTTGTTAACATGATTCTGTGCTCTGATGTCATCCATTATGCCCAGGGGGGCCCAGAATCGGTCTGTTCGCGGATTTTGTGGGTTTTTGCCACGTTCGCGCCGTGAAGCAACAATCTCGCACTCGCGAAATTGTAAAAAATGCAATTTTGCACCGGAAAACCACCAGCAGGCAGCATAAGCCTTCTGAAAATGGATGGATGGCATTGGATTGTGGTGATTTGATTTGTGTTGTGTGTTTTCACTTTTTGGAGTAGGGGTTGGGTGCTGGCTATGTTGGTGGTGGCCATTTTGAGGCATGGTCCTGGCCATGTGGATGGGGGGGTCAAGCGGCCATTTTGAAGGCAGGCAGTGAGCTATGAGACATAGGCCTACACCCATTGTGCCTTGCTTTCACCCATGGTGCCCAGGCGGAGTCAGGGGTACATGAAAGCACAACCCTCTGTGTGTGTGCTCTCTTGGATCATTGTTAAATTCCTGTTTCCCAAAAATTTAGCAAATCCTAATTATGAAAATTCCATATTGTGTGGTGTGCACGTGTGTATTCATAAATGCCTACTTGCTAACTGTTTATTCAAGCGCTAGATATGCAACATTTATATTTACTGATGTTCCTCTGTCTTCATTTGCGTTTAGGTGCACAAAACTACGCATCATCATTGAGCATCAGTGCCAGGAAGAAGTGCTGCTGCGGCCTGTTGTTAAGACATCTGAAGAAGATGGCTCCAAAAAGAGGTGCCCGTAGGTCCTCTTCCAAGAAAGATGTCTCTACTAAGGAGAAGAAGAAGCAAGTGGCACCACTTACCAAGGCGACTGGTTGCTCAACCAAGACATTTTTTGGGCAACAACAACCAAAAAAACAAAGGCCCACCATGAGTGCTGCACAGGTAGCCTGTTTAGTTGTTGAATCACCAACGACCAGTGATGTTGGATCATCGCAAGAAAGTAGCAGCACGCCATCAACACAGGTTTTAACTCATCTCACAAGTACTATTCAACAACCAAAGCCGCAACAACAACTGCATGGGCTACTAGTACAAGCAGAAGTACATGCGCAAGGAGCTGTCCGAGAAGGAGCTGTCCGAGAAGGAGCTGTCCGAGAAGGAGAAGGCCGAGAAGGAGAAGGCCGAGAAGGAGAAGGCCGAGAAGGAGAAGGCCGAGAAGGAGAAGGCCGAGAAGGAGAAGGCCGAGAAGGAGAAGGCCGAGAAGGAGAAGGCCGAGAAGGAGAAGGCCGAGAAGGAGAAGGCCGAGAAGGAGAAGGCCGAGAAGGAGAAGGCCGAGAAAGAGAAGACCGAGAAGGAGAAGGCCGAGAAGGAGAAGGCCGAGAAGGAGAAGGCCGAGAAGGAGAAGGCCGAGAAGGAGAAGGCCGAGAAGGAGAAGGCCGAGAAGGAGAGGTCCATGGAGACTTGCAAGTAGAGGTCAGTGAAGATGGCCATGGAGCGGTGCAAGTTCCCACAATGGTTGTTCTTCCAGAAGTAGGGGCACAGGAGGAAATTGACTTTGGAGCCGGGGTATCATGTCAGGAAGACGAAGCCACTCCTCCTGATGATTCATTTTCTCCCAGCTCCCCAGCAAGGAAAAGATCAAGGAGGATGTGTAGAAGTTCCTCTTCAAGCCCCGCTCCATCAGACGATGATCTGGATCTGGATTGGCAACCATCTCCGACGTCTGAGAGGGAGGCACACCATGAGCTGCGAAAGGTATCAAATGTTAAAAGGAAGGGCCCCGGAAAGCTTATACTTATGGATCCGAACGTCGGACTTGATGAAGTGGTGCATTCTGATGTTGTTGAAGAGGATGACAGCAATGACCTAGTCATCACACATGTCAGTCCAGCCACACCGGCCATGCAGCAGACAGACATTTACACCCTATCCCGACGTCATGCTGAGCGTGACCCTGGCGACGTGCCACTGGTAGCACCACCAACGCAGTCAAGTAGTACCACAAGTTCAACAAAACCTACAGCTCCCATATTTTCTCCCCGGAGGGGGACTCCATCCCGCTCGACTCCCTCAAGTAAGGTTGCTGCAATAATTGCACAACCCAGTAGATGTCTGCAAGGCTCATCCACCACTGCTTCATCTGGCATTGGCAGCAGTATCACCTCGTGCGGCAAAACCAGAAGTTTCCAGTCCCCAGTTTGGAACTTTTTTAGTGTCCATGAAAAATATGATAACATAGCCGTTTGTTGCATTTGTAAGACTAGAGTTAGCCGTGGTAAGACTGGTACCAACTATGGAACCGGAGGCCAGATAGGTCATCTTGAAAGAAAGCACGCTGTCGAATGGTTTCCGCACCTAGCAAACGTCAAGGGAAAGCGATCCCAAAGGGCAAGTGGCCAAAATATACCCATAGTAGGTGTTTCATCTGAAGATGATGGGGAGGTAGAAGAAGCGTCAGACATGTGTCCGGTTGCACCCAGTACCCCTTGCAGCATCACACCCTCCGTAACACATAACAGGCACACTGAGAGTCTGGGAGACACACCAATGCGGAAAATGTCAACACTGATCAGAAGTGGGTCGAAGAAGGCATCCGCATCATCCCGTAAATTTGTCCAGCGCACCATTTCAGGCATGTTCTCCTCAGATGCGCAATTTCAACGCAACCACCCAACTGTACGCCTCTATAACACTAAGCTGGCAAAAATGCTAGCGGTGGACCTTCTCCCTTTTTCGTTTGTCGAATGTGTGGGTTTCCTTGAACTCGTGGCAACATTGGCCCCTAAATGGAAGGTTCCTAGCCGGTACTATTTTGCCAGGGTTGCTGTTCCAGCACTACACAAAGAGGTGCTTGAGTTGGTGGGGGCAGCTTTGCAGAAGAGTGCTGTTCACACTATACACCTGACAACAGACATGTGGACCAGTTGCCAAGCCCTTGATTACATGTGCATCACTGCACACTGGGTCTCTTTTTCAGGGGTTATTAAACAGATAAATGCAGGTGGTGATTTGGTCGAGATTTTTAAGGGTGCTCGTAAACATGCAACATTAGCCATGTTTGGCATGGAGAAAAGTCATACTGCAGTCAACATTTTGGCTGACTTTAACAAAAAGGTCTTGAAATGGCTGCGCCCAAGAAATTGCAAGGTTGGTTATGTTTCTACAGATAATGGCAGGAATGTAGTTAAGGCCATGGAGGACGGTTTCTATATCAGAGTGCCGTGTTTGGCGCACTGTATCAACCTTGTTGTGCAAAATTTTTTGAAAAAAGAACTTGCAGTCGACAAAACACTGACCATCTGCAGAAGAATATGCACACATTTCAACCATTCTTTTAAGGCCCGGAAGGAGCTGAGGCGCAAGCAAAATGAACGTAGAATGCCAGTGAAAGCACTTATCCAGGAGGTAGCAACACGTTGGAACTCAACCTTCTACATGCTTGAGCGTCTGCATGAGCTGTTTCCAGTAGTCAATGAGTATTTCTACAACCTGGGTGGTGATACGACAGGAATGATGCTAGCGGTGGAGCAATGGCAGCTAGTTAAAAGCCTGACAGACATGCTTCGGCCTTTTGAGGTCTTCACGCGTGACGTGAGCAGGGAGGACTGTTCTTTGAGCAAAGCTATCCCACTGTTGCTGAAGCTCGAGCACCAAGTCAAGGTGGTGTCTTCACAATTAAAGGACGTTGGAAAGAACGAAGCACATGAGTTGGCGCAGAGATTATTACAACGCCTAGTTAGCAATGAACGGCTTGTAAATATCAAGAAACAACAGCACTACATTTGTGCTACTATTCTGGATCCACGTTACAAAAAGCCATTGTTTGGCAAAGTAATAATTCCTTTTGAAACATCGGATGTTACAGAGTACAAAGGTTGGCTAGCTCAGTCA
The DNA here is from genome assembly GCF_964261635.1 of Lissotriton helveticus. NCBI lineage: Eukaryota > Metazoa > Chordata > Amphibia > Caudata > Salamandridae > Lissotriton > Lissotriton helveticus. The sequence goes on from NC_136060.1 coordinate 236,190,013, forward strand.
GCCATTCGTTTTGAAATAGAACGGAAGGAAACTGTAGGAGAAGACAGTACTACTAGTGAATCAGCAGGCGATCAGGCGTCCCAAAAAAGCACTTCACCATCTGTGCCTGTGGCAGAAGTGAGTGACTTTCCCTCTGAGCCGTTAACCACACCAGCAACCGTATCATCTGCACCAGGCGCATGCGATATGTCTGAAGCGAGTTGGCTAACTCAGCTAGGGTTTCCTGGTCCTAGAAAGGACACAGAAGTGCAAAGTACAGGAATCCGGGAGGACATTCTTTCAATGGTGCAGGCCTATCTGGATGACTCAACAGAGGTCAATATTACTGAGGACCCATTGGCGTATTGGCATGGGAAAAGAAAAATATGGCGAGAGCTCACCAACCTGGCTATCAATTACTTGTCTTGCCCACTCGCAAGCGTGTCTTCAGAACGTGTTTTTAGTTCTGCTGGTGGCATTGTGACTTCCAAAAGGTCCCGCCTCTTGCCCGCAAATGTGGAGCGGCTCACCATGATAAAGATGAACCAGCACTTCATACCACCAGATTACAGAGTACGAGAATGCACGCAGGAAGAAGAGGACACCGCCCTACCCGAGGAAAGTTCTCCTCAGTTACCAGAAGTAACCCCGACTGATGATTTAGCAGAGTATGAGGACGAGTTCTGCTTCCCTGACAGCGAGTTCTGAAAATGACTCAATCAATCATTCATTAATTGTAAATAGTCCTCCTTATTCACTTTTATTCCTGTATGTCTGTCTTTCTTTAGCAAGTGCTTCATCACATTCCCAACAAAACTGTAATCACCCAATCAAACAACAAGCACATCAGCAGAACTGTCTTGATTTTGATGCCGCAGCATTCCTCCGGTTCACAACAGTTAGTTGACAAGAACTCAGTCCTGGTCGTCTATCCTGAGTCCTCCTCCTCCAGACTGACTCACCCTATCCATTACCCATAATGCTGATGCCTGGATTCTGCACAATGAAGAAATGAAGAAATGAAGGAGCCAGCCCTCAAACACAAATTACAGGTAAGATAAGCTTTTGGATGGGAGGTAGTATAAAGGAGTATTCGGAGAGGCGAGAGAGTGACAGTGGTACTAGCAGCAAAGTCCTAGGGCTCTTGAATTAACAAAGTCTGTGACAGGCATTTACTTAGGAAAAAATGTGGCCTATTGCACGTGAACGTGTAGGCGTTCTATTGCTCGCTTGCCTGTCTCAGGGGTGCTGTCTCTGGGGTTTCTAGGTTTTAGGGTTGTGTCAGCACCGCTACCACATTTCTAATGTTGATTGCTTTTGATTTGCAGAAAATCCACGCCGGGAAACTCCAGTTGTGGCCCTGCTGCAGAACGCGTTAGGACTCTGTGAATTCCAGGTGGAGCCAGCCCTCAAACACAAATTACAGGTAAGATAAGCTTTTGGATGGGAGGTAGTATAATGGAGTATTCGGAGAGGCGAGAGAGTGACAGTGGTACTAGCAGCAAAGTCCTAGGGCTCTTGAATTGACAAAGTCTGTGACAGGCATTTACTTAGGAAAACATTTGGCCTATTGCACGTGAACCAACACGATGACAGTGTTCTGTTAAATGACATTACTGCAAAACCACCACCCACCCAGCTCAAAAGTAGTAAAAAAACAGGTATGCTCAGATAAAGTTTGAAAAAGTATATTTATATCCCTAACAAAATAATCTCCCGCAAGACCCTCCCTAACCCCAACAAATAGTCCTCAAAAGTCCCCAAAAAACCCAACTCCCAATTCCCACCCCCCAAAAGTCTCAAAAAAAGGGGCAAGGGACACTCTATGGATGCAAGCTGGTAAGTTTGGCCTCCAGGGCATCATGCTTTAGGGCCAGGGCATCATATTTTTCCTGGAGGATGGCTTGCTCTAGGCGGAGGCCCTCCACCACATTTTGAAATTTGTGCCATTTCTGGACCTCCGCCTCTAGGTCTGACACTCTGCGGAGTGCACGGCGCAAGCGACCTTTAACAGTGCTGCGAGGTGCAGCTTTTGCTGCTCGGCGGTGGCGTCTTCCGGCACGGCTCCGGTTCGCTGGAGCACTGTGCTTACCGGCAGAACGTGGGGTAACAGAGGAGGATGTAGACGATGTTAAGTTGGATGCACTGGAGTGCGTGTCATCCCCCTCGAGTTCCACCAGTCGCCGATATTCCGCAACAGTTGCTTCCAGCCTCCGTTGCCGGGCCAGTACAGCCAGCATACTCCTCGTTGGTTTGGAGGTTTTAGTATTGCCAACTATATGAAGAAAGAAAGACATAATCTGTAAGCAATGCTCTTTAGGAATATGATTAACACAAAATGATTCAGCAGGAAGTTGTGTCACAGTACAACTAGCAACTAGCCAGGGCAGTACAAAACTATTCAGGCCAGTATCATGGGCGTCCGCAGGGAGGGGCGCTTGAATCACCATTTCCCTTCCCACAACTCTCTTGTATCCTTGGTTTGGTGCTCTTTCATATGAAAGAGATCTGGCAGAAGTGAGTGATTTTTCCTCTGAGCCGTTAACCACACCAGCAACCGTATCATCTGCACCAGGCCCAGGCGATATGTCTGTTTCCCTCCCCCTCTCTCTCTCTCTCTCTCTCTTTCTCTCTCTCTCTCTGTCTCACTCTTTCTGTCTCCCTTTGTCTCCCTCTACCTCGCTGTCTCTCTCTCTCTGTCTCCCTCCCTCACCCTCCCTCTGGCTCCCTCCCTCTCTATCTCTCCTTCTGTCTTCCTCTCTCTCTGTCTCTGCCTCTATCTGTCTTTCGGTCCCAGCCTGCTGTAATTACCATATTGTAATTTGTCACTGGGCCACCACTGGCTACACATCATATCCTATCTAAGAGTCAGATAGTACCATGATCCAGCTTACCTGTACTCGCCACCGCCACTGTCTCCTGCCTCACAGTCTGTACTTCTTCTTGGTCCGACTCCTCCCCAGATTGACCCTCGGACTCCGAGTCAATGATGACCACATCCGAGCTGGCCCCGCCACCAGATGTTCCACCTACAAAGTAGATTTAAGAATGTTAGATTACACCACTCCACTAGTATTTGGACTATGAATGAAAAAATGTGAAAACAACTGAAAAAGTAATTGACTGTCTACTGTAGTCTAAAGTAAATGTCCCTCCTTCCAGGGAAAGCTGTTGTCTTGCTTAATTTTTTTGTCACAATTGTTGAATGCTTGCTTAATTTTTTAACACACATTATTTTTCTCTGAACAGACAGAAACTGGACTTCTAATGACAAGAGAGGAACATCAACTTGAAACCAGGTGAAAGCTCGGCTCGACCACAAGAAATGTGTACCATTCCAGAACTCATCAAATCAGCACCAAGCACTTTTCCATTTCCAACTAACTTTATTTTAATATATGTGTTTACTTAAACTTTTAATAAAGCTTTTAAACTTGAATTGACTCTGTAGTTTTTCCTCTAGAGAGTCCGGACTAGAGTGACTGAGCGAAAAGTTTTGCAATTTTTGGAAGGAGGAATCTGTGCTGCTGACACTACCAGGTTTATTTATACAGTGTGCCAAACACGCCACTCTGAAATATTATTACTCTGGTCTTTGGTGTCCATAGTTCGGTTTGTGGAGAATTGTCCCTGCAACAGTAGGATTATTGATTTTGCTCCTATCTAAACACTATTTCAAAACAATTAAATTAGGAATGCTTGGACAACAATAGGTCCTTCATATTTAAAAGAAAACTTACTGGGGCCAGCAAAGGAGCACTCGCCGCCCTGGCCTGCATCCTCCTCCTTTGGAGCCACTGCTGCAGCAGATTTTTCGGTCCGCTTGCCCCTGGGCGGACCTAACGTACAACATGAAAGAAATAACAGAAAACATTGATGATTGCTGCTTGCCGATGTCCTTGTCAACCAAATCAAACATTTAGAAAGAACAAGAACCTACTATTTCATCCAAAAAGAGGGCTACAAAGGAAGGACTGCACCTGAGCCTCTACTCTAGGGGCAGATTTACAAGCCCCTTGCAGCTCTTCTGCTCCATTCTTGCGTCAATTTTGTGACGCAGCGCCACAAGAGAGGCGCCATGGTGTGGCGTATATTAACAACGTGGCGCATATGGGAGATGCATCCCATTCTAAAACCCTGCGCCTTTAGGGAGCGTTCCAACGCAAGGGAGGGCGTTCCTGCGCAGGAACGCATGCTAAAAGTGGCTATGGGGAATATATAAAATTTCAATCAGTCATTTAGGACAATGCTTATTAATGCTTAACGCTTCGGTGACGTTTTGGGACCATGGTGTGCCGCATTGTAAATACGGCGCACCATGGGTGGTGCTGCCGTGCCACACACTTTGCAGGGATGCGCAGGTAATTGCTAATCTGACACTTACGGGCATACTTACGAGTTCTGAGCTGCACACCTCCAGATGTGCACCAGAACAAATACGTAACACAAAAATAACCTTGCGTCACGGCAGATGCGCCGCTATTACAATGCGGCAAACCCTGGCGCAAGGGTAGGCAGATGCGTAACGCATCTCGTGACGAAATAGGGGCGCATCTCTAGAGTCGCTTCGCGGGCGCAATGCAACTATAGCAGTGCTCAGGGCTGCCCAATACTCTACATACCGCATCAGTCCTTACGCCTGCTTCAAGCAAGCAGGCATAAAGAATTGACATAGCAGCGTCGCGGAAGTGCCTGCGTTAAATCTTGTAGATTTCACGCAGGCACTTTTGCGAGGCACACATCTGCCTGACCGGCACCACCCACCCCCCACTCCCCCCCTGCGTGGGAACGCACCCATTGAGGCGCAGGCCCAGGCATTCACGTGGCGCATCTCCTTAGATGCATCACGTTGTGCATGACTCGCAGGGATGCGCCACGTTTACGTCGCTGTGCATCAGGTAAGGCAGTGTAAACGTGGAACAAGGGGCTTGTAAATCTGCCCCTTTGTGTCTAGCATTACGCAGTTCTGTAAAATACACTCATACTCAGCCCAATTAAATGAACACAAAATAGATAACAAATAAGCAGTGGCACCGGCACAGAGAAGGAGAACAGTGCACATGAAATGCACAGAAGATTTTGAAATATTAATGAAAAAATTGCTACTACTACTCACCAAGACCGGGGACCTCCACTCCCAGCACGTCTAGCAGGTCACGCTCTCGGTCAAGGATGTCGGTCCAGCGGTGGGTGACCTGATTGTAGGTGCGCTGGACCCCCGTGATCTTAAAAAGGGCCCGGCACACCTGCGCCCACCGCTTCCGTCGCTCCTGGCTGTTGGTGTAACCAGCAGCAATCCTGCCGCCTGCCGCGATGGTCCTGGGGAGACGGCGCTGCACGTAAAAAACAAGTGCGCCCACCTCCTCAGGGCTGAAAATCTCCCGAGGCACCACCATTTCCGCCCTCAATCGACCACACGGGAGCCGGGCACGGGCTGCGGTGCCCGTCTTGGGCAGCTTCACAGCTGTCTTGACCATGTTCTTGTTCTGGGCAGGTGTGAGCAGTAAAGAAGAGACAAAATGAAAAAAAATAAGAGTAGGGAAGAAGGAAAGTAAAAGTTTAAAAAAGTAGTTCAAAAGTAAACAAAAATAACCTAAAACACAAAAATATAGATCTAGAAAAATACAGGGATAGAAAATAAGTTAAATAGATCAAAAAAATAGTAAAACAAGCAAAGGATGGCAGAGATATAGAGAGGATAGAAACACCATACCCAGACACATAGGAATGAATGAAAAACAAGATGGCGGCCCGATCACGCGCGAGTAAGTAAGTTCGCACGCGATTTCTCTCGCGAACTCGTGCGAACTTGTATTCGCAAGGCGCGAGTCGGGCGAGATTACACTTAGCGGGCGGAAACGGAAATACGTCACGCAAACAAAATGGCGGCGCCCATACTCAACCTTGAGGTAACTCGCACGAGTTCGCGGCTTCCACGGGCGAGTTCGCACTACGACGCGCCCCGCGAATAGGGCGAAATTACCGAAAAACGAGTTTTGCAAAAGCAAAACGAACGAGCAGGTGCAAAAGTTCGAGCTATTCATTTGTAACCATTTACCTGTAGTGCTTCCTGAAGGGGCCCTCCAGAATCCGGTTGCCTACTTGCAACTATTGTGTGACCCTGCTCTATCAGTCACAGAATAGTTACAAGTATGCCATTGCATCCTGTTAAAAAAAATTATTTACTTTGCATTTGCAACAAAAAGGAAAGGGAGCAGACAAGCAGGTGCCAGCCTTCATTAATGTCAGTTGGGGCAGGGCAGGTGTTGTTGTTTGCAAAACTTAAGGCACTTAGCAGGTGTTTGTTCACTCAGTGGTCAATCAGAGGGTGTTGTGATGACACTGAGGGTGGCATGGGTGTGCCAGCCAGAGGGTGGCATGGGTGAACCAGAGTGCCAGTGTTGACAGAGGATGGCAGTGCTTTGCTTTGCCCCAATAATGTACACTGGTGAACTAGAGGGTGATGTGATGACACAGAGGGTGACATGAGTGAGCCAGAGGGTGGCATGGGTGACCAAAGAGAGTGCCAGTGGTGACAGAGAGTGGCAGTGATGAAGAAAGCTTAGCAAACAGACTGGGCACGTACAAACAACAAGTTCGCTAAACTGGCGACCCGACAAGTAAGTTCGCAATTTGCGAAATAGTACAAAACCCTCGCGAACTTGCAGAAACCCGTGCGAACACACACACCCCCAAAAAATCCGCTAATCCGCGAGAATTCGTGGATTTCGCGTATTTTCGCAATCCGCGAATACGCAAATCCGCAAATTCGCGGATCGCGAATCCGCAAAATCCGCCCATATGCCCTTAAGAATATGTCATAAACATCTGGTGTCAACAGTGACACATCCAATCATACATTCGTCAGAGAAATTGTAATGCTCAATTATTGGTTGTATTTGGTTGTACATTAACACAAAGGAAACTGTTTCAAATCATCAAATTCGATGTTTTGGTGGATATGAATGTAAATTATCTATCGGGCCAGTGCCCATATAAATTCCTCCTAAAAAACTTCCATTCATGATAGGACGCGTCGCATTGTCCTGTATCTATGAATTTATGGTCAAAGATAGAAAGAAAAGGAAGAACCATACAATCTAGGAAATAATGATTTGTCAAATATCAGAGCTACTGATTGTCACAACAATGCCAATAATTAGGCTTGCCCTGGATAACCACTTGTTGATGTATCACGGTAAAATGATATGTATATTGGAAGATCAAATATATTCATGTAAGTGCTGATCAAGAATATTGTGCAAATTTCAAGAAGTAAATGTAATAGCTCCATACAATATGTCTGTATATATGGGTGTATATATATTCACTGAAAAAACCATAGGTTATAGACCATATATAGTTAGGAATTAGCATTTACAAAACCTTGAAAATTCACTGAAAAAACCATAGGTTATAGACCATATATAGTTAGGAATTAGCATTTACTAAACCTTATTTTACTCACACAAAACCATTGAAATTCCATATATAGTTAGTTGCACTAACTATATATCGCGCACCCGCAATCCACTGCTGATGATGTCACATATTACATCATTCATGACATGGTCAGTGACATCACTGATGACATCACTGATGACAACATCCAGTGATTATGTGTTTCTGTAAAGTTTAAATATGTTTTACATATTGAAGAATGAGTGGATGTATAAGTGTCTGAATGAAGGTTTTAGTAGGTGCGTGATTGACTGTATGAGTGAGTGATTAAATGCGTCTTACTGAATGCACGGGTTAGTGACTAAACTGTCTAAAAGTGTGCATCAGTATGTCTGTTGTTGTGCAAGCTGCTGCACGTGTTCATCAGTAGCTATATAAGTAGCTATATGGGTTATTGATTGGTTGCACAAGTATTTGTATGGGAGACTGAGTGTGTGTATGGCTGGCTGGGAGGTGTGTGACTCTGTGCAGATCAATGTGTACTTGTATCAGTGATTCTATAAGAGAGTAACTATGTGTTAGTATATGTTTCAAAAATGTAAGGTGTTCTGTGTTTAACTGTATAGATAAGAAAATGGAAGTGTGATTGATTCTTTTCAGGACTGACTAGGTGTGTGAGTAACTCCATGGATGAGTGGCAGAGTGTGAGTGTCTGTATAGGTGTATGAGTGCATATGATAGTGTTGTAAAGATGAGTGATTGTATGTATGAATGATTGTATGAGTGAATGTGTGTGTAGACATAGGAATCAGTGAGTGCGTATGTAGTAACTAGTATTGGTGTGTCAATGGTTTCAAAAATGATACTCTCTATTTAACACTGGGTGTAACGGAGGTTATATTAGAGTGTGAGGAGATGCATTGTATTATCACATGAATGATATCATCAGTGATGTGATCATTGATATCAAGTGAGATGTCATCAGTGATGTCATTTGAGATGTCATCAGTGATGTCATCAGTGATGTCACTGACCATGTCATGAATGATGTAATATGTGACATCATCAGCAGTGGATTGCGGGTGCGCGATATATAGTTAGTGCAACTAACTATATATGGAATTTCAATGGTTTTGTGTGAGTAAAATAAGGTTTAGTAAATGCTAATTCCTAACTATATATGGTCTATAACCTATGGTTTTTTCAGTGAATTTTCAAGGTTTTGTAAATGCTAATTCCTAACTATATATGGTCTATAACCTATGGTTTTTTCAGTGAATTTCATTGGTTTTTTAACAGCTAATATCTGTAGCTGTAAAATTTATTCTTCTTTAAATCCAAAAATATATTTTATATGTTTATGAATAATTATTTTTTTAAATATTTTTTTTTCTTCGTTCCCGCTTCGCGAATCGGGAACCTTACAGTAAAAAAATGTTCAGAAAAATAAAAAAAAAAGTTCTTTTCAGAACTACCTCCCCGTTATTAAAAAATTGGTACAATATTTGGAACTGTGCCAACCTCTATTTCTCTTAGTTCGCTTCCTAGTTCGCTCGCTGGTACGCGAACTGGAAGCGAACCAAAAACAGTAAGTATAAGGGAAGGAAACACACACTTATGTTAAAAGAAAGACAGCTATAGGGGAGTAAACTAGAGATACTATTACCCATAATCCACTACTGATGATGTCACATATTACATCATTCATGACATGCTCAGTGACATCATCAGCAGAGGATTGCGGGTTTTTTGGCACCATGCCTTATCGACGGTTTAATAACGCTGCCTTTTGCTTTATATAAGTTTTCAAATTGTATGAAATATATACCAATAGGTCTTTATGAACCTTTAGGTAGTGCTTTTGTTCATGAGGTCTGGTCGCTTCCATACACATACAGATGTTTCAAAGATGATCAAGAAGTTTATCTGAATGGAGAGGAATGCACTGAGACGCCAGATCATTCACTAATGTGTAGGCACATACAGTTACACGATTCATGCAACAAACAGCGACCAAATATGGCTTGCGTGATGCAAGGCACGCCAGTTCCTGCTATCATCCCCACGTTCAAGTTGTTGCAAAATGGTAGTTATTTGATGCTCAATAATGAAGATTGTTCTGAGTTAATTAAAAGTATTCCTTTTATCGTAACAGTAAGTGAACGGGTTATTTGCTGCAGAAATGTTCTATTTCCTCCCACACATGAACATAGGGAGTTTTCAATCTGGCCACAAATACCAACCTTGGGACACGTTTCAACGGCATGACAAGAATAAGAGCTCTTTTGTTTCAGAGAGAGGTGGCCTTGAGTTCGGCCCGTGAAACTTTCGTACTTCACATAGCGAACACCCGTACACAGGTTTGCCTTTCAATTTCAGCAACATGTTTCCGACTATCTTTAACGCATCCTCCACAAAATCCCTGGCACACTTTTTTAAAGTTGTTACCAGTGGTCTCGTGACTTCATTTGAGAAAATCTTTGGAGTCATCCCTGCTCCCTTTCATTCCATTTTCTCCACTCTGGTTCGTGGATTGCATTTTTACTTGCATTACCAGCGGACGCTCTTGTACTTTTTTACATTTTTAAATATGGATGTCCCTCCTATGCAACCTCCGACCCTGCAGCTGCTGACACTGTTCCGCAATCGCATGCTAGAATATTATGGCACAATGCCGTTGGCGATATTAAGCACGGCATATGGATTATCTTTTCGGTTCTCCTACTTCACCTGTGTCCAGCCTGTATTTCACTGCCTGACCTGTGATTTCGATTGGGCCATTGATTTGTGTCTCTGCGGACCGGTTTCTCCTGACGTCGACTTTAATCAGCTGATGACTCCTATCATTACTCACGAGTTGATTTGTCCTGGCGAAAGGATTATGGCTGTGGCATTGATGCATGGACTACTTGGTCCCTGGAATTTACTGGCGGCAGCACAGTCTTTCTTGGAACACAGCTTTCTTGAAAACCCACCGAGCTGTCCTCTGATGGTGATAGAGGATCCGGTGCTGGGAGAGCACGTATGTTCTTTTACGCTTTTAAATTGGATGGCTGAACTGTTTTTGGATGAAGACGGTGACTTCCTGTTGGAGGCTGTTGCAGCTTATTTTGCATACACAGTTATGTCATAGACCTTTTTCATGTTTCATATGCTGAGTACTAGCATTTCATTGACAATTCATTGACTTAATTGTCAAGTTTTTATTATTTACCTTGCCTATTGGCTTAAGACTCGATAAAGTACTTGGCTGTTTTATTTTTCTTTAGCATTGAATTTTCCTAGTTTTTAATGCTTTACCTTGCGGACCGTCCACATATAAACTTGCAATCTGCTCTCATGAGATGGCACTTCTATTATCTTATTCAGTTCGTTTCCGGATCATGAGGAGGTGTCATCTAGGTCCTGGATATCTTTACACCGTGTTAAGTTAGCATGGGCTCATTACCGGTTTAAACGCCATTTTTCCTTTTTTGCAACTTCTGCACACGACATTTAGTTGTTGCTTTAGCTTTCAACCTAGTAGTTCATCGTGGTTTACATGAGAATAATATGTTATTGCTCTACTATCTGCTTTGCTTGTTAAACTATATCTGTACAGCGAGTGCTAAAGTTTCAAGAACAACACGATACAGAATTGTTATGAGGTCTGATCTCCACGACTTCATACTCATAACATAAGTGCAACTTCTGCCAATTCTGGGCATGAGGCGGGTTTTATATTGCTTTGCCGAACACACATACACAACAGTTGATGCGGTTCACATGAAGAGAGAGCTGGTGTATGCTGATGTGATTCCTTCAAATCTAAGACACTAAAGTATGGGCACGCCCTAAACCAACACAAAGAGACCTTCTTAGCAAATAATATAATATGTGTATTAGGGAGGGTGAGATATAAGCAGCCGCGGGCCGTGGAGGGAGTTACGATGGGGCAGGGAGGCGGGGAGGGGGAGAAGCAGGGTGGAGCCCTCTCTACCTTGCCCCTCCCCCTCCCCGCCTCCCTGCCCCACCGTAACTCCCTCCACGGCCCGCGGCTGCTTATAAGTGTTGCTAACTCTTATTCATTTACAGCATGTTAACATACTGTCACCATTCGCTTTTTATGTACTAGTAACTATGCTGGTAATTTTGCTACTGATAATATGTGTACTTGTATTCTCCACCCTGCTTCTCCCCCTCCCCGCCTCCCTGCCTCACCGTAACTCCCTCCACGGCCCGCGGCTGCTTATAAGTGTTGCTAACTCTTATTCATTTACAGCATGTTAACATACTATCACCATTCACTTTTTATGTACTAGTAACTATGCTGGTAATTTTGCTACTGATAATATGTGTACTTTTATTATCTAAGGTACTACGCCTGAGAAGACGGCATTAGTAAATAAACATTTCAAATACACATGTGTTCTTCTTAACTCCATGTTCTGGTTTCTAAGAAATATATAACGACCGACTGTTCATGAGTTCCACGTATCCTGAGGTACTATAAGTTCATATTCTGGATTGTCTAAACATTGAGAGTTTGTTATATCCAATGTGACACTGTACCTAGCTTGCTAAATAGTTTTTGATTACTAACGTGAGTTTTGGGACACCCTAATTCGCCGAGGTTCCAATCCTCTGTCCACAGTTCTGTGTGAGAACAGAAACCCTGCGACAGGGGCACCCCCGACCCTTGCTGGACCTTCATCACACTTGCGATACAACTCCAGCAATGCGCCACCTTTACGGCACAGATACATCACGCATCTGTGCTGTTTTTGCCCCGTGATGCGCCGCATTGTAAATGCAGCACACCATAGGTGACGGAACAGCGGCACAGAATGACTAACACATCCCTGGTGATGCGCCAGTCATCATAAATCTATCCCTATGCTTCTTATCTTGTTAGAGATGAACCGCCATATGTATCATCAAAGTTATTTGCATTTCCTAAATAGCGAACTTTAAGGAATAAATAGCGATTCTTTACCATTCCTAGTTTGCGATGAGCTATTTGCTAATTAGCCGAATGTAGCCCAATGAAGCCCAATGTAGCCCAATGTAGCCCAAAGATGGCCGCCAGACACACAAAAAAACAAATGTAGCCCAAATATCAGCCAGATGTAGCCCAACTATAGCCCAGTGACAGAATGACCAATCAGCTTCGCAAACCTCCGTTACGCGAAGCGGAGCGCTGTTACAGATATATATCTTTTTTTGAACGTTAATTTCTCAAAATCCACTGGAGCACATATATTGAGACCTAGCAAAGGCACATCGGGCTACCAGTCCCTAATATTTTGCCAAGTTTCGTGCAAATCCATTCAGCCGTTCAATTATTATTTTTATTATTTTTTTTTGCCCCGCGGGGCCCTTTTAAAACCTCCACATCAAACCTAGGGGGTCAGCGAGGATCTACTATGCCCCCTTATAGTTATTTCCCCCTTTGTTTTGACCTCCTCTTGTCTCTCGATCCTACCGAGAGACAAGATGGCGGCCGCTACGGACTGTTTGGAATGTTGACAGACGCCGGAGAACCAATCAGCTTCGCTTCACAAAGCTCCGTTGCGCGAAAAGTCCGCGAACCAGAGCGCTAACCGGTCCGCTGTTACAGATATATATCTTTTTTTAAACGTTAATTTCTCAAAATCCACTGGAGCACATATATTGAGACCTACAAAAGGCACATCGGGCTACCAGTCCCTACAATTTTGCCAAGTTTCGTGCAAATCCATTCAGCCGTTCGGGCTGAAAGTGAGGCCAACCGCCCTATGGAAAACTCAATGTTAAAAACACGTTTTGGGACCCCCCTTTTTTCTCGGCCCCCACTGGACGAACCCCCCCCAAATTTTCAAGGGCTGCTCAGAAACAAAATGTGCCATTTTCCTGAAAATTTCAGCCAATTCCGTCCACAAACGCCAAAGTTATTAGACATAGAATTTTCAAAAAACCCATAGAGAAAAAATCCTAACTATATATACCTACTGGCGACCGCCAGTAGGTAATATATATATATATATATATATATATATATATATATATATATATATATATATATATTCACTGAAAAAACCATAGGTTTGACACCAGTTATAGTTAGCTGGAAATTTTACTGATATAAAACCAATGAAATTCCACGTTATAGTTAGTTGGACTCACTATAACTTGCGCGTGTAATGCACTGCTGATGACGTCACATATTACATCACTCATGACATGGTCAGTGACATCACTCATGACATCACTGATGACACCATCCTTGTGACACAGTGACAGACCTCCTTTCACTGTAATCTAACCCTTGAAACACATATTCAAAAATAGAAACTAAAATTTTCAAAAAAATGGAGATACCCATACCAGTTACAACAACCAATTAAAAAATTCCACCATCTATATACACATGCACTAATTCACCAACAGTTCTATATAGTCACTCATACATATATTCACTAATCATATGTAGCGATACACCTACACATCCTGTTACACACCGACAGTCATCCAAAAGTTATTCACACACATACTCACACATGCAAATAAACTATTGAACATCCATTTATTTGCATAAACAGCTATACACACACTACCACTTTACTTCTAAGGAAACTTACACATACTTACTCTCTTAAAAAATCACTTATAGAAACACATACTAATTTAAACAGGAACTCTTACAATCCCTCACTCTCTTATATACATCAATATTCACATATACTAGATTAAAACATATGTAGTTACTGATAAAGACACTAATGAGACAGTCATTCACTCACTAACACAGACATGTACACACTCATCCACCCATACAGTCCTGCACATATGCTGTCTTCAAAACACATACAAACAGAGACTCAGTCATTCTTGCATCTATGTACTAAGTAATACTCCCACCAAAGCATGCAAACACTCATACTGATACTAAGAAAAACATCTAATCACCTATATACATACACATGTACCTACTCATCAACCCATGCAGCCACTTATACACAAAGTGAAACACTAATACATATATTTAAATATTTAAGCATTACTCACTAATATATGTATTCACTAAGATATTCAATAATATATACATATATAACACATATTTATTTTTCAGAAAGACACACATTCACTGGATGGTGTCATCAGTGATGTCATGAGTGATGTAATATGTGACGTCATCAGCAGTGCATTACACGCGCAAGTTATAGTGAGTCCAACTAACTATAACGTGGAATTTCATTGGTTTTATATCAGTAAAATTTCCAGCTAACTATAACTGGTGTCAAACCTATGGTTTTTTCAGTGAATTTCATAGGTTTTGTAAATGCTACTTCCTAACTATAACATGTGTAAAACCTATGGTTTTTTCAGTGAATTTCATTGGTTTTTAAAATGCTAATTCAGAAATATCTCGTGTATACAACCTATACTTTTGTCAATAAAGTTCTGGCAATATTTTTTTCAGAAACAAGCCGTTTTCTTCACTGTTCAAGTTGCATACAGACTCCTTGTAAAGCGATACAGAATTAGAAAGTCTGTACCTTACCTTTTTTTCAACGCATTAAAATTTGCCTGTAAATAAAAATAGCCTTTCTAAACTTTCGTGCACGACCCGGTGTGCGCACTCTCGGCAACAGTTGTCAATAAAATGGATAGCGCATTTCCAGGCTTTCGTGCGCGACCGACTGCGCGCACCCGCCTATATATTTCGTGAAAACTTTGCAGTCTGAACTTATTGAATTTCTTCATAGACCCATCAAAGAACTTATACTACGTCAAAGAGACTAAACCTAGGCTTCTTTTTTAATATTATGAAAATTTTCATTAAATGGAGCCGAATGTCTTTTTAAACTTTCGTGTGTGACCGAATGTACACACCTTGGTATTTTAAAAAAAAATATAAAAGATTTTATACTTTAACAATTGTATGCTTGAATCGAGCTCAGAAGATATTTTAAATCCGGATATGTTTGGATTTACTCCTTTTCACGTTTTGAAACTTTGCTGAATTAGACCGCTACTTCCAAATGGCGTACGTGACCAGATACTATCACCGCGTACACGTCCTGAGACGCGCATGTGAAGTCATGTGACTTGAAAACAACACTTCCAATTGGTTCTTAGTAGTTTCTATTCTGCAATTTACACGGAGCACTCCACCCACTCCTCTCACTATCTTTTCTACTCTCAAAAGAGAACGACGTTCAACACCCTTCGGAAGACTTTGCTGAAATGGCTGCCGCCCCGCATTCATCTTCCGAATCTGAAGGAAATGAGCGACTACCTTTAAAAAGAAAAAAGGAATCTTTTATTTGGCAATTTTTCACTTATCCTGAAGAACAAAAGAAAGTGAATGCGCCAAAAGTTACCTGCACGATATGCAATTCGGTTCTCTCAAGAGGAAATCCAAGAAAAAAATATTCCTTTTCCATACATACCATGGTGCGGCATGTCAAACAAGTGCACCCTGTGGAATTTGCAAAGGCATCGACAAGAGCCCTGGCCACGCTATTACCATCAGAGGTGGCCAGCACATCTTCTGGTGGACGACCTGTATCACAATCGAGTGCTGTGATGGACTTGAGACCATATCTTGCAAAGGTGCACATGAAATGCAACGAGTGTGGAGAAATTCTTCTGTACGGAGAGCAAAGCCTCATTCTTACTAAACTAAAAATTGAGAGTCATAAATGCCCCGAGAAAAGATAAATGTCTTCATTTCATTTTGATCCTGTGTCACACATGAAAATGTTGTTGCAAGTTTAAAAAATCAAAAACAACATAACACTTGTTTTAAAAAAAAAAAAAAAAAAAGTTCTTTTCAGAACTAACTCATTCTACCAAAAAGAGCTCCAGGAGCATATTATAAAGGGGGTTTATCTCAGTTTTTTTGGCTTTCGTTCATGCGCGACCGTGTGCGCGCACCCGCCTATATATTTCGTGAAAACTTTGCAATTGCAACTTCTTAAATTTCTTCATAGACCCATCAAAGAACTTATACTACGTCAAAGACAGTAAACCTAGGCTTCTTTTTTATTATTATGAAAATTTTCATAAAATGGAGCCGAATGTCTTTTTAAACTTTCGTGCGTGACCGAATGTACACAACCTTGGTATTTTAAAAAAATATATAAAAGGTTTTAAACTTTAACAAATGTATGCTTGAATCGAGCTCAGAAGATATATTAAATCCGGATGTGTTTGGATTAACTCCTTTTCACGTTTTGAAACTTCGCTGAATTAGACCGCTACTTCCAAATGACGTACGTGACCAGATACTGTCACCGCCTACACGTCCCGAGATGCGCATGTGAAGTCATGTGACTTGAAAACAACACTTCCAATTGGTTCTTAGTAGTTTCTATTCTGCAATTTACACGGAGAACTCCACCCACTTCTCTCACTATCTTTTCTACTCTCAAAAGAGAACAACGTTCAACATCTTTCGAAAGACTTTCTTTTCACGCGATAATGTGAAATACTGAGATTGTTACAGGATTTTTATCACTTAGAAGCCTTCCTATTATGAAGGTTTATCTCCTAAGTCTCTGATTCTCAAACTGTGCAACGCGGCTCCCCTGTGTGCCGTAATGAAGTGCTAGGGGCGCCGCCCACACTCTAGTGTGACTAACCATCTATAAATTCCACAGACATCTCTACCCTGTTATCTGCAATTGTGAGCATCAAAAGGAGCTGCGCTACGCCCCTGTGAGAGGCCTCACTCCCACTGCTGCAACGGCTTGGCAGTCCTCCAGATGCACAGGAACAGCCCCTCCGATCCATTGAAGTTCTCTGTCGTGAGAGGCCTCACTCCCACTGCTGCAACGGCTTGGCAGTCCTCCAGATGCACAGGAACAGCCCCTCCAATCCATTGAAGTTCTGTGTCGGTCTCAATACCACTTACGAAATGAAAATAAGCACTGAAGAATATTCAAGCATGTAGTACTCCTCCTTCTACAGCATACAAAATGCATTCTATTACCTATAAAAAAGTCAAACACCCACGCTACAATCATATAGAACACTTCCTCTAAAGAAGCCTGTGAATAACTTTAAAACATCAGGTTAACCTTTTTTTACTCTCTCATCATTATTAAAGATAAGTATTTACAATGCTATATTAAACAATGCCATGGTTCTTGCTTTTTAATTTTAAAAATCTTGCAATCTTTCACAAACCCAATACTCATGGCTTCTTTTTCGTGACAAAAATCTTGCAATATTACATACCTACATAGAATAACAGAAAAAACATAACACTACAAAGGCCGAACACTCTACTAAACGCGGATTTGTAACCTATGAGGCAGATTTATGTTAACTACTTCATACCCAGATATGCACCAGTTAATGTGCACCACATATGCTAGTGCTCCGTTACCCATGGTGTGCCACATTTGAAATGTGGCGCACCATGGTACAAAAACACCATACATGCGTAACACATCTGTGCTCAAAAAGTAATACATTGCTAGAGTTGCATCGCAAGTGTGATGCAGCTCCAGCAAGGCTCACCAATGCACTATATTCACAATACTGCGTCAATACCTACGCCTGCTTCAAGCACATGCACAGTTTTGAAACAGCATAGGTCTGAAAGTCACTGAGTGAAATATCATGCATTACAGTCAGCCACTTTCAAGACGCATTCCTTCAGAGGAACACTTCCTTATGGTGCAGGGCTTTAGAATGTGACATATCTCCTAGATCCATAACGTTGTAAATATGGTACATTATTTCCACTGTCATTGTATTAAATAAACTGACGAAATTGTGGCCCAAAGAGACGCAACGTCAACATAAAGCTGCTACAATGTGTTTTAAAGTGCCCTTTAAATTACAACCAACACTCTCTTTGAAGAGACCCCTCATGTTTTTTTAACACCTGTTAAGTCCTTCCATGCTCATGACAGAGCCGCTCCTTCACGAGCATTGCCTCAGCTGTCCCCAGAATAGACCAGTTTTGTCATGGGCTAGCCGCTGTGCTTGCACAGCACTAATATTGTACCTCCATGACACGTTCTATTGACTAAGCAGAGCCATGAGAGAACCACTGTATCATGAACAGATCTCAACCGTGGCTCATGAAGGAGTACCTCTATCATGAGCATAGAAGTACCACTCAGCCCCCCGGCCCCCTAATGCTGAGGCAGAATTGCCACTGCAGCAAAGGACTTAAACTCCTGGAAAGAACAACATGTAACATTTAATATCATTTCCCACCAATGTTTTCATATATCAGTGTTGCTGAACTCACTCAGTAAAATGTCGCTCATTTCATTAAATCACTTTTAAAGCATGCCTTATAACAATGCACCCAATCCTATGTGGAAGTGCTTATATTAAACATGACATTGCTTTAAGCAGGATAGACAAAGAAATGACACAGTGATGTAAAAGTTTCTTTATTTTTTATACTTACCTAAAAAATAGTAAAAAAGTAAAGTAAATTTCTTTTAAAAACGTAGTACCTGTGGAAGAAAAGTAAAAATAAGATTATAATGTACATTTCATAAAATAAAAAAAAGTAGGAGTCAATAAGAGAGAGGCAGAGAAAACTCTCGGATGTTATTAGTTGTACTTACCTTATAAATATAATATCTGTGGAAGACAGTAAAAAAATGTGTTTTAATACATATTTCTAAATTCAATGTAACAAAATAACTCAAACAACATATTAAATGGTTTATTTTTGCTGTCCTCAGAATACATTGATTTTCACTATAAACAGTGATTTCAATATTAATCATCATATAACAGTGGGGAAAAAAAAACACAATCAAAATGATTGTGTTTAAAAAACCCATCCAAAATCTCCATACATATTATAAATACCTGAAAAAAACATATCTTAAATGTTTTTCTCAAATTCGCAATTTCTTGAGTAAGCACACTACATCTTCCACAGTTACAAACTAATTAACTATACGACCTATTTTTAAATATATCTCAAAAAAACACTGTGCAAGTATCTCCTATAAAAATCTATCTTAAGTATACATTTTCTTCTCTCATACCTTTCCGCATGGCCAAATTGTATAAGTTAACTCATTACCTTTTAAATACCTCTCCCAAAAACTTGCGTCCATATATGTTCTAAAATAAATATCTAAAGTACTCATTTTCTTCTCTCATATTTTTCCACGTGGCCAAATACGATGAGTTAAGTAGTTTTTTTCTGAAATTTCTTAATCTTAATCTTATCTATTCTTTTGTGAACCTTTACAGTAAAAATGTGTAACATGCTTTATACCACCAAACATTAACTAAATTTCTACCTGATGTTATCACTATACCAAACACAAATTTCATTTATAGATTTTTAGACCCTCAGTCACATGATATTTGTAAACAAGAAAGTTTCATATCTTTACAGTATTAATCTTCCTACAGCAAGTGATTCTACTGAAATTTGGGTTCCAAAAATAGCAGATAGGAGTTAGTTAAGGCAAAAGGCAAACGTTTCTTAAAAGTCAATTGGGTATCATTGCAAAGCGTCCAGCCACTTCCACACTTCAAATAAGCTGTATAATGTCCTGATGATGTGGAAGGCCCTTCATGAAAAATAATGGCTACAGTTACAAATGTTCTTCTAGAAATAGATACTTGAGTAGCCACAACATTTGTAATTAAAGTTGACAATTCACTCCCATCAGCTCTGCATCGTTGAAACATTAATATTACATTTTGTCAATATCTATGGATAAATAAAGTTGATAACATTTCAGACTTACATTGAGAACAGACCATGTTCTGATGCGCATCTTTAACTTCTTTACAGTCTGGTAATGTTAAATATATAAATCTTTCACTGTGTATATCAGTACTACTTGAAAATGAGCAATTATCACAGTTATGTTCCCATTTATAAGAAAGGCCAAAAAGATTATCAATATCTACACCTTCATCTTCCAAAACTGTAAACATATACATAATAAATTCCTGACAATCTTGCTGAATATTCTGTGAAAATTGATTTACTCCTGCACATATGTCTAAAACATTCCTTAGTTCTGAAACACTTCCTACTTCACTTTCACCACTACTACATTTTTCAAATATAGAATTTAAGGAATAGCAAAATGTTTGCTCCTGATTTTCTACAATCTGTTCCCTAACATTTTTTAGAAAAAAAACAACATTAACTACTACATTTGCATAACAGTTGACACCAGACCTGTTTTCAAACTTAAATCCAACAATCTCTTCAATACTAACCGTTTTCTTATGCCTACCAACAACAGCTACATCTTTTTTTCGTCGTTTCTCAACTACTTCAGCACATTTCTCCTCATTTTTCCTTTTCTGACCAACCATACGCCTTTCAATTAAAGGATATTGAGGTAAACTTGGAGCATATTCTCTTCTTAACCTATTATACTCCTTCACACAATTTAAATCTGCACTAATCTTTGTCTCATCATAATCAATTAAATAAAGTCCACATAAAGTTCTAACTCGCGATAAAGCAACATATGCCATACCCTCTTTGAATACAGTGCTTCCAATATTTACCAAAGCACAATCTACACTTAAACTTTGAGATTTGTGAATAGTCACTGCATATGCCAAACAAATTGGAAATTGCTTCCGACGGACATATAAGTCTTACACAAGCAAAAAACGATTTGAACAGCGACTAATTTGCTGAACTTCCTCAATTCCATCAAATTTTATTCTTAAAAATTCAATCTCATCTCTATTTGTATAATTAACAAAACCAACAACATTACCCATTGCTCCATTTACCAATCCTCTTTCTACATGTAAATTTCTCCTTAAAATTATCCGACAATTTAAACATACATACAGATTTTTCTCTAAACCAGCAGTTTTAGATATACTTTTTTGAAGAGAATCCAATTTTAACTTCAACTTTTCAGACAAAACAATAGTACTACCTTCATGTTCTATTCTATCTTTAGCTTCCAGTTTCCTAATTTGTTGATTTTCTAAATTAAACATTTTCTCATTAAAAACTGAACATTCTTTCACAGTTGGCATCAAGCATATCACTGATTTATCTGCTACCTCTTTACTATATATTTTCTCAGGTACATTATCTTCATTAGGAAACAGCTTGGAAAGTAATCGTGTTCGTAGAGTGTGTTTCGCATCTTCAGTTAGTTTTCCAATCCTGATATCCTGAAGAATATTTCCATATTTAGTATCCTTTGCCTGTTGCATATTTTGAATCAGTTCAGTATATTTGAAATGTGACCATATATTAACATTTCCAATACTGCCCAGGCACTTTCTAGTCTCCTCATGCGTAACAGTTTCAAATACAGGTTGTCCTTTCACTGGAGTTAGTTGGAGTAGATCTCCAAAAACTATGACATGTTTACCTCCAAATAACACATCATACTCTGTCTTAAGTATCTGTTGCATTCTTAAATGCACAAACGCAAGCATTAAATTAGATACCATGCTTACTTCATCAATAATAAGAAGTTTCATTGTTTTAAGCACTCTAGAAACTTCAAAACAAGCTTCTCCAGATAGCTGGTGATATTGTAATTTATTTTCATGTTCAACTGGCATCATCAGTAAACGATGTAAAGTAATACCTTTAATATTATGTGCTGCCAATCCAGTTGGAGCAGTAACAACACACGACAGTGTTGACTGAGTTCTTTGCTGTAAATATGTAGTAATTCCTTTAATTAGGAAACTTTTACCAGTTCCAGCTTCTCCACTTACATATAATCGAATAGGTTCAAATGACATACATGAGCAATCTTTTCTCTCATGACGAAAGCCATGCTCAATGTGCTCTGTCACTTCATCGTATATCTGTCTTTGCTCAATATTAAATTGCTTCTTTAATTCTTCTAAGTTGATTACTTCCTCTTGACCTTGCTGCATTGCTCTTTCCACCTCATCCATGGCAGTGGCTGCTTCATTTTGGATAATTGGTTGTCCCAGTGGATCTTGACTTAATGAAGCCGAACTTTGACTATCTTGTGAACTATCTCTACCAATCTCCGCTGCAATTGTCACTTCTTGCTCTATTTCATCATTCAACATTTGCAGATAATTACTAAAAACAGTACATTCAATACTACTTTTAGATGCGTTCAATGAATCTTCATAACTATCAAAGTCCCCAAGTAGTTCCTCTTCTCTACGCCATGGTTTAAAGAGTTGCAAAAGAGCAAAATAGTAAAATTCTCTTTTGTCAGGTGTTTCGCAACTCAGTTTCCGGTGATTAATCAAGTGTCCTTTTCTTTGCTTCACCAGACATCCTTCTTGTCCAATTACAGCATATACACCTTTATCAATGTTCTCTGTAACATTCCTTTTAAAAGTGTAGTTTTGAAGTATTTCATACAGACAAATGTTTTCTAGAAGAGTACTTCTATTTGGATAGTATGTATCCAACATATTTGTTTTCAGAATGTCTGTACTGTTTGGTTCTTTCTGGGCTAAATATTCAATTTCTTGCACAGGTTTTAGAACACGGTTTCGTGTTTCTGCAAGACCCAAACTCACCCAGAGAATAGTCCTTGATTTAGCATAAAGACTTGCTGATGATAATCGGTCACAACATTCATATGCTCCAATTTCTCGATGAGACAACATCTTCAAACTGTACGTATACAATTTCTTGCTTAGGCTCTTTTCATGAGAAATGTCTTCCCACATCTCCTTCAGTTCCGTCTTTTCAGATTTTGTGATGTAAGACGTTACATATCGAGCCACAGCAATAGAGTTGTCTGCAACATATTGTATGTCCATGTTAGCATTCCACATGGACAAAATGACTGGGTTATAGTCATTTATATATTTGGATTCTTCACCTCTTCTTAAATTGTACGTATTTTTAGGTGACCTTCTTCTGATGTTATGTCGCAACGATGACATCAAATTGTTGACTCTTCCTTTTGAAAGTACCGGTCGTGCAAATCCAAAACGACATTTGGTGTAGAATTTACTCTTTGATTTGAATTTTCGCCGACAATATTTTCCACAACGATGACTTTGAAAGCGTAACACTTTTCCTCTTAAGTCCTTATCAGTTGTACTATTAGGTATGTCACAAGTGGCATACTGTTCAATAAAAGAGAGTACAGTCTCATCCGAGTCTCTTCCAAATTTAGGAGCATCCTTGATCCATAACAGCATATGAATATGAGGAGCACCTCTTGCTTGGTATTCTTTTCTCCAAAAGAAATTCAGTACTTCACCAAGAGGCGGATTTTTCTTGTTTGTAAGAAAAGACATCATAGCTTCAAACCTATGAATAAAATATCTGCAAACATTAACCGGATCTAACGAACACAGTTCTCCGGGTGTCTTGTAGTTTATATTTTCTATGTTTGCATTCGCCTCCTGAAGAAATTCAAGTAAATCTTCCCAAGCATACTCTGCACAGCTTAGAGTTAAAAACCATGTTGGTGCTCCTAAGTTTCTAAGCATGCACTTCAAATCTCCATGACGACGGTACCAATACTCATTAGTGCCACGCTGACAAGCCATTAAATTAATTAGGTGTGAATCCAAAACACTATCTTTCTGTTGCACTTTATCCATAAATTCCTTTGCTGAAATATTATGCAGATGAACTCCACTTTTTAAGATATGATTTACTGCATAAGAGAGACCAGATAAGTCACTCTCAAACAGAAGATGAAACAAATATGGAATGCATTGGCGAAACCTCGGATCTTCTGCATATAATCTTGTTTTCCGGTATTCAGATGCAGGAATCTGCATAGGTCGATCATCATATCGTGTACCTTCACCTGTAGGGAATAACTGTGGGAAACAACGACCTTCCAAACTTTCTTCCCACACACTAATAGGATTTCCTTTCGCCTTTTTCATCTGAAATAATTCAATAGCATTCCCTATTGCTTCTTTGGAATGCAGTGGATGAACACTGTAATGTTCATAAATTTCTTCACTTCTGGATAGGTCAACTTTTTCAATTTGTCCAATAGACAAATCACTCTCCTCTTCTTCACTTACATCTTCTTCTTCTACGTATACATCTTTATAGTACTTATTGTTTTGAACTAAATACAACGTTGCCTTTTTGACTTTTCTAACATCCACTAAATCTTGCCAGATTTTCTTACTCTTTGTAGGTACACCATTAACTAGAATAACTAGAGGTTCCTCTTCTACATTTTCAACACCAATTGTTTCCATATTTTTTTTTAAATTAAGTGGCAAATATACAACTCTACCCTTTAATCCTCTTTGTAAATCTGAAGGATTTAATTTACCAGTCTTAGGCTCCATACGAACAATAGCCTGAAAAGGATGTACACATTGGATCAGAATAGTCTCATAAGTATTTAAATCCATCAATTCTGATGGAATATTTATCAACTCTAGATTATTATGAACAGCTCTAGCAGGCATTTTATTTTCATTTAATTTATTATAACAATATTTACAAATACGTTGCTCAAAACCCAAATCAAAATAGTTTTCCACCAACAAATACGTTGCAAAATCTTTCCATTGACCATTACTTTCATCTTCACTTTTTAAATATAAATCAACTAACCTAGTTTGACTTTTGTAATGAATGCGTCGACAAGAGACACAAGAAAAATCTGGTTTCTCACCTGCAATTACCTTAAACTTTATTATTTCCTGTTCAAAATTTTCAATATTAACATGTCCAACATTTTCTAACACATTTCCTTCTATAATTATATCAGTTTCTGCATTACCTTCCTCTGGACCAAAATAACTTACCTCAATTTCTGCACAAATCTTCTTAACATCTAATTCACATCCATACAAAAGAGCAGTATTTAACTGTTTAAGTTTAAGTGCTGGACTTTTTGCATAATACAACTTTCTCACCAATTTTCTCATTTTAGTATGATGCACTGCTAACATCCTGAAGTGATGAAACACACTCTGGCATATTTTTTTAGAAAGACAAGCCAGAGAATGACCTTGCAGACCTATTTTTTCTCGCACTCTGCAATGATCTAATTCTTGCAACATAACAATTTTTTTTCTAAGACTTTCTTCAGTGTACTTACGTAAGAAATTGCGAAAGAAATCAATTGAATCCTGTCGTACACTACAAATGCTACTACAATTCCAACTGTAAACAGGAACATTAGCACGTCCCCCTGAAGCTTCTCCAGCCATCACCTCTTCTGCATTTCTAACCACAATTTTCTCTTTCTCAATTACACATCCCTCCTTCACCTCGTATCCTCGACCACTGGTGTCAACTGCATGCAACAAATCGTTACTTTGAAAGTAACTCTCTTCATTAAAAAATGGTTCAGACGTTGAAGTATGCATCCACTTCCCAGAAAACACTTTACACAAATTACTCCTATTTATGTGTCTCTTCCATTTACTTTTAGCTTTTAAAACTTGTATTGCCTTATTTAGTGTATTTATTCTATTAAGTACTAAAATAAATAATTTTCTTTTTGTCTCAAACGCGCGCTCAACAAAACCCTCTATATATTGTTTCTTCTTAAGAAAAGCAGATCTTCTTTTAGAAACTTTCTCCTTTTGTAATAAATTCGAAACTACTCTGTTGTAAAACATACGCTTCCTGATTTGGCTAAATTGATTCATCCGAGTTTTACTGTACAGATTTTCCTGTCTCCTGATTCCAGAAACATTTTTATCTTTGGTTCCATGTCTCCTTCTCGATACTGGTATACTTTTTTCCTTGTCCACTTCAATACTAACATTTTTCCTTCCACATATTGCTCTCAAAAACTTTTTGGTTTGCTTACCAGGAGCACTCTTCTTTTTATCCGTCCTATGTTCTTTTGATACTTCTGCAATTCCTTTCTTCTTCAAATTGTAAGTCCGTTTATAGAGCTTTCTTTTTTCAGTTCTGGTTGGCATCTTAATTTAAGATTTTGATGAAATTCTCAATCTGTAAAACACAAACATAACAAATATTATAGTTGACTACTAGCATATAACGTACAAATTTAAACCACAGATTCATTTTCTAAGTAGAATTAAGAAAATAACAGAAAGTCTCTGAACAGAGTAGGAAATCCTGTAGTGAATGTTGGTTCTTAATTTTATCACACTCCATATCTGTTTTAACATTATAGACAGTTTTTAATTTTAATTTTTAAAGCATACAAACAGTACACTTTTTTCAAGAACTATGGGTCATCGTAGATGTTTTAATCTTTTTTACTACAATCTCTTTTACACTTCATGAGAACATGTCTTATCACTCTCCTAAAGCACATCAACGACAAGCCAAGGCTGACACCAATTCTCCCCAAGCCTCGGTCCTCCTCGACCTGTCCGCTGCGTTTGACACGGTCGACCATAACATTCTTTTGGACCGTGTCAGCGCAGCGGGCATTAGAGGCGCTGCCCTCTCCTGGATCACGTCCTTTCTAACAGGATGTTCACAAGCTGTTCACCTCCCCGGTTTTTCTGCCCTCCCCCTCCCGGTGTCCTGTGGGATTCCCCAAGGTTCTTCCCTCTCTCCTCTTCTCTTCAATCTTTATATTCACCCACTTATCTCTTCTCTTCTTCAGCTGGGGGTCTCGGTGTTTAATTACGCAGAGGACCTCCAGCTTGTCTTTGACCTTTCTTCTTCTTCTCACTCCCTATCCTTTTTTCGTTCCACCATGGTCTTTATTTCTGGGTGGATGGGCGCCAATCACCTCAAGCTGAACCCAGATAAGACTGAGCTTGTCCTGATTGGCGGCTCATCCAGCCCTTGGTCCTCTTCTTTTTGGCCCCCCTCCCTTGGTCCTCCTCCCACCCCGGTTGCCTCCGTCAAAACATTGGGCATTAAGGTCAGCCAGGACCTGTCCATGCATGGCCAGGTCAGTGCTGTAGTATCTTCCTGTTTTCTTTCCCTTCGGTTGATCCGAAAAATCTCTCGTTTCTTTTCTCTTGAATCCCTTAAAATTATCATTTCTGCCCTCATCACTTCCCGCCTGGATTATGGAAACAGCTTGTTCGTGGGCATCCCGGCCTACGAAACTCGCCGCCTTCAAGCAATCCAAAACCAGGCTGCCCGTCTCATCTTTCACTTGCCCAAAACTCATCACATCACTCCTGTCCTCAAATCCCTTCACTGGTTACCCATTCTGCAGAGATCCTTGTTCAAACTAGGCTGCCTTGTTTACCGGGCCCTTGATCGCTCTGCACCGGCGTTCATCAACTCTCTTATCTCCTCCCACACCCCTGTCCGCACTCTCCGCTCATCTTCTTCTGCCCTTCTCACGGTCCCCCGATTCCGCAAAACTCGCACTGGTGGGTCTAGATTTTCTGTTCTTGCACTCCGGTTTTGAAATTCCCTCCCTCTCTCTATGCGTTCTATTCCTATCTTTTCACACTTCCGCAAAGCGCTCAAAACATTCTTGTTTGCCTTGGCCTACTCCTGTTAACCCCCCCTGGACTCGTTTGTTCTGCTCCCCAGACCTCTCAGCGCCAGGAAGCCGTTTGGCCATCGTGCGCTCCATAAATAATTTCATTCATTCATTCAACGACGAATAGGACAAGAAAACTGTCTTCAAGAATGCTTTACTATCAAACATTTTTTTATTTAATGAAATCTTCATAATTTTGTAGAACTTCCACCATTATATCATCAGGGACTTCTTCAAGTCCAAAGTCCTCATCTCCTTCAACCATCTCTAAGTAAGCGGAGTCTAAAGACATGTCCATAAAATCATTTTTTTCATCTATTTCCTCTTGAAAGACTGCGTCTAAAATTTCCTCCATCACTTTGTTAATGATTTCAAAATGAATTTGTTTCTCTTCTGAGGAATTCTCCATAACTAGACTCAGTTTATTCTTCTGTATCCTTTTAAAACAATATAGAGACTAAATGATATCTTTTTTCATAAATGTATAACTTAAAAGTACCTTTACTAATTTTTAAACTACATATATTTTTATAATTTCTAACTTATTAACTCTATATATTTTAAGATATCACGTTCCTCTTCTTTTGAAAAGAAATTGGCAATATAACCCTAAACATTAACACTGATCTTTTTTTTCCATTAAATAATTACTGTTGTTAAAAGACATTTTACTGTAAAATTTCTTTTTAGATTTTCTAGATATCACAAATATTGATAATCTGTAGAATTAATTTTTAGAGACCCATTTTTTCAGTTCACCAGTACAAAGAGCTATGTAAACTATATGCACTCTGAAGAGAAGGCTCACACTGTACAAACCATAGCATTCACTTAACAGATTACTACTTCTCACAGAGACAGTTCCTTTTATGTTTCAACAGCATACTCACCATGTAAAAGTCATAGCATATACAAAATGTCATACTAAGCATGAAGAACAACCTCATAATAAACCTCTGCATGAATATGTAAAACAATGCCTATACATAGTATAATCACAGATATGCAGGAAAGATACCCATCACACCTAGAACCATATCATAATACCTCTTTGTAAATAAAGGAGAAAAACTGCCAAACATAATGCAACAAGATTTCAAAAATCATGAGCACTTCACAAGATTTAAGTAATGGAAACATGAAAGAATTATACTCCAATGATCCGTAAATCTGAACTCCATCAAAAAGAACACATGCATGCACCAAGCCCATTAAAAGATAATTTCAACTGTCAGTGGAGAATATCTCAAAATACATATCTAGTATAAGCAGATACAACCCATGTGAATAATTCAAGATAAAATCATATTCCAAAATGAAATTTTACAAACATTTAAAAAAATCTTCTCCATTATTTTCATGTGCACCCAAAAAAATTGCCTATGCAAAAATACCAACTCACCTGAAAAAAAGAATATAATTCCTCAAATTCTGTAATTCAGAAGGCACGTTGTTGCTTTTCAGCACCAAGCACTGTAAAAAAGAAAATAATAAAATTTAATTAACTTATTACAGACTTATTTCTTACACAACATAGAGCCATTATAGCAAAGAACAAGCATAACAGATAAATTCCCCAAGATTCTCTATCATTACAATAAGATACAAAATGTCTCATTTATGAAACCATTGCGCCACAGATATATCACTTTTTCCCATGTTAAAACTCATGCACCAGCGACACAAGGCCTTCATAACTAAAAGCCCATGTGACGGAGAACAAGTGCATAGACAGAAAATACAGGGCCAACCATGGGCATATGCAAGCAGTACACCTGCACAGAACCACCAAACCCCAGGAGCCACCATATTAATATATATCCTTAATATAAAAATCCTCTAAGGATGCATACATATTTGCGTAGCGGACCATGGCAGGAATTTGGCGTGCTCTGCCTCTGTTCCACTTCCAAACACCTTGATCCACCCCCCCCCTCTTCAGTGGGCTGCACGCTCCGCCCCGCCCAAACCCCCTGTTACAGAGCCCCCTACCTACGCTCCCTGCCCAGGGCTGCCATGACCCTATACCCGCCCCTGGAAAATGTGTAAGACACAGCAACAGTAAAAATCAAAGAATAGGCAACATGCAGAAAAACTACACAGTAGATAAAGAAACGAGGGGCATATTATCAAGGGGGTTTATCTCCGCTTGTTTGGCTTTAAAAGCCAAGAAAGCGGAGATAAAATTATCTCCCTATTACCTAGCTGTCGCTAACACCAGTTAGCAACAGCTAGTAGGAGATAGCGTCCATCTTGGGCCCCACTTTGCATGTCAGTGATATTTATCACTAATGACATGCAAAGTGGGCGTGCCAAGATGTTAGCGACTGGAAACAGTCACTAACATCGCTATCTCCTATTACCAACTTTTGAAGATATTCGTGCTAGGCGCGAATATCTCCAAAAGCTAACACCTGCCCTCAGCAGTTCTTAGCCATGTTATCCAATGGGAGGTGGATAACATGGCTAAGAGCATTAGCTCGGTAATGCATAAATATCGCTGACTTTTCAGCGATATTCATGCATTGCGGCCGTTTTTTATCGCATTTGCGATAAACCTTGGTAATACCAAGGTTTATCTGCGATAAAAATTACCGCAGCGCAGCGGTACATTTTTGTCTCCAACCAAGCAATAGCGATAATTATCGCTATTGCTTGGTAATATGCCCCCATATGTTTAAGATAACCCCATTGAAAAACATGTAGTAATTTTTTTAATCTGCCATGCATCTAGCCCTCCACGACCGCTTTGGAAACTCCTGCTCTAAACCTTTACATTTCATTTTTAAAACAAACGCACTTTTTTTTCAAAGCTGCATATTAAACGCCTAAACATATATTTAGTCGTCCACATGCAGGCACTTTCAATTACATGACTTATTTAAGTGGAATCCCTGTAATGTTGCATATCTTTCCAAAAATACACCAGTGCCTATTATTATAACGATTTTTTTTCATTCTTCATCAGTGATATTATTTTTTACATATAATGAAAATCACTATGACTTTTTAAACGACAAAGCTTACGCGGTAAAAATCACTCTGCATTTGCTTCCCTTTAAGAATGTAGTTTATCTACCCCACGCATGTGAACCTTGATGTTTTCATCTGGCAGCGAATTCCGGCCTTGAATCACAAGACATGAACAACAGCCTTATTGTCACAAAAACAAGTTAGCGTAGCATCTGTTCGCGAACATATCTTTCACTTAGCTAATATTCACAGACAACACCATTCCTTATAAAAGAGTGGCCTTCCTTTACAATGTACTAAGGTGACTCCCTTAATTTTAAACACATCCTCCACTTCAAGACACGCTATTTTTTTTATAACTACTAACCAATGGTTTAGTGACCGGACTGCCAAAAATGATATCAATTACAAAAAGGGGGTGGTGATGGACAGAGTATCTGAGTTAATCAGAACACTCCTACCCAGTCAACAGATCAGGGCTTGATCCATCACCGTTTTTAAGCTCACTGCACCATCCCAGTTCAGAACCTGGCTATATGCAAATTAGACTGTCCCTGGCCCAGTGCATCATGGGAACAGGGCAGACCAAACTACCAAGCCAATTCTTCACTGGAAAGGAAACAAGCTTCCGGGGACCGGTTTCTGGCATTACAGCCTTCTTCGGCCCGGCTTGCTTGAATCCTGATGGTGCAATGAGCAAGGGACTCATGTCTGAGCATACCCTTCCACACTCATGGTGGCCAAAATAATTACAAAAAGGGGGTGGTGATGGACAGAGTATCTGAGTTAATCAGAACACTCCTACCCAGTCAACAGATCAGGGCTTGATCCATCACCGTTTTTTAGCTCACTGCACCATCCCAGTTCAGAACCTGGCTATATGCAAATTAGTCTGTCCCTGGCCCAGTGCATCATGGGAACAGGGCAGACCAAACTACCAAGCCAATTTTTCACTGGAAAGGAAACAAGCTTCCGGGGACCGGTTTCTGGCATTACAGCCGTCTTCGGCCCGGCTTGCTTGAATCCTGATGGTGCAATGAGCAAGGGACTCATGTCTGAGCATACCCTTCCACACTCATGGTGGCCAAAATAATTACAAAAAGGGGGTGGTGATGGACAGAGTATCTGAGTTAATCAGAACACTCCTACCCAGTCAACAGATCAGGGCTTGATCCATCACCGTTTTTTAGCTCACTGCACCATCCCAGTTCAGAACCTGGCTATATGCAAATTAGTCTGTCCCTGGCCCAGTGCATCATGGGAACAGGGCAGACCAAACTACCAAGCCAATTCTTCACTGGAAAGGAAACAAGCTTCCGGGGACCGGTTTCTGGCATTACAGCCGTCTTCGGCCCGGCTTGCTTGAATCCTGATGGTGCAATGAGCAAGGGACTCATGTCTGAGCATACCCTTCCACACTCATGGTGGCCAAAATAATTACAAAAAGGGGGTGGTGATGGACAGAGAATCTGAGTTAATCAGAACACTCCTACCTAGTCAACAGATCAGGGCTTGATCCATCACCGTTTTTTTAGCTCACTGCACCATCCCAGTTCAGAACCTGGCTATATGCAAATTAGTCTGTCCCTGGCCCAGTGCATCATGGGAACAGGGGAGACCAAACTACCAAGCCAATTCTTCACTGGAAAGGAAACAAGCTTCCGGGGACCGGTTTCTGGCATTACAGCCGTCTTCGGCCCGGCTTGCTTGAATCCTGATGGTGCAATGAGCAAGGGACTCATGTCTGAGCATACCCTTCCACACTCATGGTGGCCAAAATAATTACGAAAAGGGGGTGGTGATGGACAGAGTATCTGAGTTAATCAGAACACTCCTACCCAGTCAACAGATCAGGGCTTGATTCATCACCGTTTTTTAGCTCACTGCACCATCCCAGTTCAGAACCTGGCTATATGCAAATTAGTCTGTCCCTGGCCCAGTGCATCATGGGAAAAGGGCAGACCAAACTCCATGCTCTGCGACCTATTTCTGTGGACTTCCTGTTGAACTGCCAGTGCTGCGACGTTTGTGTTCCCATCTCGTTTATTTCAAAATGGATGTCCCTCCTGTCTTCGCAAACAAGCCGGAACACTTAGAACTATTTCGCCAGAAGATGCTTGACTACTACGGCATCTTAGCACTCTCGACTCTGAATACTTCATATCGATTATCATTTCGATATTCCTATTTCACCTGTGTGCAGCCTGTATTTCATTGCCTGAGCTGTGATTTCATGTGGGCCCTGGACTTATGTCTCTGCAACTTGGTACCTCCTGAAGTGAATTACAATCATCTCATGAATCCGTTAATTGATCATGAATAGCTTTGTTGCAACGGAGGGATTATGGCCTTTGCAGCGATACAAGGAGTTCTGGGTCATTGGGATATATTCGCAGCGGCGCAAGATTTCCTGACAGACAGCTACATTGAAAACCCACCGAGCTGTCCTCTGATGGTACTAGAGGCTCCGATAATAACAGATCATGAATGCTGCTTTCCTCTTTTCAATTGGATGGCTGACATGTTTTCGGATCATAACAGTGACTTCTTGTTAGAAGCAGTTGCTGCCTACTTTGCCTATTCAATCCTGGGTTGACTGTTATGCAAGCCATTGACGTCCACATTTCGTTTTGCCTCCCTATATTTTTCATGTTTTCTTGGATACTTTCTTAACATGAACAGACCTATTGGCTTTACTAACAGTGGACATTATGATTTCCTACTGGTTAAATTTTGATCTTTTATGTGGACTAAATTGTTTTTCTTCAGCTACTCGATTTTGAACTTTATTTTTTATTAAAGTCTAATCTCAACAATTCTATTGTATATCTTATCTTACGTTATTTCAAACGTACTCGAACCAAAACTCGCTAATATATGCTACATGTGCCCTAATTAATGTGTAAATATAGAATGAGTTTTTTATAACTGTTAACGCCATTTCGCATTTGAACTGCTTAATTCCGCCTCAGACACCTCTGATCATTTAATTTTCCATAAACTGAAATATTTTGATTACATACATGCACCTCTCGCCATTTTGTCCGTTTTGGCGCGTTTTTTTTCCCTTACACAATAGCATAACAGAAACGTGATAGTGCTTCGCATACAGAGAGCTGATTGATAAAGACATAATGTCTAACCACTAGCATTTTCATGTATCGTTCCTAAACTGAAAGGCCAGAGACCTTCTTCCATTTATTAAAATATAATATACTTCCTCATAAGAGTGTATAATTAATTTTGCAAAACCATATTCATTTTTCATCAACTATACCGTTTGTATTCTATGTACTACTGACTATACCGATTACTTTGTTTTTTGCAATGTCTCTACTCGTATTAGATTAGAAACTTGCCTTGAAAACAGTGCATTTCTGAATAAACATTTCAAATATACACGTTCTCTCTTTTAATCCATAATCTCAACTAAATCGATTGTATACTGAAACAGTATTAATGTGTTCCACGTAACTTCAGCTGTACTAACTTAATATTTTCTTTTGTCGACCTGATTTACTCATACTAGAACCCACAGCCCTATAACAGCCCGTGAACCCTTTCTTAGTAGGTCACGCACCATGCAGACAGTTGTAGCTCTGTAAAAAAATAATGTATTACTCTTCTCAAGCACCGTCGCAGTTCCGCTCCACTCAGTGTTAATCACTGCTCCCACGCTTCTACAGACCAGACGCTATGTCGTATTTCACTCCTTATCACGCTTTAATCTCCACAATAACAAACACTTCTCCGCCAGCAACCAGAGAACAGAGTGCAGATGCAGAGGCACTAAGTAGTGAAATACAACATACCCTCTGCTCTATGGAAGCAACCGAGCGGTAATTCTGAAAGAAAACATTCACTAGCGCTTCAAAAAAGCATTTCAATTATATAAATAGTTTTTTGAAAACGTTCCAACTACTTTGATGCGACTATCTGTGTGTGCCTCCACAGCAAAGTTCCTCAGCCCGGACTGAAGGCAGGCACAGACAGACACACACACAATAAGATAACACAGGGCAACGGAGACGGAAAACAGAAGGCAGATGAAGATGCAGTCAAACAGCAGGAGTGAGAGAGATATTTTTATACTCCGTTTGGTACCTCAATTTACGAACACATTTACTGCACAAATCTGTGTACAACCGCATGGTCAGAACTTTTCATTTTATTTTACTCGACCACCTGCCCTTCTCACCCTACGCCCACCATCGCAGGCCGCGGCCACAAACCGCACTATAATTTTGTCGTCTGACACAAACTTTAAGAATTCATTAAACATTACCACTTTTTCAAGACGGTATCACATGTAATGTACCAACTTTTCATTTTATTTTACTCGACCACCTGCCCTTCTCACCCTACGCCCACCAATGCAGGCCGCGTCCAGAAACCGCACTCTAATTTTGTCGTGTGACAAAAAGTTTACAAATTCATTAACCATTAAAAAAATTTCACGACGGTATCACATGTAATTTACCATTTCTCTCTCTATATGCATTATCTGTCTCTCTGCTAATATCATTTTTTCACTTCATAAACAACTTCTCTCATTATATATAAAGGCTTCAAAATCACACAAATAATGACTCTTTATATTAAACATATTTTATACTTCATATTTCACATTTAAATTAAAAATAGTTTTAGAAATACAACACATTATGACAGCCAAAAATGAGTTTAGTTTCAAACTATGAGGAAAATCAATCATTGTTTGTGAGTAAACCATATTTTACGGTACATGACAAAACAAACAGTTACAGACTTACCTTTACCAATGCTTTGTACGATGTACAACAGTGACAGTCACAAAATAGATATTCGTTTGACGAAAGTCTTAATTATGCTGCTATCACTGCAACCAAAATTCAATGGCACAGATATCCAGTCAATACAGACTCATATATGTCTCTTCAGCCAATCATATTTCCTCCCGCAAAATTTTGTATTCAAATTTACATTTCAGTTGGTTGTCCCTCACAATATTTTCAATGTCACATAAAAGTCACCCATCACCCACTGCCATCTCTGGCTGTTTCCATGGTAACACCTCATTCTGCACCTGGCTGAAGGCACAGGTCAAAAAAGTTCATATCTCAGCATTCTACAGCAAACTAACAACACTGTTCTCCCTCCAGAAACACCTGCCTATCCACAGCTCTGTTACATGTCATTTTTTTCACACCCAATACTACTTTTTCTTTTACATAACATTAACATGCAACGTAGTCTTCAATCTTCACGTATTAGAATCAACCAATCATTTTTCGTTTTTCAACCACACCAAGCTTCATCCATTTTTTTATCCTGACTTTCAGGTTCTAACTGCCATTCCACTTCCAGAACCCATCGGAGTACGTGTGCATCTGCCTTGAAAATGAAGGTTTGGCTTTTAAGACACAGCTATATTCACTGGAGTGGAAAATATGCAGCAAGCAGACGAATTTCCAACCTTGATTTACCAAATGTGCAGATAACGTGGATTGGGCAAAGAGGATTAAGATGTCACCAATTAATACCATTGGTGAAAACTTTTATGCATCTCCCAGAACCAGACCTTATAATTGTGCACTGTGGTGGGAACGATCTAGGCACATTGACTGGGGTAGGTCTGGAAATGCTTCTAAAAGACACCTTTCGACAATTGATGACACTTTTTCCTCGAACTGCCTTGGTATATTCCAATATATGCCAAAGACAGAAATGGAATTGGTCCAATCAACATTGTGCACAAATTGAGAAAGCAAGGAGACATGTAAATAAATCTGTTTCTGCTTTCCTCAGAGATTATAGCATGGGTTCTATTTACCACAACAACTTGCGTTACCACATGCAAGACATCTATAGGACAGATGGTGTTCATTTCACGGATGAGGGAAACAGAATCTTCCTCTGCAACATCGGACTCTGCATCGGTACTTACTTATAAATGCAGAAAAAACTCAATTAACACAAGGGCTCTTTTCAGAGCCACCTTATATCAAAGCACTCAAACTTCTGATTTATCTCCATTTTCACACTCTTGTAAATAGGAGTGCGCGCCCGAGTGCGCGCACCCCGCAACTTAAAAATAAAAATATATATATATATTTTCGCGTTTAAGGGCTTTACTGCACACCCTGAGAGAACCTACGCAGCAAAACAATCTCTACCTTCTCCCCTTTCCATGTTCCAACGCTTTGAAATGACAATATATTTACTCGCAGTGACAAAATGGCGGTCAACACTTCCTGATTTCCTTCGAATCGAACGTTAACAGACGTCATGCAGCAAAAAATAAATTCAGCTCGCGCGCAGCCGCTTGAGTACGCACACCCGTACGCGCTTATAGATATATAATTGACTTTAACTTTAATTTTCTCAGCAACTACTGAACAGATTTACACCATTCCAAAAAAAGCATAATCTGCGAGCCGGACTCTACAGTTTTGCCAAATTTCTTATAAATTCATTCAGCCGTTTGACCTGTAGCCGTGTCTAAACGTCCTATGGAAAATAACATGGAGAAAACACGTTTTGGGACCCCCCTTTTATCTCAGCCCCCACTTCACCAATCCCCCCCAAACTTTCAGGGAAGGAGCGCAGCGGACCGAGCCATCTTCTTTGAGAAATTCGCAAAGATTCATCCACCAGGGCCAAAGTTAATTCAAATAGAATGTTGAGGATTTCCTATGGAAACTAGGTCCTAACTATAACTACCTACTAACACCCCTAAAACCTATGTTTTTTTCAGTGAATATATATATATATATATATATATATATATATATATATATATATATATATATGTATATATTACCTACTGGCGGTCGCCAGTAGGTATATATAGTTAGGATTTTTTCCCTATGGGATTTTTGAAAATTCTATGTCTAATAACTTTGGCGTTTGTGGACGGAATTGGCTGAAATTTTCTGGAAAATGGAACATTTTGTTTCTGAGCAGCCCCTGGAAATTTGGGGGGGGTTCGTCCAGGGGGGGTTGAGAAAAAAGGGGGGTCCCAAAACGTGTTTTTAACATTGAGTTTTCCATAGGGCGGTTGGCCTCACTTTTAGCCCGAACGGCTGAATGGATTTGCATGAAACTTGGCAAAATTGTAGGGACTGGTAGCCCGATGTGCCTTTTGTAGGTCTCAATATATGTGCTCCAGTGGATTTTGAGAACTTAACGTTTAAAAAAAGATATATATCTGTAAGCGCGCTCCGGGCAGCGCTCCGGTCCGCGGACCTTAAGCGTACCGGAACTTCGCGTAGCTAAGCTGATTGGCTCTCCGGTGTCTGTCAACATTCTAAACAGTCCGGAGCGGCCGCCATCTTGTCTCTCGGTAGGATTGAGAGACAAGAGGAGGCCAAAACAAAGTAGGAAATAACCATAAGGGGGCATACTAGATCCTCCCTGACCCCCTAGGTTTAATGTGGAGGTTTTAAAAGGGCCCCGCGGGGCAAAAAAAACAAAAAAATGTTTTTGTTTTTTTTGCGTGGGGAGCGCCCGGTCCGCGAACCGGGAAGCGTTCTGGGCAGCGTACTGCAATGAAAAATGAATGATAGACTTTTCAAATGCTGTATGTTAATTGATTGTTGGTTTTGTTGATTATTTTTTATTTTCTTTATTTTTTAAGCATTTTTTTTATTGTGATTGTGTTTCATAATTTATTAAACTTTCTAACATTTCATTGTCAGAAATTTCATAATTATCATTGAATATACATTGTAGTCTCTGAGGGTGTAAAATGTCCTCATTTTCAAGGAGGTTATCTACTGCTTGTACACATTGCAGTAGTTCTTTGTCTAAAGTTTCATCGAAAAATTCAATATCATTTTCATCATTGATTTCTTGGCTGCTCTCTTGCAGGACAATTTGAAATTCAACTTTCTGTTCGCCTTCCATTTTGCCTGAAATTTAGATTAAAAAAATATATATTAGTAGAGATAGGGCACTGTTGGGATTAATTTTGGGCAGTGTATAGTATCAGAGTGGAAGTAGGAATATAAAAAAGTGTATGTGATTTAACGTAAGTAAATTCATAATTATACAAGAGAAGCCTAACTCCAGAAAAAGTTTACCATATTAACTTATAGTGCACAATATACTTCAGTTTTAAAAATAAAAACTTACCTTTAGAAAGAAGTTGAAGGAATTAGTGAAAATCCTATTGAAATGTACACCAAGAAGTAGTAGTCAAAATGGCTGTGTTTTCTTCTCTTCCTTTATATATATTCAGGTATATAACCAATCAAATGTCAGGTAAAAAAAGTAGAAAATTAAAGTAACATTTTAATTGGTTGTCAATTCCAACACTTCAGATGTGTTTTGTGAAGTAATTTACCTCACGGTATTTAGAGAGGTCTACAGGCTAAATGGCTAAATGGAATTCCAATCAAATTTGTGAAAATGGTAGGGATTGGTATGTAGTATGAGCTAGTCTATATTTGGTGAAATTGTCTCCAGTGGCTTTTCTGTGAACTACTTTCCCACCTTTTTTGATGGTGCGCTTCCCAGGGAGCGACCCGGTACGCGAACCGTTGAGCGCCCCGGTTCGCGAACCTTAAGCGTAACGGGAGTCCACCATTTTGTGTTTCGGTCGAATTAATATACAAGATGGAGGGCAAATAATGTTCAGAATGGGTAGAAGGGGGCACGGTAGACTTATCTTGACCCCCTAGGTTTTGTGAGGGTGGCTGAGGAGGCCCATATGTGCGAAAAAAAAACATTTTTTTTTAAAATTTCGTGAGGTTAGCTCCCGGTTCGCGTACCGGGTAGCGCCCCAGGGAGCGTACTTTGTTGAAAATTAGTGAAAAATGTTAGAGTAAAATAATAATTGTGAGTGATCAGATGTAGGGTAGCTCTGAGAAGAGCTTTTGGGTTTATGGTACATTTAGGTACTTATAAGTAGGTACCAATGCACATTCTTAAATTCAGAGTGAAAATTATGTTGCCCTCATCTGAGAAGTGAACTCCATCTCCTCTGTAGATATCTTGCATGTAGTAACGCAAGTTATTGTTGTACAGGGAGCCCATTCCATGGTCTCTCATGTAAGCTGAAACAGATTTGTTTACATGCTTCCTCGACTTCTCAATTTGTGGACAAAATTGGTTTGACCACCTCCATTTCTGTCTTTGGCATATATTTGAATATACCAAGGCAGTCTGAGGAAAAAGTGCCATTAATTGCTCAAAGGTGTCCTTTAAAAGCATTTCCAGACCTACACCAGTCAAAGTGCCCAAGTCATTACCTCCACAGTGCACAATTAACAGGTCAGGTTTGGGCAAATGCATAAAGGTTTTCACCAATGGTATCAATTGGTGACATTTTAATCCTCTGTGGCCAAACCACTTAATTTCCACATCTTGTAAATTGAGGTTAGGTAAATTCCTGTTTTCAGTGTACCTTTGAGCCCAGTGAATATAACTATGTCCAACAATCCAGACAGAAAACATGGTGAGAGAAGGTTCTCCTGCAGTCAGATGAAGTGTGGCAATGAAATGGCAGTTGAAAAAATGAGAGTTTAAAATGAAAAAAACTGTGGAGTTTCTGTGTTCATGAAGCAGTAACAGTGATTGGTGGATTTTGATTGCTGAAAACAGAAAGTTAGGGTGCACGGATGAGTTATTTGAAAGATGTATTTGGAATGGTCAATAAAAAATCATTAAATGAAAGAATGCACTGGATATGCAGGTGCACTGAGAGTTCAGAGTTCAATTGCAACATAGTTGTGTGAACTTGCAAACACCAGAAGTCTTCCAAGAGGTGGTTGCCATGCAGAAAAGGCAGAAAGGGCAGAGGGGGGAAGGGTTTTCATTTGAAAAAAAGTGAGGGAAGAGTTTTGATTGGGTGACATGAGAGATATGTGTGAAGAATTACAGCATTTCTGTGCTTTTGATAGCTGCAGACTCTGGAGTGCATACCTTTTGCTCTGCTGAAGACAAATTGGTGTGTTTCTGAGACTGTTTTCAAACTCAAAGTATTTGCTATGGTGAGAAAATATTTCTTTAATTTAGATAGAGAATAGTGTGCTTTAAGGAGAAAATTATGAATTATGTGGCGCAAATTGCTTGTAAATATGCTCCCACCTGTGCAAGGAAAATTTAGATTTTTAATGTTTGTGTTACATAGCCATGTTAAAAGTGATACAAACATGCTGCAAAGGCAATTAAAAAACGCTTTTATGTGTCTTAAGGACATTTTAAGTAATTTTCCCATGTGCAGTGTTTTGAAATTATGATTTGAAAATCGTTTTTGGGGAAAAGGAATTGTTTTTAAATTTATGACAAGGACATAATGGTGTATGCTTCTTTATAAGGCAATTGACTGTCCCTGATGTTATTTTTCCCATTTTAATGTAAGACCTTTCTCTGTGGCGCAAATTGCTTGTAAATATGCTCCCACCTGTGCATGGCAAATTTAGATTTTAAATGTTTGTGTTACATAGCCATGATAAAAGTGACCCAACCATGCTGGAAAGGCAATAAAAAAACACTTTCATGTGTCTTAAGGACATTTTAAGTAATTTCCCTGTGGGCATTGTTTTCAAATTATGAATTGAAAATCGTTTTTGAGGTAAAGGAATGTTGTTAAAATTTATGTGCGCCATATGCCCCCAAATTTCTTTTTCAGGGGTGCAGCAGGGTGTTATTGAGACACCCCTACACCTTTGGAAAAATTCCTAATTTGCGATGAGCTAATTGCTAATTGCAAATTGCACCTTCTTTCATATGGGCATCCTGGCGCATGGAAATGAATGGGTAATTTGCAATTAGCAATTTGCTCATCGCAAATTTGGAATGGTAAAGAATCGCTATTTATTCCTTAAAATTCGCTATTTTGGAAATGCAAAATAGTTATATGATACATATGGCGGTTGATGTCTAACAAGATAAGAAGCTTAGGGATACATTTATGATGACTGGCGCAATGAAGTGGACATCACTTACTTCATTGGTAGAGCTTTACATGTATTATGTCCTCTGTATTCTTCATCAAGCGTAACTTTAATCTGCAATCCTGAGTAGGCCTCACCTTAAACAAACCTCTGGATAGGCCACATCTTATCGTCATCCTGAATTAATCATTTAAAATGCTAGGGACAGATTTATGATAGGTGTATGCCTCTTTTGCGCCACTTACAAAACACTGTCCATGGGGAAATGACTTAAAATGTCCTTAAGACACATGAATGTGTTTTTTTAAAGCGTTTGCAATTTTTTTGGGTCACTTTTAACATGGCTATGTGACTCAAACAGTCAAAATCTAAATTCACCATGCACAGGTGGGAGCATATTTACAAGGAATGTGCTCCATGGGGAAAGGTCTTATAATGTAATATGGGAAAAATGACATCAGAGACACTGAAATGCCTTATAGAGAAGCATACACCATTATGTCCTTGTCATAAATTTGCAAACCATTACTTTTCCCCCAAAAAGATTTTCAAATCATAATTTGAAAACACTGCACATGTGGAAATGACTTAAAATGTCCTTAATTCAAAATTTGCTATTCCTTATTTTGCGATTGTACTGAAGGATTTGCAAATTTTGCGATTCCTTAAATGCAATGTATCAAACAAAAAATATGTAAAAAATGACATTAAGGATTTGGAAACTACCACCAACTTCTAGTTTGTGGTAATTTGCGAATTCTTTTCAAAAAGCATTTTTTTCCAAAAAACAAAAGGTGCCATATGACGCCCATACATGCCCTTAGGGCATGTATGTGCGCCATATGCCCCCAAATTTCTTTTTCAGGGGTGCAGCAGGGTGTTCTTGAGATACCCCTGCACCCTTGAAAAAATTCCTATTTTGTGATGAGGTAATTGCTAATCGCAAATTGCAACCTTCATTCCTATGAGCCTCCTAGCCCATGGAAATGAATGGGTAATTTGCAATTAGCAATTTGCTCATTGCAAATTAGGAATGGTAAAGAATTGCTATTTATTCTTTAAAATTCGCTATTTAGGAAATGCAAAATAGTTTGATGGTACATATGGTGGTTCATCTGTAACAAGATAAGAAGCTTAGGGATACATTTATGATGACTGGCAAAATAAAGTGCAAATCACTTACTTCATTGGTAGGCCTTTACATGTATTATCTCTTCTGTATTCTTCATCAAGCGTAACTTTAATCTGCAATCCTGAGTAGGCCTCACCTTAAACAAACCTCTGGATAGGCCACACCTTATCGTCATCCTGGATTAATCATTTAAAATGCTAGGGACAGATTTATGATAGGTGTATGCCTCTTTTGCGCCACTGTGCGTCACTTTTATGATGCAGCGGCGGTGCAAAAGATTTGCTATGAGGCGACAAAATTACAAATTGATGCTTTTAGGCAGATATGTCATGGTGTAAAAAAAACGTACCACATGAAACCGATGCAGCAGTGATGCAAAAGATGCACCATGTTGCAAGACAGGCCTCACTTGGGGCCATATGTATCAAGCTAATTAGCATTCGCAAAGATCAAAATTCTGCGAATTTCGGCCTTTGCGAATGCTAATTAGACAAATGGTATGTATCAAACAAGTTTGATGCAAAATAAGGAATAGCAAAATTTGCTATTCCTTATTTTGCGATTGCACTGAAGGATTTGCAAATTTTGCGATTACTTAAATGCAATGTATCAAACAAAAAATATGTAAAAAAATGACATTAAGGATTTGGAAACTACCACCAACTTCTAGTTGGTGGTAATTTGTGAATTCTTTTCAAAAAGCTTTTTTTCCAAAAAACAAAAGGTGCCATATGACGCCCATACATGCCCTTAGGGCATGTATGTGCGCCATATGCCCCCAAATTTCTTTTTCAGGGGGTGCAGCAGGGTGTTCTTGAGACACCCCTGCACCCTTGGAAAAATTCCTATTTTGTGATGAGCTA
Source organism: Lissotriton helveticus (assembly GCF_964261635.1). Lineage (NCBI taxonomy): Eukaryota > Metazoa > Chordata > Amphibia > Caudata > Salamandridae > Lissotriton > Lissotriton helveticus. Next base: position 236,233,565 of record NC_136060.1, read on the forward strand.
ATTGCTAATCGCAAATTGCACCTTCATTCCTATGAGCCTCCTAGCCCATGGAAATGAATGGGTAATTTGCAATTAGCAAATTGCTCATTGCAAATTAGGAATGGTAAAGAATTGCTATTTATTCCTTAAAATTTGCTATTTAGGAAATGCAAAATAGTTTGATGGTACATATGGTGGTTCATCTGTAACAAGATAAGAAGCTTAGGGATACATTTATGATGACTGGCGAAATAAAGTGCAAATCACTTACTTCATTGGTAGGCCTTTACATGTATTATCTCCTCTGTATTCTTCATCAAGCGTAACTTTAATCTGCAATCCTGAGTAGGCCTCACCTTAAACAAACCTTTGGGTAGGCCACACCTTATCGTCATCCTGGATTAATCATTTAAAATGCTAGGGACAGATTTATGATAGGTGTATGCCTCTTTTGCGCCACTGTGCGTCACTTTTATGATGCAGCGGCGGTGCAAAAGATTTGCTATGAGGCGACAAAATTACAAATTGATGCATTTAGGCAGATATGTCATGGTGTAAAAAAAACGTACCACATGAAACCGATGCAGCAGTGATGCAAAACATGTACCATGTTGCAAGACAGGCCTCACTTGGGGCCATATGTATCAAGCTAATTAGCATTCGCAAAGATCAAAATTCTGCGAATTTCGGCCTTTGCGAATGTTAATTAGACAAATGGTATGTATCAAACAAGTTTGATGCAAAATAAGGAGTAGCAAAATTTGCTATTCCATATTTTGCGATTGCACTGAAGCATTTGCAAATTTTGCAATTACTTAAATGCAATGTATCAAACAAAAAATATGTAAAAAATGACATTAAGGATTTGGAAACTATTGTGGTAAATTGGTGGTAATTTGTGAATTCTTTTCAAAAAGCTTTTTTTCAAAAAAACAAAAGGTCCCATATGACGCCAACACATGCCCTTAGGGCATGTATGTGTGCCATATGCCCCCAAATTTCTTTTTCAGGGGTGCAGCAGGGTGTTCTTGAGACACCCCTGCACCCTTGGAAAAATTCCTAATTTGTGATGAGCAAATTGCTAATCGCAAATTAAACCTTCATTCCTATGAGGCTCCTAGCCCATGGAAATGAATGGGTAACTTGCAATTAGCAATTTGCTCATTGCAAATTAGGAATGGTAAAGAATTGCTATTTATTCCTTAAAATTCGCTATTTAGGAAATGCAAAATAGTTTGATGGTACATATGGCGGTTCATCTGTAACAAGATAAGAAGATTAGGGATAGATTTATGATGACTGGTGCATCACCAGGGATGTGTCAGTCATCCTGCGCCGCTGTTCCGCCACCCATGGTGTGCTGCATTTACAATGCGGGGCATCATGGGGCAAAAATGGCACAGATGCGTGATGTATCTGTGCTGTAAAGGTAGTGATTGCTGGAGTTGTATCGCAAGTGCGATGCAGCTCAAGCAAGACTCAGGGGTGCCCCATCTCCACAATGTTGCGTCAAGACCTATGCCTGCTTAAAGCAGGCGCAGGGTTTTGACGCAGCTTTCTCCTATCTGATTGTAAATACGGCACACCATGGGTGGCAGAGCAGCGGTGCACGTTAACTGGTGCATGCCTGGGGATGTGCCATTTAACATAAATCTGCCCCTTTACATTTAAGTATGTGCAGGACACACAGAGTCGGTGAGGCTTATCCAAGGTTAAGAAGAGATGAGTCCTGTTCACTGAAAAATTAGACATAGTCTTCACCTGATCAGCATTGCTGGACATGGCTAAATAATAGCTGCAAAATATTACTCTTGTTAAACAATTTTACTATTATAATCTCTGAGATTTGTCTCTTACTCTGCAACATCTCATTGTTGTTATCTTTCTTTAAAGATAAAGACAACATCAACATGAGTGACAATCTGCAATCAGTTGATTTTGACCTCATCATTGAACTTGTAATTGAAACATCAGTGGATGTTGATCCATTGGATGATTTAAATCCTGAGGATGAAGAAGAGCGTGATGAGGATGCAGATTTGTCCGAATTATATGACATAGGGTGGGAAGCTGACCTGCTTGAGCCTATGGAAATATAAACATTTATTTTTAAAATGTATAATTAATGAAAAGTAAAAATGTAAACCGTTTAATTTAAAAATAAAGACACCTTCAAAAACAGGTTATGTGTGGTGTCTTCAATAAAATATTAAAATATGCTCATAAAATTAGATCAGATTCACATATAAAATAGCACAGGTAACATAAATATAAATGTCATTTCTTTTCTGCTATTTCTGTATTGTAAATTTGCCAAGGACTAAAAAATCTTCTATTTAAAATGTCAAGTAGTGTGTTAAGTTTTTGATCATTGTTATTGATTTACTGTTTGGTAATAATGGTTAATAACATTTTTTATTATATTTTACCACAGATTCAACTGCAGATCATTTCAAGATTTCACCATGCCAACAATAGAAAGACAGAGAAAGGCTGCAAAACGTCAAAGACAGCAGGTGAAACAAAATAAGCAGCAGTCCTCTAACAAAAATATTTGTCAAGTCACGAAGAAAGCACCGGGTAAGAGCACAAAATATTTCATAAGAAATATGTGTAGTAAAAAAAATATTACTACAGAAAATGTTTCAGTCCATAAAAAGAGAAGCAAATCAAATGGAAAGGAAAGGCCAATCAAAAATGTTACTGCTAGAGCAAGAGATAAGTCTGTGCATGATAGTAGAAGGAAACAACAGTTTAGGGACATTCGTAAACGAATGTTCCGCAACAGGATAATTGGCAATTTGTTAAAAAATATTAAGAAAGGTCAACAGAAACTGTTTTTTTATAAGAGAAAAAAAAAGTTGAGAAAGTTATTGATCAGGCATTTGAAATTAAACGTAAGTTATTTATTTTGATAATCAATAGAATTAGGAAGCTAAACAAGGCAATTTATGATTTCAAAAGAAATAGTAGATGGAAGAGAATAGTTAATCGTAGTAATTTTTGTGAAGTTTTTTCTGGAGAATGGATGCATAGTTCAAGCTGTGAGGCATTTTTTAATGAGGAGAGTTATTTCCAGGATAATGATTTGGTGCATGCAGTTGACACCAGTGGTCGTGCTTATGAAGTGAAAGATGGTTGTCCAGTTGAAAAAGAAAAACTTGTGACAACAGAGACAGAAGAGGTGTTAGGTAATGAGATTTTAGGAAGACGTGCTAAGGGTCCTGTGTACACCTGGAAGTGTAGTAGTATTTGCAGTGTGCGACAGGATTCCATCAATTTGCTTTGTGATTTTGTACGGTCATTTAATAAGAAAAGTTTGAAGCAGAAAATAAGGTTGTTGCAAGAATTAGATCCTTGCAGAGTGAGAGAAGTGACAGGTTTGCATGGTCATTCACTGGCTTGTCTTTCCAGGAGAGTATGCCAGAGTGTTTTTCATCATTTCAGGATGCTAGCAGTGCATCATAATAAAGTGAGGAAATTAGTTAGAATGTTGTATTATGCTAAGAGTCCAGCAATTATGCTTAAACAATTATGTGCTGCTCTTTTGCATGGTTCTGAAATAGATGTGAAGAACATATGTGAAGAAATTGAGTTTTGTTACTTTGGAAGTAAAGAGGAGAATGTTTATATTGACCCAGAAGAAGAGGGTAATGTGGAAGATAGTGTACAGGTTTCCAGTACAGATAATTTCCAGAGGGAAATTGCGACGTTTCAGGTGAAATCAAGTGAGAGGCCTAATTTCACTTGTGTGTGTTGTCGACGCACTTATTATAAGAATCAGACTAAATTAGTGGATTTATATGCAAAAAGTGAAAGGGAAAATAATAGTGAATGGAAGGATTTTGCAACATACTTGATGGTAGAAAATTGTTTTGATTTGGGATTTGATCAACGTGTGTGTACTTATTGTTGTTGCAAATTAAATCAAAACCAGATGCCTGCTAGAGCAGTTCATAATAATCTGGAATTGGTTGAGATTCCTTCTGAATTGAAGGATTTAAATACTTATGAATCTATTTTGATTCAAAGTATCCATCCCTTTCAGGCTATTGTAAGAATGGAGCCAAAGACAGGGAAATTGCCTCCATCAGATTTACAGAGAGGATTAAAGGGAAGAGTTGTTTATTTGCCTCTAGATTTGAAGAAAAACATTAACACAATTGGAGTAGAAAAAGTGGAAGAGGAACCTCTGGTTATCTTAGTTAATGGGGTTCCGACAAAGAATAAGAAAATATGGCAAGATTTAGTAGATGTTAGGAAAGTTAAAAAGGCAACATTGTATTTGAAAAAAAATAATAAATACTATAAGAATGTATATGTTGCAGAAGAGGAAGTAAGTGAGGAAGAGGATAGCGATTTGTGTGCTGGTCAAATTGAGAAAGTAGAACCCTCTACTAGTGAAGAAATATATGAACATTATAGTGTTCATCCTTTGCATTCCAAGGAAGTCATGGGGAATGCTATTGAGTTGTTTCAAATGAAACAAGCCAAAGGGAGTCCCATTAGTGTTTGGGAGGAAAGTTTGGAAGCTCGGTGTTTCCCACATCTTTTTCCAACAGGTCAGGGAGGAAGATATGATGAGCGACCTCATCAAATTCCTGCTTCTGAATACCGGACTTTGCGATTGTTTGCAGGAGATGCTAGGTTTCGACAATGCATTCCCTATTTGTTTCATCTCCTGTTTGACAGCGATCTGTCTGGACTGTCATATGCAGTGAACCACATCTTGAAAAGTGGTATACACATGCAAAACATCTCGGCAAGTGACTTTATGGATAAAGTCAATGTTCAAGACAGTATTTTGGATTCTCACCTGATTAATCTCATGGCGTGTCAGCGTGGTACTAATGAGTACTGGTACCGTCGTCATGGTGATTTAAAATGTATGCTGAGGAACTTAAGTACTCCCACATGGTTCCTCACTCTGAGCTGTGCCGAGTATGGCTGGGAAGACTTACTTGAATTTCTACGAGAGGCAAATGCTAACGTAGATAACATCGAATTCAAGACACCCGGAGAACTGTGCTCTTTGGATCCAGTCAATGTATGTAGGTACTTCAATCATAGATTTGAAGCTATGATGTCTTTCATCATGAATAAGAAGAATCCACCTCTTGGAGAGGTGTTGGATTTCTTCTGGAGAAAGGAGTACCAAGCAAGAGGTGCTCCTCATATACATATGTTGCTGTGGATCAAGGATGCACCTAAATTTGGAACGGATCCAGAAGACTCAGTGATGAGTTTCATCCAACAGTATTCTACGTGTGCTGTTCCAAACGCAAAGGAGAAGAAAAGCCTAAGAGAAAAAGTTCTGCGTTTCCAAAGCCATCGATGTGGAAAGTACTGCCGTCGTAAATTCCGAAACAAGGACAAGTTCTACACCAAATGTCGTTTCGGCTTTCCACGACCGGTGATTTCTAAAGGAAGAGTAAACAGTTTGATGTCTTCGCTGCGACATAATGTCATGAAGAAATCACCTAAAAACACATACAATTTGAAGAGGAACGAAGAGTCCAAGTACATCAACGACTACAACCCGGTGATTTCGTCCATGTGGAATGCTAACATGGATATACAGTTTGTGGCTGATAACTGTATGGCTGTGGCTCGGTATGTGACGTCTTACATCACCAAAAAAGAGAAGACAGAATTGAAGGATATGTGGGAGGACATTTCCCATGAAAAGAGCCTCAGCAAGAAGTTGTACAGTTTCAGTCTGAAGATGTTGTCGCATCGAGAAATTGGAGCTTACGAATGCTCTGACCGGTTGTCTTCAGCAAGTCTCTATGCCAAGTCCAGGAGTATCGTTTGGGCGAGTCTTGGTCTTGCTGCAATCGAGTTCTGAAACCTGTGCGGGAAATTGAGTATTTGGCGGAAAAGGAGCCAAACAGTACCGACATTTTGAAGACCAACATGTTGGATACATATTATCCAAATAGAAGCAGTCACCTCGACAATGTTTGTCTGTATGAGGTTCTTCAAAATTACATATTCAAGAGGAACATCAAAGAAGATACTGAGAAAGGAGTGTATGCTGTAATAGGAAGTGAGGGATGTCTGGTCAAGCAAAGAAAATGCCACTTGGTAAACCATCGAAAATTGAGTGGCGAATCTCCTGAAAAATAGGAGTTTTTCTATTTAGCACTTTTGCAACTTTTCAAGCCTTGGCGTGCAGAAGAGGAACTGCTTGGAGATTTCCTCTGTTACGAAGACTCTTTCAATGCCGCCAAGGAGACCATAGAATGTCCTGCTTTTCCCAAATATGTAGAAATGTTGAATGCGGAAATTGAGCAGGAAGCAACGATTGCAGCCGAGATTGCCAGAGACAGTTCTCAGGACAGTCAGAGTTCTGCTTCATTGAGTCAGGATCCACTAGGAGGACCTGTTATCGAAAATGAAGCTGCCACTGCCATGAATGAAGTGGAAAGAGCCATGGCACATGCTCAGGAGGATGCGGTTAACTTAGAAGAGTTGGAAAGACAACTCAACATTGAGCAGAGGAAAATATATGACGAAGTTACCATGCAAATTGATCATGGATTAAGTCATGACAAGAAAGAGTGCTCATGTACGTCGTTGAAGCCTGTCCGACTGTACGTGAGTGGAGAAGCGGGAACTGGAAAAAGTTTCCTCATTAAAGCAATTTCATGCTATTTGCAGGAAAGGACAGAGTCATCGCTGTCTTGTGTTGTCACCGCTCCAACTGGACTGGCAGCACATAACATTAAAGGGATTACTTTACATCGTTTACTGATGCTGCCAGTGGAGCATGACAACAAATTACAATATCACAAGCTATCTGGAGATGCTTGTTTTGAAGTTTCAAGAATCTTGAGGAAAATGAAACTTCTTATCATTGACGAAGTAAGCATGGTTTCCAATGTCATGCTTGCCTTTGTGCATTTGAGAATGCAAGAAGTTCTCATAACAGAGTATGATGTGTTATTTGGTGGCAAACACATCATTGTTTTCGGAGATCTTCTGCAGCTGACACCAGTGAAAGGGCAACCTGTGTTCAAAATGCTCACGCATGAAGATACCAGGAAGTGCCTAGGCAGCATTGGCAACGTCAATATATGGTTAAACTTCAATTATGCTGAACTGCATGAAAATATGCGTCAGGCGAAGGATGAAGTTTACAAGACTATTCTACAAGATGTTAGAATTGGAAAAGTGACCGAGCATGGGAAAGAAGCTTTACATGCACGATTACTGTCAAATTTATATCCAGAACAAGATGTTGTGCCTGAGAATATTTTTCAGAAAATTACTGATAAGAAATCTGGAATATGTTTGATGCCAACTCTTGCAGAATGTGCCAAATTCAACAACAAAATGTTGCATTTAGAAAAGCAAGAGATTGTGAAACTGGAAGCTATTGACAGAGTAGAGCATATGGGATCAACAATTATTTTGTCTGAGAATCTGAAAACAAAATTGGATTCATTAGAGAAGAGTATATCTAAAACTGCAGGTTTTGAAAAGACTCTGAATGTGTGCTTGAACTGCCGTATAATTTTAAGAAGGAATTTACATGTTGAAAGAGGTCTGGTAAATGGATCAATGGGTAATGTTGTTGATTTTGTAAAATACAGAAATAGAGATGGAATTGAATTTTTAAAAATTAAATTTGATGGCATTGAGGAAGTACAGCTAATTGGTCGTTGCCCTGCTAGATTTTTGCTTGTAAAAGACTTATATGTTCGCCGTAAGCAGTTTCCTGTTTGCTTGGCATATGCGGTGACAATCCATAAATCGCAAGGTTTAAGTGTAGACTGTGCATTGGTGAATATTGGCAGTTCTGTGTTCAAGGAGCGTATGGCATACGTGGCATTGTCACGAGTTAGAACTTTATCGGGATTGTACTTGATTGAGTGTGATGTCACAAACATTTGTGCGGATCTAGATTGTGTTAAGGAATACAATAGGTTAAGAAGAGAGTATGCGTCACATTTGCCTCAGTATCCTTTGTTTGAGAAACGTGTGGTAGGCCGGAAACGAAGAAATGTGACCAATACTGGGGAGGTTGTAGCAAAAAGACGAAAAGTCGATGAACCTAAAATTACAAGCAGAAACAAAAAGGATTCTGTTGAAGATGTTGTTGGTTTTCAATTTGAAAACAGTTCTGGTGTCAACTGCTATGCTAATGTAGTGGTTAATGTTTTGTTTTCTCTAGAAAATGTAAAAGAAGAGATTGTGGTCAATTCTGATCAAAGATTTTGCAGTTTGTTAAATTCTGTGTTAGAGAAATGTAGCACTGATAGAAGAAACATAGAAAGTGTGTCTGAAATTCGAAATCTGTTAGACAGATGTTCAGGCCAAACACAATTCTCTCAAAATATTCAGCAAGATTGTCAGGAGTTTTTCATGTATATGCTTGATGTATTGCATGCTGAAGGTGTAGATGTAGATCAGCTGTTTGGGCTTTCTTATCAATGGCAGCATGACTGCGAGAACTGTATGGTATCAAGTACTACTAGTGTAGACTCAGAAAGATTTATATATTTAACTTTGCCAGACAGTAAATCAGTCTCCTTTAATAAGCTAGTAAAAGCAGCTGATCACAACATGGAGTGTAGCCAATGTAAATCTGAAATGATGTCCACATTATTTATACGAACATATGGCCAGTATGTCATTTTAATGCTCCAACGATGTAGGCCTGATGGAACAAAATTGACAACTTTAATTAAAAATTTTGTAGCTTCGCAGTTGTCAATATCAGGAAGGACTTTTGTAACTGCAGCAATTATATATCATGACGGCCCTTCAATAACATCAGGACATTATACAGCTTATTTAAAGTGTAGAAATGGCTGGTCATTCTGCAATGATTCTGTTTTAATTTTCCCCAAAAAATTGCCATATGACCTTAAAAACTCTTACCTGGTGTTTTTAAAACCAAAATTTTAGGGAAAGAATCTCGGGATGTGCTCTGAGGAATTTCAAGAAGTTCTCATGGCTCCTACACTATTTGGCCTTGAGGATAAGTGTAGTACAGAGACATAACTTTTTACCATAACACTGGACGTCATGGAGAAATACATGCACTTTGAATGAGTTCAGAAAAACTATTTCTTTTTATAAGCTAATTGAAGCAGCCAATCAAAACATAGAGTAGAGGGAATGTAAGTCTGCAACGCTGTCTACTGTTTTACATTGCTTTGTGATTGAAAGTGATGTAGAGAATTAAATAATTGTAGTAGTCATAGAGTTAGTGTAAGTCTGCTTCATAGTAAGCAGTATCAGTGTCATAGGAAATGTAGAACATGACTGAGCAAGAAGGGGAAGATATTACTATTCCAGGATTGTGAAAATGATCTTCAACATTTTAATTCTGAAAGTTGCGGAAATGCCAAATGACGGGATTGGCTTACAAGAAATCCAAGAGTTATAAATGGGTCTGACAAGATTTGGCCTTGTGGAAACTTGTGGTAGAGAGCAAGAAGTCATTTATTGCATGTAACATGTTTTTAAAAACGATGGAGATTTTCTTTCAGAAAGTGGCGGGCTGAAAGTAATAACAGCACAAAAGAGTGTAAGCTGTTCATAGGACATCCTTTGACGTCATGGAAAGTAAGTTAACTTTAAGGAGTTCTGAATTCTGATTTCTTATGTTGTATGGGTTTTTTAAACACAATCATTTTGATTGTGTTTTTTTTCCCCGCTGTTATATGATGAATACCTTCAAGTCACTGTTTTTAGTGAATTTTGATACATTCTGAGAACAGCAAAAATAAACCATTTAACATGTATAATTAATTCTGTACTGTTTGCATTTATGATGTATATGTAGAACTGTGTAGGAGGCATGGAGAAGGTGAGGCTTCTGTAAGTGTCAAAGTTGTTGCATGCAGTGCTGCACTTCTGCGTATTCTTTCATATGCTAGACTACATCTGCACAATGAGATACCTAAGCAAAGGAAACACAAGTGATGTGATTGTGAAATGAGCAAAATAAATTGCACGTATTTCAATTACATCACCTGTGTTTCCTATCATTACGAATCACATTGTGCAGATCAAGTTTAGGTCTGTCCAGGGAAACATAGGAGGTTTGGACTTTGTTCAAGAGTGCAGTGGACATGACTCACTTCATTGGTAGACCTTCACATGTATTATGTCCTCTATTCTCTTCAACAACTCGAAATTTCATCTGCAACCCTGAGTAGGCCTCACCTCAAACAAACCTCTGGATAGGACACATCTTATTGGCATCCTGAAGCAATTATTTAAAATTTTAGTGTCTTGCGACACTTTTCTGAGACAACAGCAATGCAAAAGATGCACCATGTTTTAAGATAGGCCTCACTTCATCTGCATCAAGATACTGTTAGTTTAAAATGTATATCTTTAGGACTGTGTAGGGGGCCTGGAGAAGCAGAAGCTTCTGTAAGTGTCAAAGTTGTTGAAAAACTGTTTGTCCTTCAATCTTTTCCCTTGTCTTTAGTAATTTTTAAATACATGTTTTAATATTTTTGAAATGTTTGTTCTCTCTTTCACAGATTGAAAGTATAAAAACAAAAAGTGAGTAATTTAACGACAATTATAAGGTAAATGCTTTGTACTCTTTTCGTTACATTTCTATCACATTCACCTACTATTAGTTCCACTGCTTCATTTCTTTAACCCTCAGTTTCCTGCCTTTGCTACTTCCCTCATTCCTTTCTCTATTACCTACTTACTCAACTCCTTCCACTCTTTTTCTCAGTCCCTCTCTTCTCATAGTTCCTCACTCTTGTTCACTCACTCCGTCTCTATTACTCTCAGTGTCTTTGACTGATCACTCTATCACTACTTGTTCATAATGCTTTCTCTGTGTAGTTGAAGCACACTAAGGGGCATATTATGAATACAGCCAATAAAAATATTGCTCTTTTTATTGGCAGAAAACTGGTGCAAAAGTGGTTTTAGCGGCAGTTTTCTGCCGCTAAAAGCAGCTTTAGCGACACATTTCTGCCAATAAAAGCTGCAAAACTTTTATTGCCTATGTTGATGATATGGCTCTATGTTACTTACATTTCTTTGCTGTTTCAATTAATCTTTTTCTGTTATTTTTTGTTTTCTGTTTTCTATTTTTTCTCTCTGTTATTCCTCATGTTGTAATCTTATTTTGAACATTCACTCACATTCTCCAAGAAACTCTTCTTTGTTAATGTTATACTCTCTTTTTTTTTCTTTCACTTCGTTATCTATTTTGTTTTTCACAATTATACCCTCTTCCGTCTTTTCTTCGGTAAATAGATCTATTAAACAGTATCTCTTCTTTACTCCCTATAGCTGTCTTTCTTTTAACATCACTCTCTGTTTACTTTCCTTATACTTACTCTTTTTTTATTTTTTTATTTTTGGGTTAGCTCCCGGTCCGCGTACCGGGAAGCTAACCCGGGAGCGAACCAAAAGAAATAGAGCTTGCCAGAGTGCTAAACATTCTAGCAATTTTTTTTGAAAGGGAAGGTAGTTCTGAAAAGAACTTTTTTTTAAATATTTTTGTTGTTTTATATTTTTTTTTATTTTTTGAACATTTTTTTTTTTTTTTTTTTTTTTTGAACGATTTTATATTTTTTTTGTTTTTTTTTGGGGGGGGGGAAACAACAAAAAACAGGCGTTGAAAAGGGCTCAACAGGAGCAAAAAAAAAATTACTGGGGGCGGTTAGGGCAATCATGGTGTTCATACGCCAGGTTTATAGCATTGATGCTCATGTTGCCACACGCTAACAACGCACGACAGTGCATACAAGAGTGTATCATGTGGCCAAAATTCTCTTGTATATTTGGCACAGTTTCCCGTGCCTCTTCTGGTGTTAATGCAATTGGTAATCTTGGTCTGGCCACAGGAGTTGGTCTTGGATTGTCCTGCATATCCCTTATTTCCGCCCGGCTGTAATTTAGTGGATGCTTCCTTGTCATGTGCCTGTGCATTGTGTGATTTCCGTAACTATATTTCTTGTCCGTCCCTCTTGATAATTGTTCTTTGCATATGCGGCAGGTGACATACCTCGCATTGACTTTTTTTTGGCCACGAGGGATCGAATAAAACTGCCAGATGAAACTGGCTTTCTTTCTGGAAACCCGGGGCACCTCTTCTAAGAACTGTGGTTCTTCTCCCTCCTCATCCATTTCTTCATCTTCCTCGTCAGTGTTGGTAATGACCTGGGGAGGTGGTCCTCTCTTCCCATGAGGAGGTGGAGGTGGTGGTGGGGGTCCACCAGCTGAAGCTACCAATGAAGCCATTTCTCATATAGTAGTAAAGGTCTTCCTCTCACAATGATGAAAGTCAGAGTGAGGAAAGAAGGAGGGGTTTTCATCATTTGGGAAAAACAATACTTCTTAACCAATGAAAAGTGTTATTTTTAGGTCACCTGACCTAGCCTTACATCATTATGAAACCAAAAGTGAAATGAACCAATGAAAAGTGTTATTAACAAGTCACATGACCTGTTATGCTTACGTTACGCGCTCCGGTCCGCGCCCCGGATGCTTCCGGGTCGCTGCGCTTCGCGCCTCGGTCCGCGCCCCGGTGCACTTCCGGGTGCGCTAACGCGGTACGTCACAAGACGCATTACGCGGCAACGCGATACGTCGCGTTTTCGCAACGCGCCGCGGATCGCTTCCGGGGAGCTGCTTTTCGCGCCTCGGTCCGCGCCCCGGGGCACTTCCGGGTGCGCTAACGCAGTACGTCATAAGACGCATTACGCGACAACGCGATACCGTCACTATGTTGATTTCTTACCGGTTCGCGGACCGGGTCGCGGCTTTAAATTGAGCTAACTGGAAGCTTCCCGGTTCGCGGACCGGGAGCGAAACAAAAAAAATATTTAAAAAAAATTATTAATAAACATATAAAATATATTTTTGGATTTAAAGAAGAATACATTTTACAGCTATAGATATTAGCTTTTAAAAAACCAATAAAATTCACTGAAAAAACCATAGGTTATGGACCATATATAGTTAGGAATTAGCATTTACAAAACCTTGAAAATTCACTGAAAAAACCATAGGTTATAGACCATATATAGTTAGGAATTAGCATTTAAAAAACCTTATTTTACTCACACAAAACCATTGAAATTCCATATATAGTTAGTTGTACTAACTATATATCGCGCACCCGCAATCCACTGCTGATCATGTCACAGATTACATCATTCATGACATGGTCAGTGACATCACTGATGACATCACTGATGACATCTCAAATGACATCACTGATGACATCTCAAATGACATCACTGATGACATCACTGATGACATCACTGATGACATCTCAAATAACATCACTGATGACATCTCAAATGACATCACTGATGACATCACTGATGACATCTCAAATGACATCATTGATGACATCACTAATGACATCACTGATGACATCACTGATAACATCTCAAATGACATCTCAAATGACATCACTGATGACATCTCATTTGACATTACTGATCACATCACTGATGACATCATTCATGTGATAATACGAAGAACCTCTTCAGACTCTAATATAACCTTAGATACACTCAGTGTAAACACAGACTCGCAGATTGTCACTCATCCATGAAGTTACACACACACCTAGTCAGTCATGCAAACAATCAATCACACCTCCATTTCCTTAACTATACAGTTAAACACACCTTACTTATTCAAACATATACTAAAACATATTTACTCACTTATACAATCCTGGATACAAGTTCACAATGATCCATAAAGCCACTCACACATTCACTGGCTCTTATGCACAGTTATTTATATATGTCAACTCTCACATGTACTGTATTTTACATATGTACTTACTTTGACATGTAGCACTGAGATATCTATTCACTCACCAATACAGTCATGCACACAGTCAACCACCCATACAGCTGTTTCCACATGCACTTTTGAACCCATACATCTATGCAGAGAGTCATACACCTCCCAGCCACCCATACACACTCTCAGTCTCCCATACAAATACTTGGGCAACCAATCAATAACCCATATAGTTAATCATATAGCTACTGATCAACACATGCAGCAGTTTACAGAACAACAGACATAATGATGCACAAATTAAGACAGTTTAGTCACTAACCCATGCACTCAGTGAGACACATTTAATCACTCACTCATACAGTCAGTCATGCACCTACTAAATCCTTTGTTCAGACACTTCTACATCCACTCATTCTTCAATATGTAAGACATATTTTAACTTTACAGAAACATACAGTCACTGGATGTTGTCATCAGTGATGTCATCAGTGATGTCATTTGAGATGTCATCAGTGATGTCATCAGTGATGTCACTGACCATGTCATGAATGATGTAATATGTGACATGATCAGCAGTGGATTGCGGGTGCGCGATATATAGTTAGTACAACTAACTATATATGGAATTTCAATGGTTTTGTGTGAGTAAAATAAGGTTTTTTAAATGCTAATTCCTAACTATATATGGTCTATAACCTATGGTTTTTTCAGTGAATATATATATATATATTCACTGAAAAAAACATAGGTTTTAGGGGTGTTATAGTTAGCTGGACATTTCACCCGTACAAAACCATTGAAGTTCCTCGGTTATAGTTAGTTGTACTAACTATAACTTGCGGGCCCGCAATCCACTGATGATGATGTCTCATATTACATCATTCATGACATGGTCAGTGACATCACTGATGACATCACTGGTGATATATCAAATGACATCACTGATGACATCATCCAGTGAATGTGGTTTGGTTTGATATTTAAATAAGTATTATATATAGCAATCTGCATTGAAGACTGAGTGGATAATAAGTGTCTGGATGGAGCATTTAGCAGCACTGTGATTGACTGTCTAAGCGACTAATTTACAGTGTTTCACTAAATATGTGGGATTGTGATTAAACTGTGTGAATATCTGTTTCACTGTATCTCTTGTTGTGTAAACTACTACATAAGTTGGTTACTAGCTATGTGAAAGTCTATATTAGTATTAATTAGTTAAGTGAGTATTTGTATGGGATAGTGAATGTCTGTGTGGTTGGGTGGGAGGTGTGTGACTTTCCAAAGATGTGTAAATAGTTGATTTAGTAGGTATATGAAGTTAAGATTGCACGTGGAAACACTTGTTTGGGTGAGTGAATCTCTTTATGGGTGTGCTGATGAGTAAATATATTTCTCAATGATACATGTCCAACAAAGTAGAAATGTAAAAGGCAGCGTATCTGACAGTTGTTGTTTATAAATAAGTATACATAAGACTCAATGATTATATGAGTAACTGTATCGAAAACTGTATAGTTGTAATAGTGATTTTATAACACACTAACTATGAGTTACTATCTATATGAATAAATAAAGTGGCGTTTGTATAAGTGTGTATCTTAGTAAATGTAAGTATGATCAATTGTTGGCATAAGTGAGTAGGAAGACTGCATAAGTGAATAGGATGTGTGCTGGTGTGCAATGTCGATGTAGGTGTATAAGTATATTTAATAGTGTTCTATTGATCTTTGTTAGCATGCATAAGTGAAACTATAGGTAAGTGTTTAGATGTGTGTGTAGATGTGGGTTTTTAGAAACTTGTATTCTTTGTGTCAATGGTTTAAAATATGGGACTCCATATTTTATAATGAGTGTTGAAAGGTTATACTAGTGTATGATGAGATGTATCAGATTGTCACGTGGATGATGTCATCATTGATGTCATCAGTGATGTCATTTGGGATGTCATCAGGGATGTCATTTGAGATGTCATCAGTGATGTCACTGACCATGTCATGAATGATGTAATATGTGACATCATCAGCAGTGGATTGCGGGTGCATGAGTTATAGTTAGTACAACTAACTATTATGGAGGAATTTCAATGGTTTTGTACGAGTGAAATGTCCAGCTAACTATAACACCCCTAAAACCTATGGTTTTTTCAGTGAATTTTTAAGGTTTTTAAATGCTAATTCCTAACTATAACATGTCTGAAACCTATGGTTTTTTCAGTGAATTTTAAAGGTTTTGTAAATGATAATTTTTAAATGCATCATTTGTTATATTCATTTTTTTTATACTGATTTACTACATTTATTTTTAGATATTGTATTTTTTCAATTATATTATAATTACATTATACATTACATTACAAAATATACTTTCTCATAATGAATTACTTTAGTTTAAATACTTTGCAAATAGGCCATAGACTTTTAAGTACAGAAGTTACAGTTGAATTTCTAGTTAAATGCAATTACTTACTTTATGGATTACTTTTCTAACCACAGGACTGGATCCTAGATTCAGTCCTGGGACATCTCCTGTAAACAATTGAGTGAAAGACTTTTGGTTACAGTAGTGATTTTTTAGGCATATTATTGTATTTTAAAAGTTGACAGAAACTTTTTCACATAGAATCACCAATGTTATCCTATGGGAGGAAATTCACTTAGCAGGTAAGTAGTGTTATCATTACTTTTTCTTACTCAGTGTTGGATCCTGGATCCAACACTGGTGCATCTCCTGTAAACAGTTAAAAGAATTTGTTTAAGTCATACAGGCGATTTTTAAGGAATATTTGTAGTTTGTGAAAATAGACATTTCAAAACTATTCTGGTGAAAAACAAACAATGGATTCCTATGGAAGGAAATACAAGTTACTGGTAAATACAGTTAGAATTACTTTTCAGGGTCAGTGCTGGGCTAAAAGATGCAGCACTAGGTGCTCTCCTGATAACAGGTGAGTATATCGGAATTCGTTGTTCGGATGATTTTAGGTAAATATTTTAAAGTTCCAAAACTCCACACTTAGTAGAATTTCCAAGTGAAACAAGTCAATGTTAGCCTGTGGAAGGAAATTCAAGTTAATGGTAAGTATGGTTAAAATTACTTTTCAGGATCAGTACTGGGCTCAAAGATGCTGCATTGAGGTCTCTCCTTATAACATTTGAGTAAATCGGAATTCATAGTTCGGCTGATTTTAGAGGAATATTTGTAAATTTCAAAAATCGACACAGAAACCTTTTCAGCAAAAAGCAGGCAATGATATCCTATGGAAGGAAATGCAAGTTACTGGTAAATATGGTTAGAATTACTTTTCAGGATCATTACTGGCCTCAAAGATGCAGCACTGAGGTCTCTCCTGATAACAGGTGAGTAAATCGGAATTCGTAGTTCGGCTGATTTTAGAGGAATATTTTAAAGTTTCAAAACTCCACACACAGAAGAATTTCCAAGTGAAACCAGTCAATGTTAACCTATGGAAGGAAATTCAAGTTACTGGTAAATATGGTTAGAATTACTTTTCAGGATCAGTACTGGGCTCAAAGATGCTGCATTGAGGTCTCTCCTTATAACATTTGAGAAAATCGGAATTCATAGTTCGGCTGATTTTAGAGGAATATTTGTAAATTTCAAAAATCGACACAGAAACCTTTTCAGCAAACAGCAGGTAATGATATCCTATGGAAGGAAATTCAAGTTACTGGTAAATATGGTTAGAATTACTTTTCAGGATCAGTACTGGGCTCAAATATGCAGCACTGAGGTCTCTCCTGATAACTGGTGAGGCAATCGGAATTCGTAGTTTGGCTGTTTTTACTTCGGTCCAGTATATATAGAGCCAATTTCATACACCATCCCCTTCCTTCACCACTGTGCAAACACGCCCTGTGGCACGTTTTTAAATTGGAGAAATAATTCCCCTGTAATCCTGAGGCTCCCTAGGGTCCAACTAACCCACTAGGTACATTCAGTAAGTGCCACAGAGCTTAGTAGCAGAGAGATGTAAAAAGGGGCATGGCCAAGACCACCTCTTTGCAACGCAGCACAGTGGCGCTTACTGGAAGCATCTGATGGGCTAGTTGGCCCCCAGGGTCCCTCAGGATTGAAGGGGAATGATTTCCCAACTTAAAACACGCCACAGGGCATGTTTGCACATGTCACCTCAGGTCCCGTTCCCTTCCTTCACCACTGTGTCCTGTGGCCGTTCTAAGTTGGGAGATTAGGTCCCCTTGAATCCTGAGGTTTCCTAGGGGGCTGCATTGCAGAGAGGTGTTCAGAGGCCACGCAGCTCCGGAGGTACCTGGTGGGCTAGTTGGCCCCAAGGGACCCTCAGGATTGACAAGGAATTAATTCCCCAACTTAAACTGCGCCACTGGGTGTGTTTGCACACATGTGAACTCAGGCCCCCGCCTCTCTACACCACTGTGCAAACATGCCCCGTGGTGCATTTTAAGTTGGGGGATTAACTCCCCTTGAATACTGAGGGTCCTTGGGGTGCAACTAGCCCACCAGCTACCTCCAGTAAGCACCACAGAGCTGCGTTGCAGAGAGGTGTAAAAATGGGCGTGGCCTCAGAACAACCTCCTGCAACATAGCCCCCTGGCGCATCCTGGAGGTTCCTGGTGGGCCACTTGGCCCCCAGGGACCCCCAGTATTCAAAGGGAATACGTTCCCCAGAGTGTTAAAAGGAGGGACTGTGGCCTCTGGCCCGATGTCAGTCATTTTATTTTTTAAGAAGGGGGCTGTGTAGTTCCCTGCCCTGTTTTTGCGGTTTTCCCAGTGGAAGGGCCTCCGGGGGGCAGTGTGCCCTCGCACAATTCAAATTAAATCGAGCCCTGGGGTGGCCGTGAGCCCCCGCCATTGATTTCTGAAAGCCCCGGGGGTGATGGTCTCCGGAGCTGCGGTGGGGCAGTGTGCCCCCGCAATGTTATTAAGTCGAGCCTGGGGGTGGCAGTCCCCGGGGCTCGGGGGCCTCATAGGCCCCCCTCAACATGAAATTATTAACCTCCAGAGGGTGGTGATCCCTGGGGCTGCGGGGGGCCGTGTGCCCCTCGCAATAATTCATGCTCTGCCCCAGGGGGTGGCGGTCCTCAGGGCAGTGTGGGGAGGATTGCCCCCCCCACTTTTTTCAACAATCCCCCCGGATTTGGCCACCCCGTGGCTAATTAGCATCGAAGCGCGGGAGCCTGCGCTTCTTTTTTTTTTATTGTCAGTATCCGCGCACCCTGTGCAGATTTTACCAAGTGTTTTTTTTTTAAAGTTATATTTTTTTGCCCTGGGGGTCCTTGTAGGACCCCCAAGCAGGCCCAGCGGGTCAGGGTGTTTATACCCTGCCCTGTTTTTACGGTTTTCAAGTTTTTTTCTGCTTTCTTGTGCCTTGGTTCTACCGAGGCACAAGATGGCTGCCAACACTTCCTGGTTTGGAGTGTTGACAGCCAATTAGCATACAGCTTGTGCTCGGCTGGGTACAAGGATCGTGCGCAGCCATAGATATATATGTGATTTTAATTGTGATTTTCTCAGGAACTACTGAACGGATTTACACCATTTAAGCAAAATGCACAACTCTGAACCAAGGTCTACCTTTCTGCCAAACTTGGTGTAATTCCGTTCAGCCGTTTGGGCTGTAGCTGCGACTAAAGGTTCCTATGGGAAATTGCATGGGGAAAACATATTTTGGGACAGTGTAGAAACTGATACAGTAATAGAAGGTAATGTGGAAGAGAATGTACAGATTTCAAGTACAGAAAAATTTGACCATGACATTACAAAGTTTAAGGTCAATTCAAGTGAAAGGCCTAATTTTTCTTGTGTGTGTTGTCGACGAACTCATTATAAGAATCAGACTAGGTTAGTTGATTTATATGTAAAAAGTGAAATGGAAAATAATAATGAGTGGAAGGATTTTGCAACTTATTTGTTGGTAGAAAATTGTTTTGATTTGGGTTCTGATCAACGTATTTGTAAATATTGTTATAATAAATTAAATGAAAACAGAATGCCTGCTAGAGCTGTTCATAATAATCTGGAGTTGATAGACATTCCTTCTGAATTGATAGATTTAAAAACCTATGAGTCTATTCTGATTCAATGTGTGCATCCTTTTCAGGCTATTGTTCGCATGGAGCCTTAGACAGGGAAATTGCCTCCTTCAGTCTTACAGAGAGGATTAAAGGGAAGAGTTGTTTATTTGCCTCTAGATTTTAAGAAAAATATTGATACAATTGGTGTAGAAAAAGTAGAAGAGGAACCTCTGGTTATTCTAGTTAATGGTGTTCCAACAAAGAATAAGAAAATCTGGCAAGAATTATGGATGTTAGGAAAGTCAAAAAGGCAACGTTGTATTTGGTAAAAAACAATCACTACTACAAAAATGTATATGTTGGAGAAGAGGAAACAACTGTAGAAGAGGACAGTGATTTCTCAGCTGGGCAAATTGAAAAAGTTGATGTCTCTAGAAGTGAAGACATTTATGAACATTATAGTGTTCATCCTTTGCATTCCAAAGACGTAATGGGGAATGCTATTGACTTGTTTCAAATGAAAGAAGCAAAAGGAAGTCCCATTAGTGTATGGGAAGAAAGTTTGGAAGCTCGTTGTTTTCCTCAGTTATTTCCAACAGGTCAAGGTGGATGATATGACTACCGACCTGTTCAAATTCCTGCATCTGAATACCGATCTTTAAGATTATATGCAGAAGATCCAAGGTTTCGTCAATGCATCCAATATTTGTTTCATCTATTGTTTGAGAGTGACTTGTCTGGACTTTCTTATGCAGTGAACCATATACTGAAAAGTGGAGTACATCTGCAAAATGTTTCGGCAAGGGACTTTATGGATAAAGTCAAACTGCATATCAGCATTTTGGAATCTCACCTAATTAATCTCATGGCATGCCAGCGTGGTACTAACGAGTATTGGTACCGTCGTCATGGGGAATTGAAATGTATGGTAAGAAACTTAGGAACTCCTACATGATTCCTCACTTTTAGCTGTGCTGAGTATGCTTGGCAAGACTTACTTCAATTTCTATGAGAGGCAAATGCAAACATTGAAAATATAGAATACAAGACACCTGGAGAACTGTGCTCTTTGGATCCAGTCAATGTATGCAGATATTTCAATCATAGGTTTGTAGCTATGATGTCTTTTATCACAAACAAAAAAAATCCTCCGCTTGGAGAGGTTTTGGATTTCTTTTGGAGAAAGGAGTATCAAGCGAGAGGTGCTCCTCATATACATATGCTGCTATGGATCAAAGATGCACCCAAATTTGGAACAGATTCGGATGACACAGTGATGAGTTTCATTGAACAGTATTCTACATGTGCTGTTCCGAAAAGTACAGAAGAAAACAATTTAAGACATCAAGTTTTACGCTTTCAAACCAATTGTTGTGTAAAATACTGTCGTCGAAAGTTCAAATCCAAGGACAAGTTCTACACAAAATGTCGTTTTGGATTTCCATGACCAGTAATATCTAGAGGAAGAGTGAACAATTTTATGTCTTCTCTGCGACATACTGTGACAAGAAAATCACCGAAAAATACATACAACTTAAGAAGAAATGAAGAGTCCAAATTCATAAATGACTACAACCCAGTCATTTTGTCCATGTGGAATACTAACATGGATATTCAATATGTTGCTGACAACTCTATTGCTGTGGCTCGATATGTGACGTCTTACATCACAAAATCAGAAAAGACGGAACTGAAGGAAATGTGGGAGGAAATTTCACATGAAAATAGTCTAAGTAAGAAATTGTACAGTTACAATCTGAAGATGTTGTCACATCGAGAAATTGGAGCATATGAATGTTCTGATCGGTTATCATCAGCAAGTCTATATGCCAAATCTTGAACAATCATTTGGGTGAGTCTAGGTCTTGCTGCAACACGAAACCGAGTTTTGAAATCTATACAAGGAATTGAGTATTTGGCGGAGAAAGAACCAAAGAGTACAGATATTTTGAAGACAAACATGTTGGATATATACTATCCGAATAGAAGTAGTCATCTTGAGAACATTTGTCTCTATGAAGTTCTGCAAAACTATACTTTTAAGAGGAACATCACAGAAGATATCAATAAAGGAGTATATGCTGTAATTGAATGTGAAGGATGTCTGGTGAAACAAAGAAATGGCCATTTGATTAATCATCGAAAATTGAGTTGCGAATCTCCTGACAAAAGGGAATTTTACTTTTTTTTTTTTTTTTTTATTGATTTATTGGCAGTGGAAAATTGCACAGTAACACATAAAATATCAAAAATAACTACAAATAATACATTGCCATGATACATCGAAAAAGCAAAAGACAGATATAATAATAAAAAAAAAAAAAAAAGGAGAAATGAGAAACTATTGTATCCAATTAGTAATTGGTAGCCATAGTTTTTGGCCGAATGCCTTTTTTTTCTGACCCTTAAGTTTGTACACAGCATTTTCCAACTGATATATATTTAACAATTTAAATAGCCACTGATGGAATACCGGTGGATCGGTATCTAGCCAGCGAGAAGTTATGCAGTTTCGATAAGATGACATGGCAATAAATAAAAATCCTTCTTCTGCAGCCGTCTTGTTGCCAATTTGATCAGATTGGATTCCAAGTATCACAAGTTCGGCTGTTAAAACAACGGTTGAATCCAAGATATTATTTAGAAAACCTTGCACTTGTGTGACAAATTGAATTAATTTCGGACAACAGAAAAACATATGACTTGAATCTGCAGCAGGATGTCCACAACGACTACAGTTGGTACCCTTCTGTGCATTCCATTTCATTAGTTTGGATGGGGTGTAATATAAGTCAAATGTGGACATGAAATGCTGACTTTTGAGTTATCCATTAAAAATAACATTGCTGCAAACTTCTAGAGATCTAGGTAAGTCGACATTTTCAATACCAAAACATCTTTGCCATTTGTCTGTATATATATTTAAATTATCTTGAATTCTTTCTAACATCATTTGATAAATTACACCTATTCTATTTTTTTTCCGGCAGCTTTCCAATAAATCTATTTTATTCATAGCTTCGGTATCGGTTAGATTCGTTGACTCTAAAAAGCTGCGGATCTGTAAATATTTGAAAAAATCACCTCTATTAAGGCCAAATTCCCTCTGTAAATCATAATATGAAATAAGTTGCCCATCGCGGTATAATATACCAAGTGAATTTATTTTTGAGTCGATCCATCTATACATAACATGGTCATTAAAAATCTCGGGCAGTAGAGGATTCTTTAAGAAAGGTGTATAATAATTCAAATTAGACAAAAAATGGAATTTTTTATTAATTTGTTTCCAGGTCTGAAATGCAGCCATCATAATTTTAAATTTAGTTTTTTTATAATAGCTAGGTTCTATTATCCTAAACAAACATTGTCGAGCTTCCGCTCCAAGTAACATTTCGTAAATTGATGGTATCATGGCATCTTCTAGGCTAAAGTCTTGAAACATTAACGGACCCATTAGTCTTAATGTAACTGCCCAATAATATATTCGGAAACTTGGAATCCCCAGACCGCCCCTTAGTTTTGGAAGGATACACCATTTGAGGGATCTTCTGGCTCTCCGATAACCCCATAAGAACCTAGAAATACTTCGATCTAGTTTATTGAAAAAGAATGAAGAAAACAAAAGAGGAATAGTACGAAATAAATAAAGAAATTTCGGTAATATAAGCATTTTAACTACGTTAGTGCGGCCACAAAGAGATAAGTGCAAATTATTTATTCTCTCTAAGGTCCTGTTGGTAGATAATAATAGAGAATCTGTGTTGAGCCCTACGATATCATCGACAGTTGAAGAGATCGTAACACCAAGATATGAAGCGGTAGGAGTAAATACAACACCCTCGGGTCTGCCTGTAGATGAATGAATTAACTGGGTTTTAGATATGTTGAGCTTATATCCCGATAGCTCGCCAAATTCCTGAGCAAGTTCTATAATCTTGGGGAGAGATAAGCATACATCGGGGGTTACAACTGCAACGTCATCAGCGTATGCAAAAATGTTATGTTCTACTTGATGTAGTGTCACTGGAGGAATTCCCACTTCCGTTGCAATCTTATTCAGGTAAGGTTCGATATATAAAGCGAACAGCAGGGGGGAGCAAGGACAACCCTGCCTTGTCCCCCTGGTGATCGGGAGCGGACAAGACATTTCAGTACCTATCCGGATTACTGCCTTCGAATCATGATATAACGCCTGAATTGCTAAAATATACTCATTAAGAAGTCCCTTCCATGCTAGGACAGACCACAGGAACCCCCAGTCGACCCTGTCAAACGCTTTTTCCGCGTCCAACAGGATAACACCGACTTGGGATCCCGTGGCCTGCGCCCAATCTAATAGGGTAATGATGCGTCTTACATGATCCGTAGTGTCCCTCTTTTTAATAAATCTGTGTTGAATCTTGGAAACCAGCATGGGCATCATATCATAAAGTCTGTTGGCAAGTATTTTGGAAAAGATTTTACTATCAGATGTGATAAGAGATATAGGCCGATACGACCCTAGTTCAGTACCATCCTTGCCTTTTTTTTAAATACTATAATAGTAGCAAGAGACCACGAGGCAGGTGGGTGCCCTTAGAATGCTTGCTGGAAAATCTTAAGTAGCTCAGGTTTTAATATGTTCCTAAAAGTCCGGTAAAATTCGAGGGGCATTTGGTCGGGCCCCATAGCTTTCCCAAGAGCTAAGTTAAGGATGGCTGTTTCAATCTCCTCAAAGATATTCAGTTTGTTGCTGACAACTCTATTGCTGTGGCTCGATATGTGACGTCTTACATCACAAAAAAAAGAAAAGACAGAACTGAAGGAAATGTGGGATGACATTTCACATGAAAAGAGTATAAGTAAAAAATTATACAGTTTCAGTTTGAAGATGTTGTCGCATCGAGAAATTGGAGCATATGAATGTTCTGATCGGTTATCATCAGCAAGTCTCTACGCCAAGTCTATAACAATTATTTGGGTGAGTCTAAGTCTTGCTGCAACTCGAAACCGAGTTTTGAAATCTGTACAAGAAATTGAGTATTTGGCGGAGAAAGAACCAAACAGTACAGATATTTTGAAGACAAACATGTTGGATACATACTATCCAAATAGAAGTAGTCATCTTGAGAACAGTTGTTTGTATGAAGTTCTGCAAAACTATATTTATAAGAGGAGCATCAGAGAAGATATCAATAATGGAATATATGCTATCATTGGGTGTGAAGGATGTCTAGTGAAGCAGAGAAAAGGCCATTTGATTAATCATCGAAAATTGAGTTGCGAAAATCCAGAGAAAAGGGAATTTTACTATTTAGCTCTTTTGCAACTCTTTAAGCCATGACGTACAGAAGAGGAACTACTTGGAGATCTTCTCAGTTATGAAGATTCATTCAATGGAACCAAGGATACCATAGAATGTCCTGTTTTTTCAAATTATCTGCAAATGTTGAACGAGGAAATACAGCAAGAAGCTACAATTGCAGCAGAGATTGCTAGAGACAGTTCTCAAGACAGTCAGAGTTCTACTTCATTGAGTCAGGATCCACTAGGAGGACCAATTATCCAAAATGAAGCTGCCACTGCCATGGATGAAGTGGAAAGAGCCATGGAACAAGCTCAAGAGGATGTAGTTAACTTACAAGATTTGGAAAAATAACTAAACGTTGAGCAGAAACAAATATATGTACGTCATTTATGCCTGTCCGACTGTACATGAGTGGAGAAGCAGGAACTGGAAAAAGTTTTCTGATTAAAGCAATTGCAACTTATCTGCAGAATAGAACGGAGTCATCGCTGTCTTGTATTGTTACCGCTCCAACTGGGTTGGCAGCACATAACATTAAAGGGATTACTTTACATCGTTCATTGATGCTGCCAGTAGAGCATGATAATAAATTACAATACCACAAGCTATCTGGAGAAGCTTGTTGTGAAGTTTTCCGAGTCCTCAAGAAAATGAAACTTCTTATCATTGATGAGGTAAGCATGGTATCAAATGTAATGCTTGCTTTTGTGCATTTAAGAATGCAAGAAATTCTTAAAACAGAGTATGATGTGTTATTTGGAGGCAAACACATCATTGTTTTTGGAGATCTACTGCAGCTAACTCCAGTGAAAGGACAACCAGTGTTTAAAATGCTTACACATGAAGATACAAGGAAGTGCCTAGGAAGCATTGGAAATGTTAATATATGGTTACATTTCAAATATGCAGAACTGCTACAAAATATGCAACAGTCAAAGGATGAAGATTATAAAAATATTCTACAAGATGTAAGAATTGGAAAAGTAAGTGAGCATGGCAAAGAAGCTTTAGATGCACGATTAATTTCAAATTTGTTTCCAAACGAAAATTTTCTCCCAGAGAATATTTTTAAGAAAATTGCTGAAAACAAATCTGTGATATGCTTGATGCCAACTCTGCAAGAATGTTCAATCTTCAACAACAAAATGTTAAAGTTCGAAAATCAAGAGATTGTGAAACTGGAAGCTATTGATAAAATAGAGCATGAAGGAGCAACTATTATTTTGTCGGAAAAGTTGAAATCAAAATTGGATTCTTTAGAGAAGACAATATCTAAAACTGCTGGTTTGGAAAATACTCTGTATGCATGTTTAAGTTGTTGTATAATTTTACGACGGAATTTACATGTGGAAAGAGGTTTAGTAAATGGAGCAATGGGTCATGTTGTTGATTTTGTGAATTACCGAAATAGAGATGGAATTGAATTTTTAAAAATTAAATTTGATGGAATTGAAGAAGTACAACAAATCAGTCGTTGTTCTGCTCGATTTTTGCTTGTGAAAGATTTATATGTCCTCCGAAAACAGTTTCCTGTTTCTTTGGCATATGCGGTGACTATTCATAAATCTCAAGGTTTAAGTGTAGATAGTGCTTTGGTGAATATTGGAAGTTCTGTGTTCAAGGAGGGTATGGCATATGTTGCTTTATCTCGAGTCAGAACTTTATCTGGATTGTACTTGATTGATTTTGAGGAGACAAAGATTAGTGCAGATCTAAATTGTGTAAAAGAATATAATAGGTTAAGAAGAGAGTATGCTCCAAATTTACCTCATAATCCTCTATTTGAAAAGCGTGTGGTAGGCCGAAAAAGAAGAAATGAGAAAAATTGTAGTGAAGTTGTAGCAAAAAGAAAAAAAGTAGATGAACCAGTAATTGTAAGCAAAAAGGAAAAGGATTCAGTTAAAGATGTTGTTGGATTTCAGTTTGAAAACAGTTCTGGTGTCAACTGCTATGCTAATGTAGTGGTTAATGTTGTTTTTTTTCTCCAAACTTTACAAGAACAGATTGTTGAAAATCGGGATCAAAGATTTTGTGATAGAACAAAAATAGAAAGTGTTTCTGAAATTCGAAATGTTTTAGACATATGTTCTGGTATAAATCAATTTTCACAGAATATTCAGCAAGATTATCAGGAATTTCTAATGTATATGCTTGTATTGCAAAATGAAGGTATAGATATAGAAAATCTTTATGGCCTTTCTTATAAATGGCAGCGTAACTGCGACAATTGTACCTTTTCAAGTACTACTACAATAAACAGTGAAAGATTCATATATTTGACTTTACCAGACTGCAAATCAGTGTCTTTTAATAATCTAGTTAGAGAAGCAAATCAAAACATGGTCTGTACTCAATGTAAATCTGCAATGCTATCAACATTATTCATACAAAGATATGGACAGTATGTAATTTTAATGTTCCAACGATGTAGACCTGATGGAACTAAATTGACAACTTTAATTAAAAAATGTGTGGCTTCTCAATTATCAATTTCAGGAAGAACCTTTGCAACTGCAGCAATAATTTTCCATGATGGTCCTTCGACAACATCAGGACATTACACAGCTCATTTAAAATATCAAAAAGGCTGGACTAATTGTAATGATACTCAATTGACTTTCAAACAACGTTTGCCTTCTGACTTACAAAATTCTTACCTAGTGTTCTTACAACCGAAATTTTAGGAAAGGTAATTGGCCTATGAAGATTGGAGCAGCTAATAAAACTTAGTCTGCTGCTCAAAATTACTTTGTGAGTGAGAGTGATCAAGATATTAAAAAACTTTTAGTTGTCACAGAGGTAGTGTAAATGTGTATCACATAGTGAGTGATATCAGTATTATAGGAAATGTTGATCATGAGGGAGCCAGAGGTGGAAATATAACTATTGTTACATGATGAAAAAGATGTTGGAGCTTTTTTTTCAGAAAGTCGGGTAAATGGAAGTTTAAGACTACTATTGAGTAATTTCCAAAGAAAAGGACTTTCTATATAATATTTGGCCACGTGGAAAAGTAAGTGGATCACAAATGAGTTAAGATATGTTTTTTCTAAGTTTTACATTATTTATTGAAACGTTGTATGGGTTTTTTAAACACAATCTTTTTGATTGTGGGGTTTTTTGCCCGCTGTCATATGATGAGTAGTATTGAACTCATTGTTTTAAGTGAAATTCAATATATTCTGAGAACAGCAAAAATAAACCATATAACATGTTGTACAAGTTATTTTGTATTCTGTATTGTGAAATATATATTATACTCCCCTTGTCTCAAGCTCACTCAGCTTTTTCCACCCTCTATCACCCCTCTTTACTCACCCTCACTGCCCTTCTCTCACTCTCCTTCACCCCCGTTCCCTTAGTCCACTTCCCTCACTACCCCTCATTCCCCATTCCTTCACTCCCCTTTCCTTCTCTCCCCTCCACCACTTTCAAGCTCTCAGTCACTCTACTCTACTTCACTCCCCTTCCCCTCCTTTCCTTCCTTTGCTCCCTCAGTAATTCCCCTTCCCTCACTCACCTCAATCCATTTCACTCACTCCATCCCCTCACTTTGTCACTCTCCCTTCCCTCACACTCACTCCCTTTAACTCACCAACGCTCCGTCATTTACTTTTCTATGCTCCCTCACTTAGTCCCCTTCTCTCACTCCTTCCTTCACTACCTCTATGTCCTCACTCCCTCCCTAACCTTGTCTTACACTCACTCATCCTTATTGCTCCTTCTATCGCTCCTCTTTCCTCAACCTCACTGCCCTTCTTTCACCCTCCCTCACTCCCATTCCCTTACTCCACCTCCCTCACTTATCCTCATTCCCCATGTTGACTCCCCTTCCCCTCACTCCCCTCCCACACTCACCTTCTTTTAGTCCCCCTGCTTCACTTCCCTTCCCCTCTCGTCCCTTCCTTCGCTCCCTCACTGATTTTCCTTTCCTCTCTCACCGTACTCCACTTCACTCACTCCTTCTCTCAGTCCCTCTGTCCTCTCACCTCCTCACTCCTCTTCCCTCACTCCCTCTATATTACCCTCACTCCCTCCATCCCCTCACTCTGTTACTCCCCCTTCACTCACCCTCACTCACCTTCCTTCCCTCACTGTCATCAACTCACCCTCACTTACTCCCCTTCTGTCATTTGTTCCCTCAGTCACTTTCTACCCTTAATTCAGTCATTTTATCCATTCATTTATGCAGTGCACATTCATTGAAAAAAAGAATGAGAGAATATATAAGGAATATAGCTCTTTTTGGAGAATTGGAGGTAGTTCTAAAAATAACTTTTTTTTTCTTCTTTTTTCGTTTTTATATTTTATACTTTTTCAGAACGATGTTATATTTTTTTTGTGTCATTTTTGGCGGAGAAAAACAACACCAGGAAATCCAAAACTGCTCAACAGGAGCAAAAAAAAAGGGGAAAAATTAGTGGTTGGTGGAGCAGCGGTGTTCTTGTTTTCTGCGAACAATAAGTTTGACGCTCTACTCCCCATAGCAAATCAATTCATCGCAGTCCTTGCACAGAAATTTCAGACCTGCAAAGACCGGCTGCACGTTGGGAATTAATCTTGCAGCTTGTCTACCAGAAGGTGTTGCTCCACCAGTCGAGGTGCTGCCGCCATCTGTTGGGGGTTTGCGTGCCAGGTCCCTGACACGCTCCCTCGCATAGTTGTTTTGGTGTCTCCTCTCAACATGCCTGATTAAAGTGGAATTGCCAAAGTTGTATTTTTTGGTTGGGTCACCACGTGACAAGGTGGTGCCACATATTTTGCAGAACACCTTCGCCGCATTCACCTTCTTTTCACTTTCGGGGAAGGTAAAAAGTTTCCAAATGAAATGTTTTTTTACTTTGCGCCGAGGAGGGTCCTCTGGCACAAACTCTTCATCAGAGTCACTGGAGGTTGTCTGTCTTCCAGCCATTCTTCAGAAAAAGACAAGATGCTGCAGAAGAACCAGGGAACAGCTTTTGCTCTCTCCAAGTTCAAAGTGGTAGTGAGGGAAATGGGTGGGGGCTTTCAATATTTGGAACAAAAACTGTTATGAACCAATGAAAAGTGTTGTTTTAAGGTCACATGGCTTGACGGGCTTACGCTACGCGCTCCGGAGCGCTTCCAGGTGCGCTAACGCGGCACGTACGTAGGCGCTTACGGAGGCGCTTCCGGGGGCGCTTACGTGGCACGTATGAATGACGTTTTACTTGATTTTCGGAAATGTGTTTAAAGTTAAAATACGGTTATTTAAAATAAAAAATTCTACTTTTATGAGTATGCCGCTGAAAGTCTTGCATTATTATTTACTTTAAATACTTAATTATATTTTTTTTCGCTCGCGGGATTAGCGCTTACGCTACGTGTATGGGTGCGTTTACGGGTACGCGCACCCTGAGCGCTCCGGAGTTAAAAAAATAAAAAACAAACATGGGATAATACATTGAAAAATTAATATTACAATAAGATAGAATATTTGAATAATTAATTTTTTTTTTAATAATTAATAGCTATAAAAAATAGCTATTAAATAACGTAATAATTCACTTTAGAAACCGTAGGTTTCAAACTCGTTATAGTTACGAATTAGCTTTTAAAAAACCTTTGAAATTCGCTGAAAAAACCATAGGTTTAACACTCGTTATAGTTAGGAATTAGCATTTAAAAAACCTTTGAAATTCACTGAAAAAAACATAGGTTTCACACCAGTTATAGTTAGCTGAACATTTTACTCATACAAAACCATTGAAATTCCCACGTTATAGTTAGTTGGACTCACTATAACTCGCGCGCCCGCAATCCACTGCTGATGATGTCACATATTACATCATTCATGACATGGTCAGTGACATCACTGATGACATCTCAAATGACATCACTGACAGGTTTTGACTGAGACCTGGTTAGGTGAGTGTTCCGCACCGGACTTGGCCAATGCTATCCCTCCGAATTATAACATCTTTAGGAGGGATAGAACATTGGGCCGAGGAGGTGGAGTAGCTCTTATCGTGGAAAAGAGTATTTCTTGCTCCACCTTTCCGGTGGAGAACATCCAGGGATGTGAAGCCATTGGCTTCACCTTACATCTTTCCCCTCTCCAGGCCTGTACCGGGATACTCTTGTATAAAACCCCTGGTTCGACGGGACCTTTCTTTGATGAATTGCAAGTAGCTCTATCAGTTCCTTGTCTTAGGTCTGATCATTGCATTTTTTTGGGAGATCTCAATGTCCATATGGACAATAGCTGTGACCCTGATGCTACCAAACTTCTTGATATTATGGCCTCGTTAGGGCTATTCCCGTTCGTGAAAGGACCAACTCATAACAAAGGCCATACCTTAGATCAGGTATTTACAGCCAGTACTTTGGTCTGATCATTTTTTAATTCCCTTCTCCTTGCCTGTCACTGCCCTCATTCGGGAGAGAGAAGTAATAGAGGCCACGCGGACCTTACGCCCGTTCCATCTTCTCTCCGGGGATATGTTATCGGAGGCTCTCATCACTTCTCCTTGCCCCCTTCTGGGAAGTTTGGAAGAGAATCTTGCTCTCCTCCAAAAATGGCTTCTAGCCAGATTTGAGACTATAATCCCCGCAAAGAAATCTAAATCAGGAGAGCGCAGAGCGTCGGCCCCGTGGTTTTCTCCTCGGTTGAGGATACAACGACAGGAATGTAAAAGTGCTGAGAGGGTCTGGAGGCGGGCTTATGATCCAATTGAGAAATCGAAATTTCGAGCAGCAATAAAAGCCTACCATCGATCAATTTGGGATGAAAAAAAGGCCTATTTTGAACATCGTATTGATGAGGCTGATAATATCTGCAAAGAAATTTTTAAAGTGGTTTAGGATTTTACTTCTCCTGCCGTTTGTACTCCTAGTCATACCCACACGGACTCTTGGATACAACAATTAGCCACCTTTTTTGTCAGTAAGATCACAGCTATTCAAGCCTCTCTCTCCGGCCCTCAATCGGATTCGAGCCATTCAACGCCACCATCTTTTATGGAAGGCCATGGCCCTTTCCTCTTCGAATTCCCTTATATTGATCTCAATACATCCTTGGAGCTTTTGTCAGGCTTGAAATCTGGTTCTCCTCTGGACCCATGTCCGGCCAAATATCTGGGGAAAGTGGCATCTGCCATTAATATTTTGGTGAACCCCCTGCTGAACACTTCCCTGTCTACTGGGGAGGTGCCTCTGGCATGGAAGCGTGCCATGATTTTACCACTACTCAAGAAACCTACCTTGGACCCCCTCATCCATGCCAATTACAGGCCAATCTCCCTTCTCCCTGCTCTGGCGAAAGTGGCCGAGAGATACGTGCACAGGATAATTTCCAGTTTCATCGAAGGAAACGACCTGTTGCACGCCTCGCAATCCGGTTTCCGTGCTTATTTTAGCACGGAGTCGGCTTTGCTTGAGGTCACTGATGCCATCAGGGAAGTACTCGATTCTGGGGGAAAGGCCTTGTTAGTCATGCTTGACTTGTCGGCGGCTTTCAAAACCGTTCCTCACGAAGGCCTCCTTGTAAGACTCTGGGAATGTGGCCTTCGCGGAACGGTGTGGAACTGGCTTAAATCCTTTCTGGCCGACCGCCGACAAATGATCTGGGTGCCGCCTTTTTCCGCTGATATGGCTCCGCTAGAGGTGGGAGTCCCTCAGGGCTCCATCCTTAGCCCTATGCTATTTAACATCTTTATGGCCCCTCTGGCGGAAGTCGCGGAATCATTTGGCGCCCAGATCGTGTCATACGCTGATGACAGCCAGCTCCTGTTCACATGCGATAGGGGCGGGTCATTCAATGGCATACAGATCAGGGATTGCCTTGGTGCGGTGTTTGAGTGCTTCAGATGTCATGGCCTAAAATGTAACTCAGATAAGTCTGAGCTCCTTTTTTTCGGCTGCGCCCCGGAACCCAATTGGAAATCTTGGTGGCCACAAGACATGTTTCCCCCTGACAAGGTGTCCCTCAAGGCCAAGAATTTGGGAGTGATAGTAGATTGTGAACTATCTTTTGGGCCTCACATCTCGTCTCTTTCAGGGAAATGCTTTGGCATTCTACGGATGTTGAGGAGATTTCTTCCTCTTCTATCACTTAACCACAGGAAAACAGTTGTTCAGGCATTGGTCGGTTCACGACTGGACTACGCAAACGCTCTTTTTTTGGGGCTACCGAAATATCTTATGACCCGTCTGCAAGTAGTCCAGAATTCGGCAGCCCGTACCATCTTTGGACTCCCGAGGAGAACTGGTGCCTCTGCTTTACTGAACACCTTACACTGGCTACCTATCTCCAAGCGAATTCTTTTCAAATACCTGACTATGGCCTTCAAGGCCTTACATGGTATTGGCCCCAAGTATATTGGGAAACGTCTTTCCCGGTATACACCGAGCAGGACCCTGAGGTCATCGGGTCTGTCCATGATGACAGTCCCTGCAATTCGACGGGCAAGATTGGGAGGCCAGTCTTTCCACCATTTATCACCTAAGGCTTGGAACGATTTACCACTGTCCCTGAGACAGGCCCCCTGTCTTCTTGCTTTTAGAAAGGACCTGAAAACTTGGCTCTTCACGAAATAGATCTCTGTCTTTTTTCTGCTTTTCTCTGTTGTGTGGCTACTTTTATGCTGATATTCTTCGCCAAAGCGCCGGGATGCTCCTTGGAGTTGCCGTGCGCTATAGAAGAAATAAATTAACATTACATAACACTGCACTCTTGGACGTCTGCTTACTTACGGGGGTGTTCCCGCATACATTCCAACTCCAACTCCTCAAGGGTATTCGTACCCAAAACAAGGCAAAGCACTCACGGGAAGAGTTACGTTATTTTTTATTCAAGAACAGTCTCTTGGCCAAACAGACACATTTCCGGCTGACGCCTTCTTCGAAGTTTGTGAAGAGAGTCCGCATCGCCATTATTTAAACAAACAAACTGACAATTTCCTCCTGACAACATTGAAAAGGGACCAAAGTTACAATTGCTAATGGTTCCTCCATCTTGACACTATGTACAATACAGTGCGTAATTTGTGCAGGTGCTTTCCAGTGCTGAGCACCGGCACCTATTTCTCAGGGCCGGGTCTATTGAATTTTTCTCCCATGCACTGTGCACAGGCCATTAGTGCTTGTTTTGGCACGCACCAGTGCCAGGTCCTCAGGGTGGGGGAAGGGCAGTTGTGTTGTGTCATGCACAGTATAAACTGCACGAACGATGAACTGGGAGCATAATTTCAGCTGCGCTACCCAGCAGTCTGTGCTTTCCAGTGTTGCCAAAGCTGCAAGGTTAGGTGAGTTGAGTGTGTGTTATTTTACACACAACTGTTATCCTACAGGTGACAGAATAGTTCTTGGCCGTGGGACACAATCTAGAAATTCCTGCACAGTGGCACCTGCAGGAAACTTCCCTGGAGACCAGACAAGGCCTTGCAGCGTAATAACAAAATACAGGAAATGGCTGAGGGTGGTCCAAAAGTGAAAATATTGCTCCTGCCAGTCAGTGTATTAATACCACGCTCCTACCTGTCCCAGTACAATCTCGTCTCTGTCAGATCCATCCTCTCCCTTCTGCAATGGGCACCATTGCAGCCACAAGCACCTTGAAGAACACCTCTCATCCCTGCCACTGTGACTGCGCCCCACCACTACCTCCGACAGTGCCCCTCTCTCCACAGTGGCCTTCTCCCACTAGTGCATTTCTCAGCTGTAGTTCAGTGCCCCTCTGCTTACAGTCCCCTTCCCCCTTGTATCACAATGCCCCTCCCTGCAACAGCACTCGCTCACTCCTGTTACAGTAGCCCTTGGCTCACTCCCTCACTCTCAGGGCACCCCTCCCCACCATTGCTCTGTATTAAAGCATGCACTGGGCCCGGAGTATCCAGACTTTGAGTTTGCACATGAGACCGCAAAGCCCTTCTCAGTCTTGGCCACTTTCTCATTTACCCCCTAACCAGAGAGAGGATACACAGGGAATTTCTCAGCTTTGACCTGGAGAAAAATAGCATTGATTCAAAATGTGCTGTCCGAGGGGCTAGGATGTGTTGGGCGCTCTGTACCTCCCCCCACCCCCACAAACCTGCTGAGATCTATCGCTCCACACCTTATCTTCATCTCCAAAGACCCATGTCCCATAAACCACTGCTATAATCAGTAAACAAGAAAAGAGTGTTGGGTGGTTCACACAGACCACAGTTAGGAGCAACTTAGAAAAGGGGTTTTGACGGCCAAGTTCAGGCGTTTTAGGAAGGCCCTCACTCACCACCTAGTGATGACATGCTTCATCATCGGGCCCCACCAAAGAGACAGAGTGTCTCTTTGGTGTGCTGCGACGCCAGATTTACTGCGGAGCAGGATAGTGAGATTCGGGCGTGTTGTGTAAAGTAAATTAAACTAGTGAGTGGTGAGGATTTTAAAATAGTCAGTAGTGTATCAAAAACAGCTTTATTTATTGATCACTAAGGACAAGTTATTACAATTATGTGTTTGGAAAGAGTCCACAATCAATTGAGTGGTGGTTTCCTTATAAATCAGTCCACATGTTTCAGCCATGAAACAGTGTAATGTTACCAGGCATTCTTCAGGACTTATAGGTGTGTTAAACCCTGGCAGTATGGACACGCTAAGGCCCACCCTTACCTAGGGACGTGAAAGTGAAAATAATAAAAAGGTGAAAAAGTGCAAAAAATTTAGGAAGAAAGAATTACTTCCTAATAACTCCTGGTTTAGGAGGCTTCCAACTTTATGGTTTCTGCACCCAGAAATAAGAAAAGGACATAGACGCACATGTAGGACAGAACAAACGTTTAGTAATGGTACTAGTAGGTCTATTGTGCTCCAGTTCGTGGTAGAGAGGCAAATAGTGGCACAATAACGGTATTGTTATCACCACTGTAGCCCCTGGGTTCTTACTTAATAGCAGGAATGAAGTGCTGTGTACTATACGTGATATAAAGTATTCGTGTTGGTTAAAAATAAAGGAAGAGATCTTCCTATTTGCGATCAAGATTTTGGTACGATCGTTTCAGCAAATGGATAAAATAAAAATTAAAATGTCTCACTTTTATGGTGTCGGTAATGTACACCATGGGTCACAGGAGGGGGGTGGGAACGTAATTGGCACACCCTGATCGTTCGTCAGAAATGGGAGGAAGAGACATAAGGAGAGTTAGTTACTTAGCGTTGGTACTTAGCTTGTGTGATGGAAATTGTAGTCGAAATACAGCTTCTACTCATGCCCTCGACGCTCGGCACCCTCAGTGTACCTGCATCACCCTAAACTGGACCCCGAAGATGTGGACGCGGGGCCTTGTATTCGGTATATACCTGTTTGACTGAGACCGATTCATTTCCGGGTAGGGTGTGGCCAGAGGCGCATTGCCGTCGACGCCCCAGTTCGGACCAATCGGTGGGCATTCTGCTCATGACAAGGTGATTACGTATTTGGACAGAGTTCCCTTGTTGTTAGGGAAAAGGGGCGTGACAAGGCGTGCTAGTGCGTAGGCTGGATATAGCGTCCTACACTATTGCCATGGAGATTGATTACAATACGGGGATAGTACATAGTGTGAATGTAAATTATAAGCGAACGAGGGGATAAATCACTCGGCAGTACGAATGAAATATTAGTTGAGGTCAAGTTCACTCATGGTGCGGACAAATAAATGGAGCCGCGTGCATTCAGGCACTATATTGGCGAGTTTGGTCAAACGCCAAAGGGCAGAAAAGGATGATTACAGTGCCAGGTATCTCTCATAGGTACTCCAAAGCTGGGTGGAAATAGCACTAAATGTCATGTACATTAACTGGGCAAATAAAAGGGTGGGGCTTACATTTAGAAGACTGTTAAGTGACACGTTATTCTAGCTACAGGATGGGGATAAAACCTGAGCTCACACCATGTTTACTTGATTACGGAATTCCAGGGGATATCATCATTTAATCCAATGAGATGGGTCCCAAATCTATACACCCAACGCTGCTCTTTCTCGAAGAGGCGATTGCAGATGTTATTGCCACTATTCAGATGTTGAATTATCGTCCATTGCATGTCGTTGGTTGTATGGTTTCCTTCCAAAAAATGTCTGCTCATTTTTGTTGTCTTTTTTTTGCACCTGATGTTGGAATGGTGCTAACAGATTCTTTGTTTTACTTTTCTGCTGGTCATGCCAACATAACGTAGGTCGCATGGGCACGTGATGAGATATATCACGTTTAGTGTGTTGCAGTTGGTGTGGTCTCTTTGAGTCCACGTTTTTCCAGGCTCAAGTTCAAGAGTTTTGGAGTGTGTGGTGAGATGGCAAACACTGCAATTTGAGCAGGGGAAATGGCCAACCACTTTTGGTAGGCCCCATGAATCAGTGACAGATCTCACTGTGTCGGGGGTAGCAGGTTTTGGTCGTGTATGGACCAATGCATCTCTTAAGCTGCGTGCTTCTTTGAAGGAAAAGAGAGGCTTCTCCCAATTTTTGTTAGTGCTTGATAAAATTCTCCAGTTTTTGTTGATCGATTTTTCCATATAATTAGATAAGGTATTGTATGTCGTTACGCATGTTAATGGTATGTCTTTAGGACCACAGACCTTATTCTCAAGGAGTGCTTCTCTTGGCTGATTTCGAGCTCTTTTATAGCCCTTGTCTACTATTGTTGCTGGGTAGCCTCTTGACTTCAGTTTCACTGAAAGGTATGTCAATTGAGTCTTAAAATCCTGTAGGTCAGAGCAGTTACGTCTCAACCGCAGGAACTGGCCATACAGGAGATTTTCTTTCAGTGGGCGAGGGTGAAAACTGGTGAATTCTAGAAGATTATTCTTAGCGGTTGGTTTGTGGAACGTTTTTGTTGTGAGTATTGTACTGGTCACGCTGATCGTTACATCCAGAAAGGTCGCCTCTGTTTTACTAGTTGCATAAGTGAATTTCAGATGCGGGTCCAGGGTATTGATCCAGTTGAGGAAAGCGAGTAGCTGTTCATCAGTACCAGTCCATATTATCAGGATGTCGTCAACGTAGCGTCTCCAGATTTTAATTGACTCAGTGAAAGGGCTATTTGGTTGTAGGATGAATTTAGATTCAAAATCCACTACATACAGACCCGCTACACTAGGAGCAAAATTACTGCCCATTGAAGTTCCAGTACATTGCAGGAAGAGGTTGCCTTTGTAAGAGAAAACAATTTCGTTGAGTGCCAGTGTAGCAAGGTCCAAAATAAGTTTTTGGGATGCCTGGAAATTCCATGATATTGAATCGAGAGCCGCCCCTAGGACCATGATGCTGGTATAAAGGCTCTCGATGTCAAGCGTCACAAGTGTTACTGTGTTCTCTGTGAAATTTATATCTTGAAGCAATTGGAGAAGGCTTTTAGTGTCCTTGAGATAGGTCGGGGTACCTTGGACTATCGGTTTTAGGTAGTGGTCACAAAACCGCGATAGTGGCTCTAGCAAGAAGCCAATGCCCAATACAATTGGCCGTCCTGGGGGAGGCATACGGTTTTTATGCGTTTTGGGTAGTGTGTAGAAGTAGGGAATTATGCTCTTGTTGGTGCTGAGATAGTCTGCCACTATCGCGGTTTTGTGACCACTACCTAAAACCGATAATCCAAGGTACCCCGACCTATCTCAAGGACACTAAAAGCCTTCTCCAATTGCTTCAAGATATAAATTTCACAGAGAACACAGTAACACTTGTGATGCTTGACATTGAGAGCCTTTATACCAGCATCCCTCAGGACGATACCATCATGGTCCTAGGGGCGGCTCTCGATTCAATATCATGGAATTTCCAGGCGTCCATAAAACTGATTTTGGACCTTGCTACACTGGCACTCAAAGAACATTTTTTCTCTTACAAAGGCAACTTCTTCCTGCAATGTACTGGAACTTCAATGGGCAGTACTTTTGCTCCTAGTGTAGCGGGTCTGTATGTGGTGGATTGTGAATCTAAATTCATCCTACAACCAAATAGCCCTTTCACTGAGTCAATTAAAATCTGGAGACGCTACATTGACGACATCCTGATAATATGGACCGGTACTGATGAACAGCTACTCGCTTTCCTCAACTGGATCAATACCCTGGACCCGCATCTGAAATTCACTTATGCAACTAGTAAAACAGAGGCGACCTTTCTGGATGTAACGATCAGCGTCACCGGTACAAGACTCACAACAAAAACGTTCCACAAACCAACCGCTAAGAATAATCTTCTAGAATTCACCAGTTTTCACCCTCGCCCACTGAAAGAAAATCTCCCGTATGGCCAGTTCCTGAAGTTGAGACGTAACTGCTCTGACCTACAGGATTTTAAGACTCAATTGACATACCTTTCAGTGATAGTGAAGTCATGAGGCTACCCAGCAACAATAGTAGACAAGGGCTATAAAAGAGCTTGAAATCAGCCAAGAGAAGCACTCCTTGAGAATAATGTCTGTGGTCCTAAAGACATACCATTAACATGCGTAACGACATACAGTACCTTATCTAATTATATGAAAAAATCGATCAACAAAAACTGGAGAATTTTATCAAGCACTAACAAAAATTGGGAGAAGCCTCTCTTTTCCTTCAAAAAAGCGCGCAGCTTAAGAGATGCATTGGTCCATACACGACCAAAACCTGCTACCCCCGACACAGTGAGATCTGTCACTGATACATGGAGCCTACAATAAGTGGTTGGCCATTTCCCCTGCTCAAATTGCAGTGTTTGCCATCTCACCACACACTCCAAAACTCTCGAACTTGAGCCAGGAAAAACGCGGACTCAAAGAGACCACACTAACTGCAACACACTAAACGTGATATATCTCATCATGTGCCCATGCGACCTACGTTATGTTGGCATAACCAGCAGAAAGGTATAACAAAGAATCTGTGAGCACCGTTCCAACATCAGGTGCAAAAAAACGACAACAAAAATGGGCAGACATTTTTTTGAAGCAAACCATACAACCAACGACATGCAATGGACGATAATTGAACATCTGAATAGTGGCAATAACATCTGCAATCGACTTTTCGAGAAAAAGCATCGTTGGGTGTATAGACTTGGGACCCATCTCATTGGATTAAATGATGATATCCCCTGGAATTCCGTAATCAAGTAAACATGGTGTGAGCTCAGGTTTTATCTCCATCCTGTAGCTAGAATAACGTGTCAGTTTACAGTCTTCTAAATGTAAGCCCCACCCTTTTATTTGCCCAGTTAATGTACATAACATTTAGTACTATTTCCACCCAGCGTTGGAGTACCTATGAGAGATACCTGGCACTGTAATCATTCTTCCCCTGCCCTTTGGCGTTTGACCAAACTCGCCAATATACTGCCTGAATGCACGCGGCTCCATTTATTTGTCCGCACCATGAGTGAACTTGACCTCAACTAATATGTCATTCGTACTGCCGAGTGATTTATCCCCTCGTTCGCTTATAATTTACATTCACACTATGAACTATCCCCGTATTGTAATCAATCTCCATGACAATAGTGTAGGACGCTATGTCCAGCCTTTGCACTAGCACACCTTGTCACTCCCCTTTTCCCTAACAACCAGGGAACTCTGTCCAAATACGTAATCACCTTGTCATGAGCAGAATGCCCACCGATTGGTCCGAACTGGGGCGTCGACGGCAATGCGCCTCTGGCCACACCCTACCCGGAAATGAATCGGTCTCGGTCAAACAGGTATATACCGAATACAAGGCCCCGCGTCCACATCTTCGAGGTCCAGTTGAGGGTGATGCAGGTACACTGAGGGTGCCGAGCATCGAGGGCGTGAGTAGAAGCTGTATTTCGACTACAATTTCCATCACACAAGCTAAGTACCAACGCTAAGTAACTAACTCTCTGTATGTCTCTTCCTCCCATTTCTGACAAACGATCAGGGTGTGCCAATTACGTTCCCACCCCCCTCCTGTGACCCATGGTGTACATTACCGACACCATAAAAGTGAGACATTTTAATTTTTATGTTATCCATTTGCTGAAACGATCGTACCAAAATCTTGATCGCAAATAGGAAGATCTCTTCCTTTATTTTTAACCAACACGATTACTTTATATCACGTATAGTACACAGCACTTCCTTCCTGCTATTAAGTAAGAACCCAGGGGCTACGGTGGTGATAACAATACCGTTATTGTGCCACTATTTGCCTCTCTACCCTCTACCACGAACTGGAGCACCATAGACCTACTATTATGACTAGTACCATTACTAAACGTGTGTTCTGTCCTACATGTGCGTCTATGTCCTTTTCTTATTTCTAGGTGCAGAAACCATAAAGTTGGTAGCCTCCTAAACCAGGAGTAATTAGGAAGTAATTCTTTCTTCCTAAATTTTTTGCACTTTTTCACCTTTTTATTATTTTCACTTTCACGTCCCTAGGTAAGGGTGGGCCTTAGCGTGTCCATACCGCCAGGGTTTAATACACCTATAAGTCCTGAAGAATGCCTGGTAACATTACACCGTTTCATGGCTGAAACATGTCGACTGATTTATAGGGAAACCACCACTCAATTAATTGTGGACTCTTTTCCAAACACATCATTTTAATAACTTGTCCTTAGTGATCAATAAATAAAGCTGTTTTTGATACACTACTGACTATTTTAAAATCCTCACCACTCACTAGTTTAATTTACTTTACACAACACGCCCGAATCTCACTATCCTTCTCCGCAGTAAATCTGGCGTCGCAGCACACCAAAGAGACACTTTCTTTCTTTGGTGGGTCCCGATGATGAAGCATGTCATCACTAGGTGGTGAGTGAGGGCCTTCCTAAAACGTCCTGAACTTGGCCGTCAAAACCCCTTTTCTAGGTTGCTCCTAACTGTGGTCTGTGTGAACCACTCAACACTCTTTTCTTGTTTACTGATTATAACCGGGGACTAAGAGTGTTGCTCTACTTTCCCTACCTCTCTCCTTGTTGGAACCATAAACCACTGCTGCATACTTACAGCCTTATGTCCCTGTTGGAGAGAGATCAGAGTTTTATCTAGTTGAAGTTTTGACTGTAGCACAAAGGGGTAAAGTAGAACATGTGCCATGCAGATGACAGAACAATATTATGTGGATAGCTCAGTGGGTTTCTGTTTTTTGTCACAGATGTCCTTTTGTCATTCACTGATTATAAATTACAATCCTAATATATAGCACAGGCAGTAGACTCAGTTGAATTTTGTGTATGTGTGAAAGCTTGTCTGAATGGAGTTGAATGTCTGACTTCATTTGAAAATAGGTGGCAGTGGGATTGTGTGACTTATAATCTGATCTTGTAATAGAACTATTTGTTTGAAGCATGAAAGTGGGGTTCTCCATCAAGGCGTAATCAAAATGGTATAAGTGACACTTTATTATGTTTTATCAGGAATATCTATTTTGACATAACAAAACATCTTTTTATGGCATAAAACTTAGCACAGTTAAAGAATCGCTATTGTGTGTCTTGGACAACACTGCTGTGCATTGATGAGAGAAGCCAAGAATGATACACTCCTGTCACCTCTCAACTCTACATCATTAATGACTGTGTATTTAATAAAGCAGAGGAGTACTCTTTGCGTGCTCTATCTCAGTATCTGCTTTTCTTTCTCCCCTGCACACCTCACACCTTCACTTCTCTCCAATCTTACTTCACTTTCTGCCCTACATCTGCGTTTTTTCTTAATCGCCACCTTCCCTCATTAAATCCTATTCATTGATCCTTTCCCTTACACTCTACTATCACACACTCCCCACTGTTCGCTTTTCTTCCCTTGCCTTTCACCTCTTTTCACTTTTCCTTCTCATCGCGTTCCACTCCAATCTTGCAATCCCAAACTCTGGTCCACATTTCTCTTCACATTATCTACTGCATCTATCTTTGCCTTTAGACCTCTCCTCCTCCTTCACTCTCCCATTTAATTTGTTCCTTCTTGCACATATGTTTATATGTACTCCAGGAATCTGTGTTGTATCTCAGGGTCATAAATTGAAATCTTGGTGTGGCCACTTAGTCTTCCATCTTTAGATAAAATTAGTGCAATTGAGCTGGATAACAATATTTTTAATTTGGTTTCAAGGCCCCCTCTAGTGAATCTGTGCTTTACAAACATATATGGTGTGTTTCTCCCTCTATCCCTTCATTTCTTCCTTTCACATTCTTTTCTTATTTCCTCCTTCTTTTATCCATTACTTATTTATTTCCTTACTCCAGTGCTCCTCTTCCTGCCCGGATTTGTTACTTCCTTCTTTAACGTATTCCTTCCTTCATTCATTTCTTTCTTTTAAACAGCACAGTGCAAGCACATTTTCTTTTGAAAGCTGCCTCAAGTCCTCACATGACCTTTCTCTAATTTGAGTTCACTTTTAAGTTTTTGTCATAGGCTTCCAATATGTTATATTATGTTATATTGATTTATATAGCGCACTAATCACCCAGGAGGGTATCCAGGCATTTGGGCTGGTGTGTAGGTGTGAGATGCCTGAGTTGCTTTTGTGAAGAGCCAGCCCTTCATCTTCTTGCGGAACTCAATAAGGGAGGAGGTGACTCCGATGTGTTGAGGCTTGTGGATGTGGGTGTTGCCAATAAAGGGATTCGGATGGGGCCACTGGAGGGAGTGGGTGGAGCTCAGCAAGTGGGTGGGGCCTCATTAAAGACTGTGAGCACCTGCACTTCATATTTTACAAATCAAGCACTGGTACAATATATTGTCTTTGCATATTGCAACCACTAAGATCATGATATAACTTGTTTTTTGCAACGTATACGGAAGATCAATATCACTTAAATAAGCATTCAAAAAACACAACTCATATGATTTTCACATTTAATAATTATACATCTCTGGGTGTAAGTGCTCGTTATAATACTGGCAATTCAGAATTTACATTCCATTATTAATTACGCCATGAATGGGACCCTCAATTAAGGTTGCAGTCATTCTTTTGTATTCATTTGCAACATCAAGATGGGATTGATACCGTAAATACAAATCAGTCTACCGTGATAACCTCATAATTCATGATCTACATTACGTAATATATTATGCCCTGAATGGGCACCTGAATGAAAATGTTTTGAATACAACAAAATCACTGTCTCCAATTAAGATAAATGTTTGTATACGCCATTTTGGCACTGCAAATTACCCTATGAGTTGTAATGTTCTCTGATCAAAAGGAATCGAAACATCACCATATGAATACATAATTATCAATTAATTTTTGCCCTGAATGTCCTAGTTGCTTAAACCAGTTGTCAGCACATTCACTATTTTGTTCCGTTCACATTCTAGCTAGTATGAACACGTCCCAGAACATGTTCTACATCTAATGCATGGCCTTTTTTAATCGAGTTGCTGTGAAGGGGAAGTGTATATTAGCATATTTTACATCATATGTTTACTATATATATCTGTTTACATATGTAGAGGGAGGTGATTCTTCATATATCCGATGAAATGAATTCAATCCTTATAATTATCTATTTAGTCTCCCAAATGAACTGCCAGCTCCTAACTGCTGTTCATCCCCAAAGGTGTTTTTGTCTGCAGATCAATATTATAACGTGATTCCATACGTCTCAAATGGGGAATGTAGTCCCTCCCCTTGGGTTCACTTGAGACAGCACTTAAAATCATGGAAGAAATAGCGACGTTTCAGCTATGGGGGATAGAGCTGAGACTCGAAGAAAGACCTCGCTATCCTACTCCTTTTCTTCCTTTAGCCAGACCCCCAGCACAAAAAAGTACTACCTCAATACTAAAAGGAGCGAGAAGCAGCTCGCCTGGGCCGTGCCCCCGAGACTTAGAAAACCCCAATTCTGAACAAAACCAAAAGCTTAGCAGCTGTTCATCACGTACAACTGGTCACAATTGGAACT
Organism: Lissotriton helveticus; assembly: GCF_964261635.1. Lineage (NCBI taxonomy): Eukaryota > Metazoa > Chordata > Amphibia > Caudata > Salamandridae > Lissotriton > Lissotriton helveticus. Next base: position 236,278,438 of record NC_136060.1, read on the forward strand.
CAATTCAACGCACATTCGCAAGTTCCACTGTCAACAACTGACAGAAAGGGAAAGAACTCACCAACCCATCAGAAGGATACATGGACATTAGAATTTGCTCCTGGAACATCAACGGTTTGGCGAGCAAAAGAAATGATCCCGAGTTTCTAGAATATCTGACTACATTTGACCTTATCCTGCTCCAAGAGACTTGGGAAGAAAAAGCATTCGAGCTCCAAGGGTTCACGTCCTGCTGTATTCCAGCAAACAAAAACTCAACCTTTGGCTGAAGATAAGGCGGTTGTCGAAAGGTAGGGCCGAATTCGACCAAGAACCCTTCAGTATTTGCCCGGCGTTAGCCGCCTCTCATACCATTCAAGATTACCAAACAAAGAGGCAGGCGCTGGAGACAGAAGGCAGGAAACAGGAGTTTATTCCGACGGAGCAGAACACGTCAAATCAGACAACAGGGTATCTTCTCGAGGTGCTCTAAACGCATCCTTGAGGCCTGGCCTCTTATAAACAGGTTTATTGCTTTATTACATGAAACACATTCTTGTCAATCCTTGATGTACGGAAAGACATCCTCGGAATCCCCGCTTCACCCCCGTTCCCACACATATTTACAGTAGAGTTCCCACCTCGACCTCAGCATGTGGTGGTTGTCGCGCAGCTGGACATTCTGCTGGGAACGGGAAAGTGGGCGATCGGTCGGATCTGGAGGTGTGAGGGTATTGATTAACCACCGCTCCTTTGATGTGAGGCGGGGCCCTACTGTAGGGGGCAATAAACTGCATCTGCCGGGCTAGGTGATGGCCTGGGATCGGGCTGGACAATCGGGCAGGGAGGAAGAGGTTATCAAAAAAGGCCTGTTCTTTGAATGAGATGAAAGAGCGAGGGGGTTCAGCACGGGATGTGGCCCGGAGACAGGGTCGCGCTAGAGGTGCGCTTATGGTCCAAGCAGGAGAAACCAGGGGCTGTCGGGGCGCAGGGGAATGCTTGCGAGGCTGGGGTGTGAGGGGGAGAGGCGCGCAGGCTATTGGCAGTGGGCAGAGAGGCCGTGCCACAAAAATGGCTGCCACCTACTTTCACGATGGGGCCTAAAAGGGACAAGATGGCGTGGCTACTGTTTTCATGATTGTCGCTCTACTTTCAACAGTGGCTGTGGTGAACATAAATGAACGCCGCTTATGTATACCGATTTCTAGTCATTTTCCACATTCCCCAGTTTTTATCATGAGCTAGTTCATTTCTGTTTAAGTCTGAGGTAAGGACGTACAAGCTGACATCTAGTTATACTAATAAGGGAAGCATGTGGCTGGGCTGTCTATCGAGGTCTTTGGTAGCCCATATGCATTACGGGCAGATGGAAATAATCCTACTATAAGTGCTGACAGAATCGTACATAACCACATTTAGTCAATGCGATAGGCGAGGAGGCAGTGCATATAAAATTACATTAGCTGTGTCATACGTTAGACCTTGGAGACGGGGACATTATTTAGGTTTTGTAGGAAATTCGTTCGAATACAAGCATGATGTCATACAGAAAATGTTCTGGCAGAATAAGGGCTATTATCACTTGAGGTCTGGACTCCATGGGGATCAAAACTAAACAGCATGTTCATGTGCATAACTGGTGTTCTACAATCATCAAGGTATAGAGTTAACGCCTTCTTAGTTATCCTTGTACAATTGAAAAGTGACCGATGTAAGGTTATTAAAACTCAATTGGGTGGTAATCAATACGAAGCAGTTGGGAGAGAAATTCAACTTGACAAGGGACAATCAAGGGGTGGCAATGTTCAAAAAGGGTTCGTCTGTCCAGTGTCTTTTTACAGCGAGCCATCACTGGTAGGCTCTCATCGTTCTTCCTCTTTCGTTGGTGCTGTTGAGCACCGGCGGTGGAGCTACGCGTCCGGCTCTACTTCAGATCTCGCGTTGCAGGGTGTGGCCATTCTTTGCTCTTGGACCACAGTCATGTGTTTGTCCTCAGAGTCAAGTTCAAAAATTCCATATGGAAAAAAGGGGGGTTATGGGGGCGTGCTTTGGGAGGCCGAGGGAAGAGAGGGTGGAGTGAGATCAGATCTTAAACGGACCAAGGAGGGCAGAAATTTCAAGCAAGCGGGCCAATCAATCGGGCACAATGGGCTGGGACTTTCGACACGAGCTCATCAACGTGCAGGGGCTTCTGGGTGGCCCTTTTTCCTTCACTTTCCACGCTGAGAACGGTGCCTTGTCCCACAACTCTTTGCTCTGCGGATCCCCCTAGGTCGAGGTCATAGATTTTCCCCGATCTGCAGCCAGGCTGTGCGTCACATCCGGCCTCTCTCCTCCCGACGACTGCACGTTATCCTTGAATGAGTATAAAAAACCAATTTTTTGAGAATTGGCAGGGGAAGACGTTTACACACTTTAATTTCTCTCCCAACCCCAAGTAGTTGGGGAAACGTTCATTGGTCACGATAGGGTGGATGCTTAGTAATCCTTACATCGGTGTATGTTGTTAACTCATGCATCATTGCTGTAGTGCAGGTTGGCAAGCATTTTTTATTTTCGAACAACACGTCTGTCTGGCGTTTTACTCTGGTTATATTTGCGAACGTGGCAAGAAGTCTGATGTCTAAAAATTACATAGTTTATCAAATTCAAACCGGCTCCTTCAGTAGAGACTCGCGTTTGTCTAAAACAAACCCTGTTGAGCTATATGTTTCTTCAAGGTCTGTTAATTTATAAAAATTGTGAAATGCTGTTATCATGGGACTATAGCTACAGTCTTTAAGATTTTCTGGGACGGCTGGTACAGAACTGGGACCATTCTGGAGGAACGGGGACGTATCGGACATTCTATTTTTGTACAATGGGCGGAGGTAATCCGAACGATGAGGGTGGTGTTACCAAAGTACTTAAGACAAAAGCCACTGACATATAGTTCCCTTTTTAAGGGTCAGATTAGGGGACATCAGTCGTCTCACCTGTCCTTTCTTTCTCAGCCAATTAAGTTTCATCATTTTACAGAAAGGAGAGGCAGTAATATGGAAAAAATACGATCGTTTTGTTTCTGTCAATTTGTTCAAACACTGTCGTGTCTAAGAGCCAATTATTCCCGTACCGGCGAGGTACAGTGTCGTCATTTATTCAAAAGGGAGCGAGGGAGCCCTCAGAGGGAGAGAGCGTTGTGCGTACCAAATAGGCTATTAGTACACGTACAACATAAAAAGAGGGAGAGAGAGACATGTACAATAATAGGCTATTCAGTGCACACACATATAGATCAGTACGGGTCAGTTTCACGTAAAAAAACACAAGCTGAGGGAAAACATAAATTCATAGTTTACGTATATACAAATACCAGATAGGGTGCGACAGTACATACATCAAGTACGAAAACTTAAGATAAAACAGAGGGCTATTTTTGGCGAAAGAGCCTTTTCATGCGTGTTGCATATTTTCAGTACTCCATTTAATTCATTTGGGGGTCGAGCTCTTCGTTCTCCTTCCTTCCTAATAGCAGACAATTTCTGTTGGTAACCTCGCTTCAATAAATACTTACTCCTTTTAATTGGTCAGACACTGGTCCAGTCGTGCTTATACTCACGATGGGGCCTTCCAACATCTAACAAATGACGATCCGAGTTAAGGTAAAGGAGGGGTGTCTGTCGGATGTGCGTTGGTGCAATTCTGACTTTTCTATGAGGATGGAAGAAGAGGGGGTGAATCTAAAACATGACAATATCCCTAATTTCTGGGCTGAGGGGGGATTTTAGATGAATCCCAACCCGGGGTATCCTTAACTTTTCTCATCTAGTCTGCACATTAAGTTGACTCACTGGTGCGCGTCATTTAGGGCGTTCATTTGGGATATCGGTTGGGGTCCGAGGTACTACAATAACCCTTCAAGTTTCTGGTGTAGGCCACTCTCCCATTCACTAGCTCCAGAGAGGGAGAGAGAGAGAGTCATTCCTAGGTAGGGTAAGTGCTATATTCTTTCTCGTCCTTCACATGCAGGTATCATGTTCGGGCTTGTTTTTCTTATTCCATTAACCGCTCGATCCATACCTTAGTCATACAAGAAAAGCATTCGCCCGTCAACCCAGACGTGCGCCACACATGAGCATTCATACAACACAAATCGGGGCCCACGCGCGCATTCATACCATACAATTCTTCTTCTTTCTGCGTGTAACACGGTGCATTCTGGGTCTTCTCCATACTCCAGCTGAAATTCTGATATTAACCTGCAGAGAAAGAGAAGGGGGGGGTGACAGCATACAAAGCACATCAGCGCGCAAAAACACGAATTTTTTTTTACCTACCACGTGCCTAACTTATCTTCTTTCGGAAGCAGTACCTTGCATCTCGGCATTGTAGTCCAGAGGAACTGGTTTATTGTCCTATTCATAGATATATCTAAATATCCGAATCTTTTACCTATTGCTTATGCTGCAGGAATGCAAAAATACGACAGATCTTGACTATTCTTTTCGTATTGTTCGTATGTACCATGCCTTTCTAATTTTTCATAATCAAAATTGTTTCATTTTACTTGTCCTTTATTTATTTTGAAAATAGTAGCCTTTTTCCGAGAACCTACCAACCTAAGTGACTGATACGAGGCTAGTTCTACATATTTTTATATATACATTTTTTTTCCTTTAAAACCTTGATTGAAAAAGATGTCAGCATAAAGATACGGGCCTGCAACCATACAGGCCGGCCACGAGGCAGACGGGAAATGTATGAGGTAGGGAGACATTACACTTGTAGTATAGGAGTACGTGATGAGCGGGCCATTGTAATTGGAAAAACGTAAACGAGACAAATGGTTGCAGGATCAATGAAGGTTGATTTTATACTTGAAAGTAAAACAAGATCAGTTACAATAAAATCGTTTATACGCATACCATGGGCGAGCATCATGAGTAGCATTACTTCGAAAATACAATAATCAATAGTGAATAAGAACCAATATCAGTAGGGTTGTCCGCATGCCCAGTCAGTGCCCTTCCCCGCCCGCCACGTGTTCAAGGACCGTATACATATCCCATAATATCAAGGCTACGTAACTAAAACGTCATAAGGAGTTGCAAGTCTCGCCTATACTGGTGCCATTTTGGGGCGTGGCCGGGTGGGTCCAGAGTATAGTTCAAATGCCTCCGACAACTAGCGGCCGGACCAGAATCCCTTTCGGTAGTCCAAATAGTTTGTTAGCGCCAACAGAGAGGACAAGCGGCGTGGACTGCGGCTCAAAGGCGGGGAAGGCAAAATCTTCCCTACCGGGTCCCGCTGAGGTCCCACCGGAGCTGATCGAGTTTGGCAGTACAAAGGCCGGTGTCAGCACGAGAGCACCACCATCTTGTGACAACGTTGTGGCCACTCCGGAGAGCGGGACAGCAGGTGAATCCCTCCACCGACACGTTGAATCAGTCTTTCCTTCAATACCAGATGTGGATAAGGTGGCGGTCGCCCGGGGCAGTGGCATATCCATCCATGGGGGATAGTCGAGCAACAGTGGCGGTGGCCCCCACCGGAAGCCTGCGGGAGCCGAGGGCCAGTGACTTTACAAGAATTTTTTTTAAACTGAGAGGACGTCTTCAAGAGTGGGGCTCATGCCCGAGCAGGCAAGCATCCGAGTTCCAAGGCAGCCCAGAGCCACTCCAATGGACCAGGCCCAAATCCGGGGTGTCGGCCGCCATTTTGTGAGCTTCGTGGCAGCCGCCTGTCGCTGCACCGCAAGAGCGGGTGCAATTCAGTTGGATGGTGGATGAGACACTGTTCCGCAACAGCGGGCGCAACTCAGCTGGCCGAGCGAGGCACTGTGCCGCAAGAGCGGGCGCAACTCAGTTGGCCGCGTGAAGCGCTGGGATGCAGCTGAGACACCTCCACCTGGGGAGGTGGGGGAGGCTCGTTCGCGCCGCCTCTCCCTCCCGGCGCACCCCACGCCGTCCGGATGCCACCTCAGGGCGGACGAATGGGAAGGCCAGTACAACGACATTGTGGCCGTGGTGCTTCCGGGCCATCCACCCGACGGCCTCTTCGGCCGAGGGCTGCCAGCAAGGCCTTGGCGCGTTGGGTAGCCTCCGGCCTATTCGCTCAACGGACCGCTACCGACGCTGCCTCGCCGGCTGATGGCTTTTGTAGACTTTTTATAGCCCAAAGCCTACTAAAACGTAGCTCAAAGTAGCCCAACATTGAAGGCGGGACAGGAACAGCGTTAAGCAGACGGCGAATGCGTTGGGTTTGTTGTTGCAGCCGGCTGCCATGTAAATAGTTGTTTAATAAAAAGTTTTAAATAGTTGTTTAATAAAAAGTTTAACATGTTACTTTGCTGGAGTGTTGTATATATTTATAATGTTTGCATAGGGTTTGTCGTTATTTGGGCGGGGTGGGCGGTGGAGCCGAGTTGTCTTGCAGCCATCATGGCGTCGAGCTCGATTCTTCTCACTAGTTTCATATTTCTCATGAGGGGTTGTTCCTAATGTTTCTATTTTAGCGAGGTCAGAAAAGAGATCCCATCAGTGGCCTACTGATTTTGCTCGATTCCTTTTGTTTTTCCTATCGATATCTTTTTAGTTTGCTAGCACGATACAGCGGCTAACCCGCATTTTTTTTTATATATATATGTCCTTTTTATTAGAGGCGTCTTCCGGTGGAGCCGGATGATCTGCCTCTAATAAACGGTCCGGGCTGAAACAAATACCAACAAACGGGGCAAAGATAGGCATGACGGGTTACAAAGGGGACAAAAGTCTGCACTACCTATCCTTCACTATCCGCAAAGACTAAACAGAGTATTGCGACCCTGTGCTTATTTGTGAATAGAGAATAACCCAAAGAGAACCAATTCCGAACGATCAATGTTCGGTCAAACAATCAATCAAATGAGGGATAAAAATAGGCACGACGGATTACAACGGGGGCAAAAGCCTGCGTTACCTACCCTACACTATCTGCAAAGACTAAACAGAGTATGGCGACTCCGTGCTTGTTTGCAAATAGAGAATCTCTCAGAAACAATCAAATGAGTAATACTAGTATTTTCAAACAATCAAACAATCAATTCGCAATTCGTCGTGTTACACGACCTTACCCGGACCGCATGGACAGTTTCTCGTCTTCCGCTTCCAGCGCCTGATCGTCCTCTATTCTCTGTAATTGCTGTGGCACTCCTGATGGTTCCCAGTCAGGACTGTAGATCACTCGAGAGAGGTCTGCTCGGAACCGGTGAAGTTCGGGTGATCGGCTGCCAGACGAGGGTCTATCGGGCAGGTGCACTTCCCGATCGTTGCAGTCATTCACTCTGTCGTTGGGACCTCTCTCACTGGATCCACGCGTCGCTGATGGGCCCCACGTTTGGGACGCCAATTGTCGAAAGGTAGGGCCAAATTCGACCAAGAACCCTTCAGTATTTGCCCTGCGTTAGCCACCTCTCATACCATTCAAGATTACCAAACAAAGAGGCAGGCGCTGGAGACAGAAGGCAGGAAACAGGAGTTTATTCCGACGGAGCAGAACACGTCAAATCAGACAACAGGGTATCTTCTCGAGGTGCTCTAAACGCATCCTTGAGGTTTATTGCTTTATTACATGAAACACATTCTTGTCAATACTTGATGTACGGAAAGACATCCTCGGAATCCCCGCTTCACCCCCGTTCCCACACATATTTACAGTAGAGTTCCCACCTCGACCTCAGCATGTGGTGGTTGTCGCGCAGCTGGACATTCTGCTGGGAACGGGAAAGTGGGCGATCGGTCGGATCTGGAGGTGTGAGGGTATTGATTAACCACCGCTCCTTTGATGTAAGGCGGGGCCCTACTGTAGGGGGCAATAAACTGCATCTGCCGGGCTAGGTGATGGCCTGGGATCGGGCTGGACAATCGGGCAGGGAGGAAGAGGTTATCAAAAAAGGCCTGTTCTTTGAATGAGATGAAAGAGCGAGGGGGTTCAGCACGGGATGTGGCCCGGAGACAGGGTCGCGCTAGAGGTGCGCTTATGGTCCAAGCAGGAGAAACCAGGGGCTGTCGGGGCGCAGGGGAATGCTTGCGAGGCTGGGGTGTGAGGGGGAGAGGCGCGCAGGCTATTGGCAGTGGGCAGAGAGGCCGTGCCACAAAAATGGCTGCCACCTACTTTCACGATGGGGCCTAAAAGGGACAAGATGGCGTGGCTACTGTTTTCATGATTGTCGCTCTACTTTCAACAGTGGCTGTGGTGAACATAAATGAACGCCGCTTATGTATACCGATTTCTAGTCATTTTCCACATTCCCCAGTTTTTATCATGAGCTAGTTCATTTCTGTTTAAGTCTGAGGTAAGGACGTACAAGCTGACATCTAGTTATACTAATAAGGGAAGCATGTGGCTGGGCTGTCTATCGAGGTCTTTGGTAGCCCATATGCATTACGGGCAGATGGAAATAATCCTACTATAAGTGCTGACAGAATCGTACATAACCACATTTAGTCAATGCGATAGGCGAGGAGGCAGTGCATATAAAATTACATTAGCTGTGTCATACGTTAGACCTTGGAGACGGGGACATTATTTAGGTGATGTAGGAAATTCGTTCGAATACAAGCATGATGTCATACAGAAAATGTTCTGGCAGAATAAGGGCTATTATCACTTGAGGTCTGGACTCCATGGGGATCAAAACTAAACAGCATGTTCATGTGCATAACTGGTGTTCTACAATCATCAAGGTATAGAGTTAACGCCTTCTTAGTTATCCTTGTACAATTGAAAAGTGACCGATGTAAGGTTATTAAAACTCAATTGGGTGGTAATCAATACGAAGCAGTTGGGAGAGAAATTCAACTTGACAAGGGACAATCAAGGGGTGGCAATGTTCAAAAAGGGTTCGTCTGTCCAGTGTCTTTTTACAGCGAGCCATCACTGGTAGGCTCTCATCGTTCTTCCTCTTTCGTTGGCGCTGTTGAGCACCGGCGGTGGAGCTACGCGTCCGGCTCTACTTCAGATCTCGCGTTGCAGGGTGTGGCCATTCTTTGCTCTTGGACCACAGTCATGTGTTTGTCCTCAGAGTCAAGTTCAAAAATTCCATATGGAAAAAAGGGGGGTTATGGGGGCGTGCTTTGGGAGGCCGAGGGAAGAGATGGTGGAGTGAGATCAGATCTGAAACGGACCAAGGAGGGCAGAAATTTCAAGCAAGCGGGCCAATCAATCGGGCACAATGGGCTGGGACTTTCGACACGAGCTCATCAACGTGCAGGGGCTTCTGGGTGGCCCTTTTTCCTTCACTTTCCACGCTGAGAACGGTGCCTTGTCCCACAACTCTTTGCTCTGCGGATCCCCCTAGGTCGAGGTCATAGATTTTCCCCGATCTGCAGCCAGGCTGTGCGTCACATCCGGCCTCTCTCCTCCCGACGACTGCACGTTATCCTTGAATGAGTATAAAAAACCAATTTTTAGAGAATTGGCAGGGGAAGACGTTTACACACTTTAATTTCTCTCCCAACCCCAAGTAGTTGGGGAAACGTTCATTGGTCACGATAGGGTGGATGCTTAGTAATCCTTACATCGGTGTATGTTGTTAACTCATGCATCATTGCTGTAGTGCAGGTTGGCAAGCATTTTTTATTTTCGAACAACACGTCTGTCTGGCGTTTTACTCTGGTTATATTTGCGAACGTGGCAAGAAGTCTGATGTCTAAAAATTACATAGTTTATCAAATTCAAACCGGCTCCTTCAGTAGAGACTCGCGTTTGTCTAAAACAAACCCTGTTGAGCTATATGTTTCTTCAAGGTCTGTTAATTTATAAAAATTGTGAAATGCTGTTATCATGGGACTATAGCTACAGTCTTTAAGATTTTCTGGGACGGCTGGTACAGAACTGGGACCATTCTGGAGGAACGGGGACGTATCGGACATTCTATTTTTGTACAATGGGCGGAGGTAATCCGAACGATGAGGGTGGTGTTACCAAAGTACTTAAGACAAAAGCCACTGACATATAGTTCCCTTTTTAAGGGTCAGATTAGGGGACATCAGTCGTCTCACCTGTCCTTTCTTTCTCAGCCAATTAAGTTTCATCATTTTACAGAAAGGAGAGGCAGTAATATGGAAAAAATACGATCGTTTTGTTTCTGTCAATTTGTTCAAACACTGTCGTGTCTAAGAGCCAATTATTCCCGTACCGGCGAGGTACAGTGTCGTCATTTATTCAAAAGGGAGCGAGGGAGCCCTCAGAGGGAGAGAGCGTTGTGCGTACCAAATAGGCTATTAGTACACGTACAACATAAAAAGAGGGAGAGAGAGACATGTACAATAATAGGCTATTCAGTGCACACACATATAGATCAGTACGGGTCAGTTTCACGTAAAAAAACACAAGCTGAGGGAAAACATAAATTCATAGTTTACGTATATACAAATACCAGATAGGGTGCGACAGTACATACATCAAGTACGAAAACTTAAGATAAAACAGAGGGCTATTTTTGGCGAAAGAGCCTTTTCATGCGTGTTGCATATTTTCAGTACTCCATTTAATTCATTTGGGGGTCGAGCTCTTCGTTCTCCTTCCTTCCTAATAGCAGACAATTTCTGTTGGTAACCTCGCTTCAATAAATACTTACTCCTTTTAATTGGTCAGACACTGGTCCAGTCGTGCTTATACTCACGATGGGGCCTTCCAACATCTAACAAATGACGATCCGAGTTAAGGTAAAGGAGGGGTGTCTGTCGGATGTGCGTTGGTGCAATTCTGACTTTTCTATGAGGATGGAAGAAGAGGGGGTGAATCTAAAACATGACAATATCCCTAATTTCTGGGCTGAGGGGGGATTTTAGATGAATCCCAACCCGGGGTATCCTTAACTTTTCTCATCTAGTCTGCACATTAAGTTGACTCACTGGTGCGCGTCATTTAGGGCGTTCATTTGGGATATCGGTTGGGGTCCGAGGTACTACAATAACCCTTCAAGTTTCTGGTGTAGGCCACTCTCCCATTCACTAGCTCCAGAGAGGGAGAGAGAGAGAGTCATTCCTAGGTAGGGTAAGTGCTATATTCTTTCTCGTCCTTCACATGCAGGTATCATGTTCGGGCTTGTTTTTCTTATTCCATTAACCGCTCGATCCATACCTTAGTCATACAAGAAAAGCATTCGCCCGTCAACCCAGACGTGCGCCACACATGAGCATTCATACAACACAAATCGGGGCCCACGCGCGCATTCATACCATACAATTCTTCTTCTTTCTGCGTGTAACACGGTGCATTCTGGGTCTTCTCCATACTCCAGCTGAAATTCTGATATTAACCTGCAGAGAAAGAGAAGGGGGGGGTGACAGCATACAAAGCACATCAGCGCGCAAAAACACGAAAATGTTTTTACCTACCACGTGCCTAACTTATCTTCTTTCGGAAGCAGTACCTTGCATCTCGGCATTGTAGTCCAGAGGAACTGGTTTATTGTCCTATTCATAGATATATCTAAATATCCGAATCTTTTACCTATTGCTTATGCTGCAGGAATGCAAAAATACGACAGATCTTGACTATTCTTTTCGTATTGTTCGTATGTACCATGCCTTTCTAATTTTTCATAATCAAAATTGTTTCATTTTACTTGTCCTTTATTTATTTTGAAAATAGTAGCCTTTTTCCGAGAACCTACCAACCTAAGTGACTGATACGAGGCTAGTTCTACATATTTTTATATATACATTTTTTTTCCTTTAAAACCTTGATTGAAAAAGATGTCAGCATAAAGATACGGGCCTGCAACCATACAGGCCGGCCACGAGGCAGACGGGAAATGTATGAGGTAAGGAGACATTACACTTGTAGTATAGGAGTACGTGATGAGCGGGCCATTGTAATTGGAAAAACGTAAACGAGACAAATGGTTGCAGGATCAATGAAGGTTGATTTTATACTTGAAAGTAAAACAAGATCAGTTACAATAAAATCGTTTATACGCATACCATGGGCGAGCATCATGAGTAGCATTACTTCGAAAATACAATAATCAATAGTGAATAAGAACCAATATCAGTAGGGTTGTCCGCATGCCCAGTCAGTGCCCTTCCCCGCCCGCCACGTGTTCAAGGACCGTATACATATCCCATAATATCAAGGCTACGTAACTAAAACGTCATAAGGAGTTGCAAGTCTCGCCTATACTGGTGCCATTTTGGGGCGTGGCCGGGTGGGTCCAGAGTATAGTTCAAATGCCTCCGACAACTAGCGGCCGGACCAGAATCCCTTTCGGTAGTCCAAATAGTTTGTTAGCGCCAACAGAGAGGACAAGCGGCGTGGACTGCGGCTCAAAGGCGGGGAAGGCAAAATCTTCCCTACCGGGTCCCGCTGAGGTCCCACCGGAGCTGATCGAGTTTGGCAGTACAAAGGCCGGTGTCAGCACGAGAGCACCACCATCTTGTGACAACGTTGTGGCCACTCCGGAGAGCGGGACAGCAGGTGAATCCCTCCACCGACACGTTGAATCAGTCTTTCCTTCAATACCAGATGTGGATAAGGTGGCGGTCGCCCGGGGCAGTGGCATATCCATCCATGGGGGATAGTCGAGCAACAGTGGCGGTGGCCCCCACCGGAAGCCTGCGGGAGCCGAGGGCCAGTGACTTTACAAGAATTTTTTTAAAACTGAGAGGACGTCTTCAAGAGTGGGGCTCATGCCCGAGCAGGCAAGCATCCGAGTTCCAAGGCAGCCCAGAGCCACTCCAATGGACCAGGCCCAAATCCGGGGTGTCGGACGCCATTTTGTGAGCTTCGTGGCAGCCGCCTGTCGCTGCACCGCAAGAGCGGGTGCAATTCAGTTGGATGGTGGATGAGACACTGTTCCGCAACAGCGGGCGCAACTCAGCTGGCCGAGCGAGGCACTGTGCCGCAAGAGCGGGCGCAACTCAGTTGGCCGCGTGAAGCGCTGGGATGCAGCTGAGACACCTCCACCTGGGGAGGTGGGGGAGGCTCGTTCACGCCGCCTCTCCCTCCCGGCGCACCCCACGCCGTCCGGATGCCACCTCAGGGCGGACGAATGGGAAGGCCAGTACAACGACATTGTGGCCGTGGTGCTTCCGGGCCATCCACCCGACGGCCTCTTCGGCCGAGGGCTGCCAGCAAGGCTTTGGCGCGTTGGGTAGCCTCCGGCCTATTCGCTCAACGGACCGCTACCGACGCTGCCTCGCCGGCTGATGGCTTTTGTAGACTTTTTATAGCCCAAAGCCTACTAAAACGTAGCTCAAAGTAGCCCAACATTGAAGGCGGGACAGGAACAGCGTTAAGCAGACGGCGAATGCGTTGGGTTTGTTGTTGCAGCCGGCTGCCATGTAAATAGTTGTTTAATAAAAAGTTTTAAATAGTTGTTTAATAAAAATTTTAACATGTTACTTTGCTGGAGTGTTGTATATATTTATAATGTTTGCATAGGGTTTGTCGTTATTTGGGCGGGGTGGGCGGTGGAGCCGAGTTGTCTTGCAGCCATCATGGCGTCGAGCTCGATTCTTCTCACTAGTTTCATATTTCTCATGAGGGGTTGTTCCTAATGTTTCTATTTTAGCGAGGTCAGAAAAGAGATCCCATCAGTGGCCTACTGATTTTGCTCGATTCCTTTTGTTTTTCCTAACGATATTTTTTTAGTTTGCTAGCACGATACAGCGGCTAACCCGCATTTTTTTTAATATATATATGTCCTTTTTATTAGGGGCGTCTTCCGGTGGAGCCGGATGATCTGCCTCTAATAAACGGTCCGGGCTGAAACAAATACCAACAAACGGGGCAAAGATAGGCATGACGGGTTACAAAGGGGACAAAAGTCTGCACTACCTATCCTTCACTATCCGCAAAGACTAAACAGAGTATTGCGACCCTGTGCTTATTTGTGAATAGAGAATAACCCAAAGAGAACCAATTCCGAACGATCAATGTTCGGTCAAACAATCAATCAAATGAGGGATAAAAATAGGCACGACGGATTACAACGGGGGCAAAAGCCTGCGTTACCTACCCTACACTATCTGCAAAGACTAAACAGAGTATGGCGACTCCGTGCTTGTTTGCAAATAGAGAATCTCTCAGAAACAATCAAATGAGTAATACTAGTATTTTCAAACAATCAAACAATCAATTTGCAATTCGTCGTGTTACACGACCTTACCCGGACCGCATGGACAGTTTCTCGTCTTCCGCTTCCAGCGCCTGATCGTCCTCTATTCTCTGTAATTGCTGTGGCACTCCTGATGGTTCCCAGTCAGGACTGTAGATCACTCGAGAGAGGTCTGCTCGGAACCGGTGAAGTTCGGGTGATCGGCTGCCAGACGAGGGTCTATCGGGCAGGTGCACTTCCCGATCGTTGCAGTCATTCACTCTGTCATTGGGACCTCTCTCACTGGATCCACGCGTCGCTGATGGGCCCCACGTTTGGGACGCCAATTGTCGAAAGGTAGGGCCAAATTCGACCAAGAACCCTTCAGTATTTGCCCTGCGTTAGCCACCTCTCATACCATTCAAGATTACCAAACAAAGAGGCAGGCGCTGGAGACAGAAGGCAGGAAACAGGAGTTTATTCCGACGGAGCAGAACACGTCAAATCAGACAACAGGGTATCTTCTCGAGGTGCTCTAAACGCATCCTTGAGGCCTGGCCTCTTATACACAGGTTTATTGCTTTATTACATGAAACACATTCTTGTCAATACTTGATGTACGGAAAGACATCCTCGGAATCCCCGCTTCACCCCCGTTCCCACACATATTTACAGTAGAGTTCCCACCTCGACCTCAGCATGTGGTGGTTGTCGCGCAGCTGGACATTCTGCTGGGAACGGGAAAGTGGGCGATCGGTCGGATCTGGAGGTGTGAGGGTATTGATTAACCACCGCTCCTTTGATGTGAGGCGGGGCCCTACTGTAGGGGGCAATAAACTGCATCTGCCGGGCTAGGTGATGGCCTGGGATCGGGCTGGACAATCGGGCAGGGAGGAAGAGGTTATCAAAAAAGGCCTGTTCTTTGAATGAGATGAAAGAGCGAGGGGGTTCAGCACGGGATGTGGCTCGGAGACAGGGTCGCGCTAGAGGTACGCTTATGGTCCAAGCAGGAGAAACCGGGGGCTGTCGGGGCGCGGGGGAATGCTTGCGAGGCTGGGGTGTGAGGGGGAGAGGCGCGCAGGCTATTGGCAGTGGGCAGAGAGGCTGTGACACAAAAATGGCTGCCACCTACTTTCGCGATGGGGCCTAAAAGGGACAAGATGGCGTGGCTACTGTTTTCAGGATTGTCGCTCTACTTTGAACAGTGGCTGGGGTGAACATAAATGAACGCCGCTTATGTATACCGATTTTAGTCATTTTCCACACGGTCTGATGCTTTTCGCATCAATATCGGCAATAGGTGAAATCGAGGCAATGGACCTACATATTCCTCCCCCAAGCGTTATTCAGGTGGCAAAGATCCCACTTTGGCTAAAAAAGCAGCCCCAAGCTGTAACTATAATTAATACATCCATCCATCCCAAAGACAAACAAAAAGGTGCGAAAGACCTAGCCAAACTGGTGAAAAAAATAATGGAAGAAAGCGTGTCTGACTCATTCATCTTAACAGGGGACTTCAATATGCTTCTAATTAATAAAGATTAACTTAGCGACCTTACCCAGGACCTGAACGCAGCATGGGGCGTGCCGAAACAATGCCATATAAAAAACAGGAATCCAACGAAGCATTCAAAAATCTTACTTCGACACTTGGAACAACTCAACTTAAGGGCCCTGAACGGCCGCTACCCTGGCGATGATCCACCGGTTGCCACCTTTCATGCGGATAAACAATCCTCCCATCTTGACTACATGTTTACATCTCTAAACATGCTCTGTCGGGTAAAGTCCTTTAGAATAGGTACGAGCGACCTCAGTGATCACTTGCCACAAGAGGCCATAATAAAAACTACTTCCCACCTGGGAACCGAAACCTTTATAGGCCTCGACACAGATATTGCCCCAAATTTAAGGCGGCTTCGCTGTAACGCCGGGAACATTGATTCAATTAGTTCCATGGCGAAAAGCCTCTTCTCCCAAGCCACCAGCTATGCATCCAAGGCACTGGACGTCTGGGACATCTTCATTAAAACCATTAGGGAGCAAATGGTAAAAAAGGTTCCCAGCAACTCACGTCATCAACAGTTGCCCCTTTGGGGGATTCACTCATGTCCAGAAATGAAACTACAAAAAAGATTAGTAAATCAATTACTGAGACAGTTGCGAAAGGATCCAACAAATCATAGCTTGCAAACTGCCCTACGGGAAGCTAAAACAAAGCTGAAACGGACAAAATGGGGCAACCAGAAGCAAAGGAACGAAGAACTATGGGTGAAGCTAGTTCACGAGGGGAAGCAGAAGAACAGCTCCAGATTCTGGCAAATGGTTAAAAGAATACAGAATCCTGACCTCCCTGGTCAAAACTCGCACATAACTGAAGAAGTATGGTCGAAATACCTACTGACGCATTTTAACAACGATGGGACTATAGACAAAGCTATTACAAACAAATCTTCTTTAACAACCACAAAGCATAACAAAAAAGCAAATCTCAACAATTATACCCCCACAAATTCCCTTGAAACGGGGGAGCACATCGCCATGAATACACCAAAAATCGATAAACCAAAAACGGAAAAAAAACTCAACAAAGGCATTTGAGTCAGGGCCTAAGCCAATCCTCCCATCAGACATCCAACGACAAATATCAAGGGGGCGACCAACTGGCGCTCCTGGGCCGAACGGCTTACCACCTATGCTCTACAAATCAGATGTCGAATTTTGGAGCGCATCTTTAGCACCCGTGTTCAACAGTATCAGACTCTCACAGACCCTTCCTGAGTCCTGGCACGGTTCAATTTTCAGCCCGATACATAAACAAGGTAGCAAGAGGCTTCCAAATAACTACCGCCTCATTGCTCTCCTAGATGTGGAGGCAAAATACTTTGCTGGCCTTATCTTGGAGGAGCTAACATCATGGGCAACTGAAAATTCCATCATGCCAATCAACCAAACGGGTTTCTGCAAAGGCCAAGGGACCACAACCAATCTAATGGCACTATAACTGCTGATGGAAGCAGCAAAAGAAACTAAGTAATCTCTATTCTTTTCATTTATTGACTATACTGCTGCATTCGACCACGTGGACCGAAACAAACTTTGGCTGAAACTGGACAATTTGGGAATACCTAAACACCTATTAGACGTCCTAATACTGCTCCACTCAAACACCTGGATCAAAATCAAACTTGGGGCTGGAACACACCTTTCAAAACCCATAAGGACAACAAAAGGATTAAAACAGGGATGTCTACATGCACCGATCCTATTTAATCTCTTTCTAGCCGATCTACCTGGGCAACTAGACAAATGTTCCAACCATGCACCGAAATAAGGGAAAATCACCCTCTCAAACCTGCTATATGCGGATGACCTGCTGCTGATAAGTCGGACTCCAATGGGCCTGCAACATCTTTTGAACACAACCCATGCCTTTTCAGTAGAAAATGCACTACAAATAAACTTCAATAAATCAAAGGTGATGGCTGTGAATTATAAGAAAAAAAAGAACCCTTGCTGGTACTTGAATGGCGAAAAGCTCGACCAGGTCACTACATTTAAGTACCTGGGAGTAATCCTGGACTCAAATAATACCTTAGGGCGCAGTTCAAATCTTTGTGAGGGAAGGCTACAATGACCTATTTGACTCTAAAATCATTGAAGGTCAAACTACCTGACCTTACACTCAAACCTCTTCTCGAAATATTGAGTGCCAAATTAAAACCGACTCTCACTTACGGGAGTGAATCACACCACGGTAAGGATGCGGCGTTGCTGGACACACTCATTGTCAACTCATACAGGGCTATTTTTAATCTTCCCAAATACGTCTCCCCGGCTCAGATTCGACTAGAATTCGGTATCTTGAAACAAACTCTAGAGACAGGCGGAGCCTGTATGTAACAAATTGGCATAAAATTCGCTATGCAGATGCTGGATCTTTATGTGCAAACCTATGGGAAGAACTACTTCGGCACCGCAACCTCGCGGCGAGAGCCTACTTATATGAATCACTCAAAGTTCTAGGCCTGACTGATACCTGGGAAACATCAATAGATCTCTTGTCTTTTAAAAAAGTTGCCAAAAAATCAGCTACCATCATCTCAGCGATAGAAGACAAGAAAGACCTAGCAAACAGAGCACACGGATGGCTAACGGTGGGTGACTATGAAAAACTGCGGCCACAAGGGTACTTCAGCATCAGCATGAAAATAAATGTTAAAGAAAAATTCCTAAAATTACGCCTCGGGGTAATTCCCATACTTCCACATCTTCCACCTTGGGAGAGAAACAATCCTTCACAACAGTGTCGCATGTGCAAAACCGGCAAGGAGGACATAGTTCTTGTGATTTGCATCTGCCCTAGCGTAAAGGACTTGAGGTTTAATCTCTTACGTCCTTTTTTTAACCTACATGCCGTCCGGACCTGTAGACAGGCAGCCAAACTGTGCTTCTCTACTAGCGACATCAAATTGAACTGTCAAGTTGTGAAGTGTTTTGACCTAATAAGAAAGAGACTTAACCATGCTAGATGAACTTTTTAAATCCCTCGAGGGTAACCATAAAACTGTTAATAACACTGTAATTTTATGCATCCTATTTTTGTTATGTTTAAGTAACAACAACTATGGACGTTTTACAATTTTGTAAAGATTTTAATTAATCATATACAAATAAATATTTACTTACTTACTTACTTACCTTGGATTCACTGGGACATGATCTACGCAGTGAAAGGTGTGATTGTGAAATTTGTCGAAATGTCTGGCAATGGGACATGTTACATAAAGTGACAACACTTGAGATGATGGGGTACTAGCTCCCCGAATCCCCACTATTGATTTATAATGTTAAGTTAATACCTAACAAATAAATGTATTTTGGTATTTACATTGGTTTTTAATCATTCACTTCATCACTGGCCCCCACTTAGCTTTTAGACGTTCCTCCCTGTCTCCAGATGTAGACCCGCTCTCTACCAAACACAGTTTCTACAGATCGAGGACTGCCAATGATGAAGCATGACACCTGGTGGTGTGTGAGGACAGTCCTTCACATTTTTTTAGATGCCCAGCATCCCACTAAATTAAGTGCATAGTCTTTGCCTATGTGTCTAAAATTAGAAATGTATTCAGGGTAGCTTCTTTTGTGTGTGCATATTAAGGTTTGGAGGCCAGCTCACCCTGAGCACCCTGTAGCATCTAGTTACCTTACCTAGAAAGCTCTAGAGACCTAAGTGTGAATTTAGACTCATAATGTTATCACCGAATGCCTTTGATTGATTTGTGTGAAATTAAATGTTAGAAAATGTATGGAAAAAATCCTGACTTGGGCTTCTGAAACTATATACCAGTGGACACTCAGCATGGTTTTAGAGCTTGTTTGGGACAGTCAAGCAATGTTTGAATTTAAATTTGTTGATCTAAAAATACGCTGTGATTATAGTGGGCTGTTACATGGCATTCATGGACCCAGCGCTGTCTTTCGCTCTGTCAACAGATTAAAGCTTTGGTCCATTCTTACTAGTATAGGAGTTGACAATTATATTTTATATTTTCTTGCTTTCACCTTACAGATCTTTTTGCTAAAGTCAGGTTTGTCCCTAGTGGTAAATGTACAAACAGCTTCTACATGGCTATAAGTGTGAATCAGGGTAATGTTCTGTTTCCTAATAATTTTATCCTATATACTAATGGTATTGACAACTCACAGAAAGCAAAGGCACAGGCCACACCAAGGTTGGGGACTTAGGATATTGTTCTTATCTCATAAACAGATGAATGGGTACTTATGGCCAGGGCAATGAATTAGTTAAATTGCTTGAGGATTATATTATGGATGGCTTGCATGTAAATAAACATTTTCCAAAGAACATTATTATGAATTTTGGTCAAAAGAACACACAACTCAGTATAAAAATGTACCCTGAAGAAAGTGGTAGTATTCTGTTCTCTTGGAATTACTTTGATAAATCTGGGCACTGGTTTGTGTATTTTATTTGAGTCAAACTCACTTTTCTTTTTTAAACAAGAAGAGAGTGCCATAGACTCGGGGGCTACTGTTCATACAGAAGTACCTGCCTCTTCCTGTCTTGAAGACTCCTCTCTCTGCTTTGTTCAGCCCTTAGTCATTAGTTCGAAGCCTACCAGACAGCACCACTGTTTGGTTTGCAAACACCAATTTAGGGACATTTGGAAAACTTTCCTGCTACTGCATTGTGCCCATTGCTTACCTTTGGATTTGTGGCTTGTATCTCACATTTGCTTGCTTACTGTCTGCTGGCTCTATTTGCTTAAGGCTATCAGGCTTGAGTGTGTCCCTTCCTTGCCCAAGCCACATTTACTGTATTGTACCAGTGCTGGATTTCTGTAAATAGGCCTTTATATCTTCTTCTTTCCTTGTCACATTTGTTGTGCATTCAAAGACAGAGGTCAAACAAAAGGTTCTGTCTTCCCGAGAACTTGGTTTTTCATTTTTTTTTTACTGACTTTAAAGTGAGAGGCTTTATATGACAATCATGCTGGGTATTGGGAGACGGTTTGAGGAAGGCTATACTATGAAATGCTTTCTAACACACAACAACATTTTAATGGCTGTAAATGAACCATGCAGATATCAAAAGAATATCTCAATTAGAAAAGCACAAATTAGGCACATTTTTGGTAACACTAAAGTGTAATTTTAATACGATCAAAACAAATCAATACACTAGGTGATCACATTTCTACACATTATTGTTTATGCGCTGTATACTTTTATCAGTAAAACTGTACATCTTTACAAATGTAATTGTCATTTCTGCAATGAATTCCTCAAAGGAACTATTGGCAACAATTAAAAAGTTAGCAAAACTTTCTGAAACAAAAAAATCCCAATATTAATCAACAATTTTGCAACAAGTTAACACATCATTACCAAGATAAAGTCAAGTTAGTGTATGACTCTTTTTTAGATACTAATCATCGTGTAGATCTAAACAATAGATTGTCTAATTGTAGTCGCAATGCTAGCACTCCGCTTCATTTTGGGCCACTGACGTAGGATCAGACATTAAAAATATTAAAGCCAAATCAAATCGGGCTCACCACAAGACCCTCCCCAGCCAGAATTATTCAGCTGGTTCCTGAGGTGATAGCCACACACCTCACAACCATTTTAACAACTTGTTTGAAGTAGGATATTTTCCAAAAGATTTAAAGATAGGGTAAATTATTCTGCTATTTAAAAAAAACAACTTCGACACCAGTGACCCTAACAATTACCAGCCAGTCACTCATTTACCGTTTCCTGCTAAACTGGTTGAAAAAAATCATCAACCAGGAATTGACAACTTTCATAGAGAAAAATAAGAGCCTTGATTCTAGGCAGTTCAGATTTCCTAGTCACCATATCACTGAGCTAGGGTTGATCACAGCTACGGACGAAATCAGACAGATTATTGTTAGTGGGGGAAACACTACCCTGATCTATTGGATCTGTCAGCCACGTTTGATAAAGTTAATCATGCTCTTCTAATTGACCAACTTGAATTATTTGCGCTCAATTTCCTTACTTCATTTTTAGCTGACCGTATTCAAACAGTTTCCTTTGGTGACTTAACTTCCCAAGCCTTCTCACTGCCTTGTGGGGTGCCTCAGGGCCCATCATTGAGTCCCACCTATTCAATCATTACGTCACCCCACTTGCGAGACTGATCAAAATTTTTGGTTTCTCACTGGTCTCATATGCTGATGATATGCAGATTGTTGTGTTTGTAACTGGCAATCCTCAAGCCACAGCAGCTCAGTTTCACCACTTCATGCTCCATATTGGGAAGCAAATGAGCAGCAATTTTTTATAACTGAGGTCTTGCTGTTTGACAACAATCCCTCTTTTTGGTCCTCTAGCTGGTGGCATCAGGAACTGGAGATTTTGCCTACTCCAACCTGTAGAGCAAAAACATGGGAGTAATTATTGATATGGCTCCCTATAGGCAAACACATTCAATTTAAAGCACTTTGCATTGCCTTCAGGGCACAACAAGGTCTTGGCCCTGATTATCTGATACAACATTTTCAACATTATACCGCAGTACGTTCTCCGTGCTCTTCCAACACTGGACATCGTGTAGTCTCCAGATTTAAGAAAGCTAACTGGGGTGGTAGGCAATTTCTATCATGTACCTCAAGGTTGTGGAATTCGCTCCCGACAGAACAAAAACGCAAGGTCAATCAATTGAAATTCAGGAAGAATTTAAAAACCTGGCTTTTTAGCAAATAGTTCCACTATTTCTCTAGGACAGATTTGGTTTCTCATATGGCTTAAAGCAGAGATACCTCCGGGTAATTGTTGCACTTTAGAAATGTTATTTTCATTTCATTTCAGTTGAAGATGCGTTGTTTCTAATAGTAGTGTACGGCCACACCATGCATATTCCACTCTATGCCACTCCACTCTACTCTGCACCACTCCACACTATGCCACTCTACTTTTTTTTATACTCACTGCACTACAATCAATGAACTTTATTTGGTTCTCGGATAATAAAAGTGCAAATGCATACAGTTCAGAAAAAAATCAGGTACATACAATAGAGCTTTGAAATTCTGTTACGAAACAAACTCTGGGGAAACTATAGAACTATAGAATAAAAAATATATATATATATTGATAGCTAAAAGCCTTTAAAACTGAGGACCTATATCAAACAAAGGTCCACAACATGGCCCACCAAGATGTTGCAATAATAAAAAAGTTTCACAGTTGGTCGAGACATATTGTGGGTCTCTAAAGCATACAAACTGTCTAGCATATAAAAAGAGGACAATAAAAATAGTTAAAAAGTAACAACCCAATAGAAAATTAAATAATTTTACATTTTTGTTATCACTCTTCTGATGGTCTACATATTACAGAGAAATGTAGCTACAGCACAGGCTATCAGTAAACTTGTATAAGATTTTAGAATGTGCAGTGCTTCTCGATGACAACGGGTGCCAAGGCGCTTGCAAAGGGGAGCTCACTATGTGGATTTTGCGGACCGATACAGTGGGAAAGCAACAAATGTGTGACCTCTTGTCTCTACAGCTAAAGGACATCCAGGACAGAACTGAGTAGATGTATCAGTCTTTCTCCAAGAGGCTGTAAGGTAATTCACGGGATGGAGCCAAATCTGAATTGCATATACACTTTCCTATCCTGCGGGATTGTTATCGCCTCCAGGTATTGCTCAAATTCGCTTGCCAATTTAAATTCCAGACGCTGGTAGATTAGTGGAGACTGGACCGCTCAGTTCAAGTACTGTTTCTTGATTAAGTCCCTGCTAGGTAATGCTGCAAGATCCCTGGCATCCTACAATCCATCCAACCCTATTGCAGTGAGCAAAGATTTCAAGTTGTGGAACCATACAATTTGCTTGAACCGATTGAGAGCAATTACTTCGTATAAGGCCTCAGCATATTGAAGCAACCCTGGGGTAGTCCTAAGGCGAGGCCAGAACAGATAGGGACACAGTTTGGCCTTCTTGATGATGGAAGCCCTGCCCATGTCCAACCTGAGTGGGGGAAGGGGAGTGCTCTGTGGAAGTGAATCCAGAGCTCTCAGAAATGTGTTCTCCATGGTCAAGATGACATCCAGATTTTCAAACCCCCAAATTTCTTCATCATACAGTGCTGAGTCCACTTCCCTACAGTCATAGATGTGAAGTGGAGCTGCTACTGAATGAATGAATGATGGGAATCTTATATCGCGCAACTTAGCCAAAGGGCATCAAGGCGCCTAAGCAGGGCCAATATTATGTGGTGACCAAAGAGGTATTCTACAAATACGCTTCAGAAAAAAGTTTTCAATGCTTTGCGAAATAGAGCAATCGAAGGTTGCCCCAAGAGTTTTGGAGGAAGAGAATTCCATAGCCTGGGTACAACCGAGGAAAATGCTCTGCCTCCCCATTTGGCTCTCACAAACTTGGGAACCTCAAGAAGATTTTTATTAGATGAGCAAAGGGGTCGACAGGGAGAGTAGGGGTGAATAAGTGAATTAAGACCCACAACACCCGTGCCATGAAGGGCCCATAGGCAAGACAGAGAATTTCAAAAGAGATCCTGGCCTGAATGGGAAGCCAATGTAGGCTTCTACGGGCTGCCGTGGCCGAGGCGAGTCTAGGAAGATTTAAAACCATCTTTGCCGCCACATTCTGGACCATCTGGAGCCGATGGATGAGGCTCTTATTAATGCCCACATAAAGGGCATTACAGTAGTCCAGTCTTGAGGAGACTAAAGCCACAGTGGCCAGCTTGCGGGCATCAGGGGACAGATAGTGAGCAATCTTTCTGAGAACTCTGATGATACCACAGCAGGTGGAGACAGTCCTACTGATTTGACGTTCAAAGGAAAGAGCAGTATCCACCAAAACTCCTAAGTTTTTAGCAAACTGACGGGGAAGAGGGCAGTCTCCGAGAGAGGCAGGCCACCAATCTCTCGACCAGATATCCTAGCTGCTCCCGAAAATCAGCACCTCCGTTTTCTCCCCGTTAAGTTTCAGGAAGTTCTGTACCATCCACTGAGACACGGCCTCCATTCAGTTCCTGAAGTTCAAAGCAGAATCCTTCAAGGGCGGCGTAAGAAAGACCATTATTTGAGTGTCATCAGCGTATGACAGTACTTCCAACCCGAAAGATCTAATTACCCTGGCAAGTGGAGCCACATAGATATTGAATAATGTAGTACTCAATGAAGAGCCCTGGGGGACCCCACAATGCACAGGTTTAGGGGCAGAAAGAAACTGGCCCAGCTTCACTCTCTCCTCCCTTTCCTTTAGAAAGGAAGCCAGGAGGCTCAGTGCAAGATCTCGGACCCCTATGTCCCTGAGGCGGGTGACCAGAATAGATGGAGACAAAGTGTCAAAGGCCGCCGTTAGGTCCAGGAGGACCAGGAGGGTGGTGTAGCCCTTATCAACCTGGCAGCGGATATTATTAAAAACTGCCGTAAGGGTGGTCTCAGTACTATGAGATCTCTTAAAGCCATGCTGGGAGAGGTCCAGAAGAGCCGAGTCCCCTAGGAAGGAGCTAAGGTGCCGATTTAGATGAGATTACAGCATCTTTGCAGGGGCAGGGAGAAGTGAAATGGGGCGGAAGTTTTTCAAAACCCCTGGATCTAAGGTAGACTTTTTAAGAAGGGGTTTAACAACCGCCATTTTCCATAAAGAAGGGAACACTCCCTCCGAGATCGCCCGATTCATGACATTCATGAGGTGAGGGATAAGCACATCCCAAAAGGCCTTCAGAACTTTAAGCGGGCAAGGATCTAAAGGAGAGCCCAATTTGGTGTTATCCAAGAACTGTGTCATCAGTTCAGGCGTGAGAAGGGGAAAGGACAGGAAACTTGGGGAGTGCCCATCGGGCAAGTTTCGATCTCTGGCGGAAGCACAGTCAATAAGGGAGGGCAAGCCCTGATTCATGGATTCAAGAGAGCTGTAGATATCAGCGATCTTTGAGTGGAAAAAGGCCGAGATGTCATCACACAGCTCCTGAGAATCCGCTATTGGGTCAACTATCGAGGGAGAAGATAAGGAGTCTATGATTTTAAAAAGATCTCTGGGGGAGTTAAGAGAAGCAATGATCTTATAGAAATAGGCCCTCTTCTCCTCCACAAGGGCCAGTTTATAATCCCTTAGACAGAGTTTATGTTGATCCCTCTCCAAGGGATCCAGTCTGGCCCTCCAGAGCCTCTCCTGTTTCCGACATCCATGTCTCAACAGCCTAAGTCTGTCCGAGAACCAAGGGGCCGACGGACTCTTTCCTCGCATAGTAATGTAATTTGAAAGGAGCCACGATATCCAAAGCCCCTGAGATAGTGCTTGCGAGTACAAGGGCAGCAGAATTAACATCCTGCAGTTCCATCGGCGTCAAACCGTTCAGAAAAGGAGAGAGAACCACATTATTAATGGCTTTAAAGTTCCTTCTAAGTTCCCACTTCTTGGCATCTGAGAAAGAAGGGAGAGTATCCTGAAATGACAATTCTAGCGGGACGGCCGCATGGTCGGACCAAGCTAAGCGAACTGGGTGGCCCACCTTCAACCTGGGTCATTAGAAAAGACTCCAGTGAGTGTGTGCCCATCCAGATGAGTAGGACCGACCACCAGTTGAGTCGGACCACAAGAAATCAGGGTATCTAGTAGAATCTGGGTGTCCTTAAATCCCATATTTTCCAAATGGAAATTAAAGTCACCCAGGAGAGTGATATTGGGTCTCTCAATAAATGGCTCTAGCAACCTACTCAGATCCTGACTAAAAGAAGATCTAGGGCCTGGCAGTCTGTAAAACAGGAGGCCAGTGAAAGAGACAGAGGGGGTGGAGTTGATGGAAAAGTACAAGGCCTGAAAAGGGTCAGAGGGAGTGGAGAGAAACTCAGTACGACAAATGAGGGAGTCCTTGTAAAGAATTCCTATTCCTCCTCCTCGACAACCAATTCTATCCATCCTGGCCAGGGCATACCCAGTGGGAATGGCATCTATTAGATCAGGTCCCGAGACATCGGAAGCCCAGGTTTCTGCAATGAACACCCACGTGGGTGGGTCTGGTAAAGGAGGTCCTGTGCTCTTTGGTCATTGTCCCAATAATCTGTCTTTGTTGAAGAGTCCGCTTCACTATATGAGACTTCAATGACTGGTCATCGGAGAGGGTAATCTCCAGGTACTCAAAGGTCTTTACCTGCTCCAGGGGTACCCTACCCAAAGTAAGCTTACCATAGAATATTTTGTGAGGGTTCGGCTTTAGAAGTTTTGTTTTTGTGGTGTTAATCTTCAAACCTCTTATGGTGCAGAAAGCCTCAAAATGATCCAGTAGCAACTGAAGCCCTCTAGGAGTTTTGGACACTAGCAGCGTGTCATCAGCAAACAACAGTGTTAGCATTTTGGTTTCCCCTATAGAGGGGGCAACAGCATGGATTTCAGGGGGGTACTGGATGACACCATTAAAAAAAAGCGAGAAGACTGTTGGAGCAAGTATGCAGCCCTGTTGAACCCCTTTATTAACTTTGATTGGATCAGATAACTGTCCTTGACTGCCCCAGCCGACCCTTTCATAGTTGGCCTCATGGAGGTGAATAACTAGCAATAGATCACCAAGAGGGAGGCCCATCTCTTTCAGGATACACCAAAGCTTATGTATTGGGACCATATCAAAGACAGAGATCAATGAAAGCAACATTGAGGCTCACCTGCCCTATATCCACCATCTTCCATGTCAATAAAATGAAGCGAAAGACCTGGTCGACTGTGCTATTTCTTTCCCTGAACCCAGCTTGGAAGGGGGACAAGGTGCTAAAGTCACTGATCCAGACCTGCATTTTCATGAGGAGTGCCTGAGCGAACAGCTTTTTTATACAGTCTATAAGACTGATAGGCCTTTAGTTGGGAGGTGACTATCATTTACCCTTCTTGTAGACTTTAATCACGTCAGCTTCCTTCCAAGAAGATGGGATTTGGGCACCCGATGCGATACCATTAGCTAGTGCCAAAATGTAAGATGTCCAATTCCCAACATCACAAAGGAAAACATCACCAGCAACGCAATCAGGTCCAGCAGTCTTGGCCCTAATGATGGAATTAATGGTGGCCCTGATTTCAGCACCTGTGAAGAAATCACTAGTGGATAATTTAGCATGTTTGAGGGTGCAGGCTACAGTATCCGGTGTTTGAAGTTCGGAATCAATGTGGAGAAATGATCATGCCAGACTGCAATGGGAATTTTGTTAGTCGGTGGCTGGGGCCTGTTGGCATCACCTCTGGTAACTAGAAACCAAATTTGGTTGGAGTCTCTCCTGCTGCAGGCCTCCCTGATTAGCACCCAGCAATTCTCCTCCCATTCCCTCTTTGCTCTGGCCTGGGCTACCTTGTATGCCTTTCCTACTTTTCTCAATGCTGCTACATTATTTGACCTAACTTCGACTGTTAGTTGGCGTCTAAGACCCCTGCACTCCTGATTAAAGCAGGCAAACAGTGACCTGGTTTTCCTATTGGTATCCTGGGGGCATAGTGGTTCTCTTAAAAGAGTGGCCAACAGACTAAGGAGATGACTATGACAAGTTATAACCTCAACAAGCTTTCCCTGTGTGTCAGCTAAACTAACCAGCTTGGTGGTACCATCTAGCACATTGAGTTTAATTACTTCTCGTTTCTCTGCATCTAGGGATTCCCGGGCCCAATTAAGCCATCTAGTATCATTAAATGGACATACCTCCTTGGTCATAACAATGGCATCACTTTGGTTTGTGTACATGGCCCAGGGTGATATCAGGCAGAGCTCTAAGGGATTTTTGTCACTATCTGTGCTGGATCCCACAACCATATCATCCACTGTCGGCCATAATCTCAGATCTAGCAAAACATTTGTCAATACGGTTTGTGATGGCGGTCCTGTTGTAAGTGTTAGCCCCCATTTTGTCAGACTTGGCACAGCCATTGGTAGCCCTCAGTCCATACTCAAGAGTAAGGTCATTAAGCTATAGTGCTACTTGTGACCATGTTTTGATGGGAGGTACATCAAGAGAGGGAACATGCTACAGCTCATCCTCCTCCCTAATCCCACATATTACTTCCCATGCTTGTGGCTGGAAGGTGACATTGAAGTCCCCCGCTACGATTAGTAGAGTCTGGGTGTCCCTGTTATCAATTCGATCTTCCAACTCTTGAAGAGTAGATGATCACCTTCCAGAGTTAGAACCCCGCGCATAGACATTGTAAATGTGTAATGCAGTAAGATTCCTGCCCCTAAGTTGGACTGCTAAGATTTCAGAACTATTAGAGTGGAGCTCGAGGATGGTACATGCTAGAGTGTTTTTTCCCAAACCAGTAATCCTCCTGCGGGCAGACCTGGTTTGTTGGTGCTAGCTGGCTGGTGAAAGGTGAGGTAGCCTGGTATGTGGATGGGTTGGTGCTCGAGGTCTCCTGGAGATTGCATATGTTGAAATATTCGAAAAAATTGGATCAAGTGTAGGAGAGACATTTTCGATCTCAACCCTGCAACATTCCATGTTACCAGGTTGAGCCTGTTGGACAGTATATGGCTGAAGGAAGTGGCCCTTAGGGGCCACCCGGGTTACTGAGAACCACCTGCTATGCCTTCCCAAGTAATGAAGAGTTGGGCAGACAGTAGAGAATACAAACAAGCATTTATTAGCACTACTCTGCCGAGGATTCCAATCTGACCTGCACCCTAAGATGTCTGCCGAGAGACTAGCCCCCCAACAGCCTGCAACACATAACCATTCCTCCAAGAATCCCCCAACTGGGCCCACAGTGGAAAGTTATCGGCTTAGGCCGAACATGAACAAAGGGGGGCACATACGGATGGTTTACCACCTACTAGATAGGTACACGTTATCACAGTTTCAAGGTTGACATGCCGGATCTCAGCATCACCTAACGTGGGAGCAGAGCTACACACCTGAGTAGGTATGCGGTGGCAGAATGGCCTATTCATTAGCAAGTCAGAAGGCAACCTCGAACATAAAAGAGAATAACTAAATACAGTGTTCTGCCGAGGCAAGCAATACGAATGATGAGGCCTAGTTCAGACACAGTTTAATAGGGATTGCGAAGTACAAAATGGAGTTATACTTAATAACTGAAGCCTGCACATTATAATGATAACTCAGTGGGTTAAAGAAGGTGAATACAGATACAATTTAATTTAGCTGCACACTGCTAACGTATTATGGCACAAAGCAAGTATATCATGAGAACGGGATTTTTCAAACTTAACATAGCCAGGGGTCCGAAAATGTTGTATGTCCTCTACACTGCTGTATTTATGCTCTGCAGGGTGGGATGTTGCTTCGAAGAAAGCTCCCTCCTTATGCCTAGCTGTTTGGGTCAGTGACTTAGTGTTCATCTCATAGCTGATTGGTGTGTGGATTAATGAGAGATTACTTATACTGGTGCTATCTTTCATCACAGCGTTATAATGGGTACTTAGGTACATCGGGTATGTGTTTGTGGGGTCAAAAATGACACAGTGTGCAAGACAATGGTTGGTTCAAAGGGGTGAATCTGAGCCCAGATGGGGACCCAGGTGTTGGGGGTTAATTAGTGATGGATACTGGAGGGGGCTATACTTGTGTTGAGTGCCTGAGAAACTAGGGGAACAGGTTCTACCTCCAAAAGCTATCAGATTATGGGCGATATTCCCATTGGCAAGATATAATTCTATATAATCTGACTGGGTCTTGGGGTAGATTGTCCTTTTGGCACCCAAGATCTCATCCTATATCACTGAGCGACATCCCCTCACATGGCGAATTAATTGTATAATTTTATTAATTAGAGAATCTTCACCTTCGTGTTTCACATAGGTGACAACTTTGGGCACATTAATCATAAAGATACTCTTGGGTGGCAAATTGTTCCACCAATGCCCTAGTTTGTTGATGGTCAATTGGGTGCCAAATTTGGGGGGTTGGGGAAAACTTCATGGCTCGAAAGTGAGCCTGGCTGTATATGACGATGTTTAGGGGATGGTGGCAGGACGCTGGCATAGGTGTGATTGGACAAATGGCATCTTGGAACAGGTTTGGTGGCTGGGCGGGGATGTAATTGGGAGGTTGGACTTGTGGAGATCCTTTGGCTGTTAAAAGCCTGACCTGACAGCAAACTTTAATAGAGTAACTTTCATCTTCTGGTCATTAATAGTCTCAATTTCATTCAGTGGTAGGTGGTCGGTCAGCATCGATAGTATCAACAGGGCCCTGGGCTGTTTCTCTGATGAGCTGTTCGCCAGTCCTTAGCTCAGGTTTAGCAGCAATGCGGGACTATATAGGCTGGCTACAGGAAGAATTAATGGTGCTGCGTGTGCTGCATTTAACAGGATAGCCAAACATCTGAATAATATGCTTTTTCAGTTTTGATTAAGGGGTAGTTTGGAGAATAATCGCGAAGATTCCAACAGAGCGGCGAGGGCGGTCCCATGGTGCAAGAATTTCACCACATTCTGTTAAAAGGTCATCAATGCAGTCTAAAACACAATTATTAGCTGACGACTTGTGGGCTTCCTTAGCTTTGAGGCTCTTTAACCAGATCTGTGAACAAAGAAGGGACTGTCGGCTTTTGGGCAGGTCCAGCATAAAGACCCAAGGACAATGAATTAAACAAAAAGGTTATGGTGTTCCTCTGGAATGAGAGACAGTACACAGGGAATTATGAGACAACCTAACCACTGGGGTTCAAAGTTGGGAATCCAATATATTTGATTGTAATGCCCTCACACACCCTGTCGGGTGTCATGCTTCATCATCGGGCTGCTACGCGTCGGGTCGGTGGTCCAATGCCCGACGGGCTCCCAATAGTAGGGGCACTTTGACGGAGATCTTTTTCCAACAGCCATTGGATGAAGTGCAGGGGGGGCGTGTATGTGTAGATGTGTGAAGAAGTTGGAAGTGAATGTAAAATAGAGTTGGGAGTACCTACGAAAACAACTTTAATCAGGGGGTCTACCACCCTAAGTAAAAACAAAGACTATAAGAAGCAAGGCTGAGATAATGTCCCATATTTTGTCTCTCTTATACTTGCTGGGTCAACATGTTTCTCACCACCACTGAATAATCTTCAGGCGATTTGTCAGGATCAAAGGGTAACTATCGACAACTAAAACATAATTGGTGTTATGGCTGCACACTAACAACAACAAAAAGATGAAATCGTCGTATACCTGATATCGCAGGAACTACCCAATTCAATGGACTATCCACGCATCACAGTACCCGGTGGATTAAACACACGAGGGGTTTCTCATGTAGTTTGTGCCGATTGCACGAATACTGTAAACCTACCCACTCCTACGCTGGATTTTCTTTTTCGCATAGCTTACCTGTCAGCTAACTGCTGCACAAAGCTGTTATGTTGTCATTGCATCAGGCAAAGTGACGCAAAGCAACGCAAGAGTTTAAGTGAGAATTACCAAGCCTAGGAAAGTCACCTTGTGTGGCTTTCCATGCTTAATAAATCTAGAGTAATGCAAGGTTGTACAAATGGCTGTCTTGCATTACTGTGCATTAGGAAGGCATTTCCATGCACCCACCTGTGAACTTTGGTGCATTCCCAGATTTACACCTGTAAACCTGGGAATCTGTTGAAATGGTAAACCTTCACAACAGAGGTATAACGAGGAAAATATCTTAATTTCCCTCCATTATTTTCTCTTTCTACATGTGCTGCATTTTGCATCCCATGTAGAAAGTGGAAGATGTCTCAAAGGATCATTGTTGTACACAAAGGGGCACCTTCCTGCACAAAAACAATCCTACCTGTAATACAGTCACCCTTGCACCATGACACAAAGGTGCTGGCGCTGGTGCTAGGCTGCACACAATGCGTCAGCCCAGGAACAGAGCATGAACATATCATATCTCAAGAGAAATGACACATTCATGCTCTCTCCCTTTCATGCAGCACAGTTAGTTGTCTTGATGCACTGTGCTGTGTTATGATCAATCTGCCCCCCAGTGTCCTGGAGTAATATCACAATATAGCCAATCTGTTGAGGCCAAGAGGCTCTCTTGGGGTTGAAAAAAATGTGTTTTGTGATGCCCCCACCTCTAACCAATAGAGAATTTTGACAATGAGAAGAGATCTTCTGTCATCCACCATCAAAGAATTGTATTAACATTGTGTTCATATTTTGATGACAGAGTTGGGTTCAACAAGCCTCTCACCACCCAATGCACACAATGCAAGTCTGTGCACTGGTCGCACATTTAATTTCAGATCACCTGGACACCTATGGGGTAGGAAAATGAGTCTTTTTGCATGGTTAGCCTCACTGTTTGCCGGATGTCTAATGTGATTTAGTACTGTACGTGCATTGGATACCTGCTAACCTGTTGCAGGTTCCACGTCTCTTTCCCCAAAACTGTACCATGATTGGCACAACTTCATCCACCCCTATAAGTTCCTAGTAAATGGAACCCCAGGCAATTTGGGGATGGGTAATGAAGAGGGTCCTCTGGGGCTGCAGCACTGATTGTGCCTCCCAAGGCCCCCTCACCAAGGCAATGGACTTTGCTACTGCAGGATGTGTGTCTTGGTGCAGGAAAACCCAAAGAGTTGACCTGGCACACAGCACTGAGTGCCATGCCACCCATGCATTGCATAAGGTCTGGAAGAGGTGGGACTTGGGGGCCCAGCACTGTCATGGATGAGAAGCTTTCTATCTGGTCGCACGCAGAGTGTTAACGTTGGTTCGTTTTGCTCTGCGCCTCTGAAGCTGACTAAGGGGGTTCCTCAGGGCTCTTGCTTGAGCCCTAAACTTTTCAACATTTATGTTGCCCCCCTCGCCAGTCTCATGAGGTCATACAGGTTTATTCCTGTGTCGTATGCTGACGACACACAGCTTCTTTTTCCATTTAGTACGTTAACTATGGCGGTTCAACAGACTTTCTCTGATGGCATGCGAGCTGTTGCACAGTGGATGGCTTCTAACTTCTTGCAGTGCAATGTAGGGAAAACGGAAGAGATGCTCTTTGGGGAGTCCCCGCTACTATGGACGCCGGATTGGTGGCCATCAGATCTGGGCCCCGTCCCTATCCCTAAGCAGGTAGTGAAGAACTTAGGTATCCGATTAGACCAAGGCCTAACTCTAAAAGAGCAAGGTAATCAGATAGCAGGATCTTGTTTTCATGTCATTGGATTACTCCGAAGAGTGTTCCCACTACTTCCGGACTCTACCCGGAAAACACTGGTCCAAGCTTTAGTGCTTAGTCGCTTGGACTATTGCAATGGGCTACTGATTTTGGCTGATGACAGCTTCCTTGGCAGGCTTCAAGTAGTCCAAAATACAGCAACAAATCTAGTCCAGAACGCACCTCCCAGATCACCATTGCGCCCTCTTTTGGAAAAGCTCCATTGGCTGCCTATCCGCCAACGGATTAAATTCAAAACATATTGTGTCATTCACAAAGCTCTCCAAAACATGGGTCCCCTTTCTCTGGCGGAGAAGTTTATCCCCTATGTTCCAGCACGTGCCCTCCGCTCCAAAAACAGGGCGCTTCTCCGAGTCCCCCCCATTAGGAGAAAAGGCTCTCTCTTACCTTGGCCCTCGCCTTTGGAACGAACTTCCTGCCACCCTTAGGTTATGTACAGAACACATTATATTTAAGAAATTAATTTAAAAAATTTTTTTCAAACTCAGTGAATATTCTAGGGCCATTAACTCCCCATTCTGTTGTTCTGAGCGCAGAGATACTCCTTCGGGAGTCGATTCTAGCGCTATATAAACCCATAAATAAATAAATAAATAATGGAATAGGTAAGCCATACCTACTGGAGGGCTTCAGTCCTAAGGCAGAGTGCAGTATATCCTATGTGTGGGACTCTCTCCATTTGGATATATGCCCCTACAATGTCCAGCCTATTGTAAAGTGAGCTCATGTTGTAAGTGAACAGGGAAGCAATAATGAGTACATGGCCTAGATACTTATCACAAGTTTCCTCACTCCATGATGGATTCACTGATTTATAAAATGTTTGATACCAAACATCTTGTCTTAATAAATCCTCACTGATACCAGTGGTAGATATTTTAATAAATTCACACAGGAGACCCTTTCAGAGCATCCCCTAAAACCTAACAAAACACTAGTGAAGTATCTGGACATTTTTCACCAGCCTAGCCCCAGCAGACATGTTTCTGACTTTGTGGGGTGAGAGCCAGCGCTCTCAGAGGACAGAAACAATACCTTCTCTAGGTGGGGGTTGAACTTCCCGGGCAGGAAACTTCAATGGCAATGAAGCCTTTGGAAGCCAAGCCCCCTTACTTGCTCCACTTTTGGTGGGAGGAAAGGCAGGCACTGCTCTGAGAACCGAGAGAAGACGGGGTCCAACAGGCTCATATATCCGCACAAGGTGCATCACTAGTCGACCTGACTTGGTGCACACTCCCACTTTTTTCTTCTCCGCAACATCAAATCCTGTTCAGCCATCCTTCGCCAGAGAGTTATCGGGTCTCAAGATACTCTCAGCGACTACAGTCTCCAGCTACATCCCGCATGAGATTTGTGGCTTCCAAACATTGAAATCTTCACCACAACTTCATCCAGCGGCTCCTCTACAACAATGCCTGATCATTCTGGGACACCACCTGCAAACTTGCCCAGTTAAACTTGTATCTTCTCAGAGAATTTTTGCTGAAATATCTTCGAAGTCCAAAGGTAAATGCTGATCAGGCTCACTCCACTTTTTATATCCGGCTTGTCCTTCATTGCAGTGGGACATATTTCTTTACTATGACCATGTCCCCAGTTTGTGCTTTGATCTTTTAGGCACTAGTTTATACTGAAAACTTCATGCTAATGATTAGATTGTTGCTGTTTTTGTGTTAAAAAATGTATTACATTTTATTTTATTTTTCTGAATTGGTGTGTGATTTTTCTTGTATTGTGTTTTCACTTTATTGCTGTTTTGCAAAGATACTTTAAATATTACCTCCTAGTTAAGCCTGGCTGCATTTTGTGCCAGGCTACCAGAGAATTAAACACAGGTTAATTTAGTGGCTGTTGTGGTTTCACCCTGCCAAAGACTGTGGCTGTCACTTGACCATGGTTTTCCACTCAACCAACAACCCGACTTCTCACACATATAGAAAGATAGCCAGACCCAAGTAGAGTAATTACTTTCCATTTGTTAATAAATAAAGGAAACACATCTCAACATCTTTCGAAATCAGTGTGAGAAAGCATAGAAACAATGCAGAACCAACAAAAAACAAACAAGAACAGCTATAATAGAGTTCATTACTTTTTTGGGGTAGCGACTGCTAAACAGTAAAGCAATGCGTTTTCCCCAAAAATGTCTTTTGTGCATTGATTTCTCCTTATTGGCTAATTGATATGGTAGACGGTGTAAGATTACCACAGTTGCAGGGCTTTTAAATGTCATATCCGGCTGCAATGTGCAATTAGACCACCACATATGAAACAAAAATAGATGGCTCCCGAAAGCACAACTGTGCTCTTGCTGGGGTGCAGTTTAAAACCACTGCAGTGTCTCATGGTAAGTAAAAGGGCCTTTGCCATGTATGCAATTGTATTATAATATGTTAGCTGGGTTATCCCTAAATTGTGCCTCGTATGTCAACAGGTCTGGGTGCCTATTGTATAAAAATGGGGCATACACAACAGTGAGTATGCCCAATTTCTCTAAGAGTGAACAATTACCAAATAAGGTTTTTCTCAGAGTAGGTTAAAATATATTTCCCAGAAAGAGGCCTAGTTATGAAAAAAAACGTTTTCATTGCTAATAGCTAGACAATTCTAGCACTGTCATTAAAAGTAATTTTGTTACTTTTTTTCAAAACCTAATTCATTGTTGAATACTGAGTTTTGCTAACTTCAGTGAAAACATACATTTTGAAAATTGTACTATGTATGGTCTGCGATAAGGAACACTGAAAATGGTCAACAAATCGTCACTTAGTAAGAATTAGCTATCGGGGATGGGGACAGCACCAGCTGGCAGGGCAGAGCCCAGCTTTCTTAGCACTTCCTTTTATTTGAAAATTATAAACAGGCCTGCCAGTAATTGCAACCACTGATTCCAAGAGGCACACTCTAGACTTTCTGCCTTTAACCCTAGCAGGATGGAAAACCAATACTGTTAGAATGTGATTTATTAGTAGGGGTAACTAAGTGGAAAACTACCAGTAGAAATAAGGTCAGTCAAGGTCTCAATAAATTATTCCCTTTCTTCACTCTTGGTGGCTGGCTGCAAGTAGGTGATCCAGCGCGACACGTAAACAGGGATCAATACTCAATGACATCATATACAATTTGGCTAGTACACATACACCCAAATCCCTGATGCTGCGGGGGTCAACTTTTAAAGACGATGTTCAGTTGTTTTCTCTATACAGGTTCATTTCTGACATTTCTAAATAGATACCTCGAACCTGCATATCAACTTTCTTTCCTCTGGTTGATGGACCATTAGTTGAGAAGTTGATGGTAATAACAGAACCAACTAACTATCTATCCAGTTAACTAAATGATCACAGACTCTCAGAAAGTTAATCATTTTTATCTCAAGTAAATCTGGAAGTTAATGCTCATCACATACAGGTCACAATGCAAACAAATGAATTTCAGAAAAGGAAGAGGACAGAGACATCAGCAGGTGCAAGAAGTGTCATAAATATCACCATGCCTAAAATGCAAATGAAACAGTGGATAGAGGGAGAGACATACGTTTCAGGGACAACAATCTCCCATCTATCTCTCCCGACGACCTCTCGGACGAAATTTAAGAAGGAAGGGAATCTAACCTAACCACACACCCAAAGGCACCCCAGTTATACCTTAAAACCTATATGTCCAAACCACAGTATCTGAAACATTTTACAAATATCGTTCCCCGATTGGTTAATTCGGGAGGTGGTGTGTCGTACCACCCTGACTTCATTCATGAAATTTAAATTTGTATTCAATTTGTCGTTTCCATGAATTATCTCACGACCAGTGTGTGCAAGTACATTAGTCCAACCTATAAGTATTGTTTTTCACTGTTTCGCACAGGTCCTTTTCCACTGCATCCGCGGAAGAAGTATACACTCTGACTGTGGGTCCCATGGTTAGACTCGTCCTTTGGCAGGCGGACAATGGTCCTCTCAAATGTTCAGCCTTGAACCATGCATCTCTTCTGCAGCGCACAGCTTTTTCTGTTAATTATGTTCTCTATAATTCCAAGCCTCTTTCCCCGGCCCGACTTTTATGTCAACTTAAGCAGTGTGTGCAGCTCATTCGATTCGCTATAAAGAATGGAACATAAACATTTATTAAGTACACAAAATGCACTTTTCACTGTTTTACCACCCACCTTTGCACTACCCCATGTTATTTCTTGTTCTTCTAGGAGAAACCATTAAAGCAATTAAAGCAAAGCTGCTTTATTTATTCAGAAAGCAAGATGCAAGCTGCAAATATAAATGTGGCCTTGTCATGCATTATTTATTTGTGCACGCTTGAGCAAAAAAGTTTCTTTCAGTAAATGCGGCCTAGTCATGCAATGTATTAGTTCATTTTAATGCATGCACACACAAAGCAGGCTTTTTCATATATTCGTGCTGGTGCATATTAGTTTTACTTCACGCTGTTAGTAGATATTAAGGGGGTATACATCCGAGCAGGTTTCCATTTAGACAAACCCCGCTCCATCACAGGCATGCTTAACTTAGGAGACCATTGAATTAAGTGTTTAAAACACCAATACATTAAATGAGTAAGAAAAATCACAAAATAAAAATACAACACCAATTTAAAACAATAGTACATATCTTTGAGACTAGAATGACACAATAATGACAACAAATCCAATGTAGGGAACAGGATATATGAATTTTCAAGGAATACACACTTTCTAGTGCCTAAGAGCCAAAAGTACAACTTTGGACATATGGTCTCACTATTACCGGGACAAAGTCAAAGTTTCAGGCTGACAGCGATGGAGCTTGGATTGGATACCCTTAGCGGTAGGTCCAGGAACAGGTTTTACCTTCTGACTTAGTTACACTTTTGGAGCTTTTTCTCTACACATTTTGTGAGGCTCCTCGCAAGGTCAGGTTTTGAGTTGACAACGTAGGCAATGGCTCAGTCTCTTTCTCTCCCCCATCATCTGTGACCATCTACATGGTTCAGTCTGCCCTGTCTTGGTGGAGTTTCAACCTATTGGCATGCAGGTACCTGATGTGGATTCTTGGGGGTGTTGATGCCTTCCAAGTAGGCAACCTCAGCCTTCTTCTTTAGGAATTTGGAAGGCCAAGTCCACTTGTCCTGGAATGTCCTGGGAGCCACAATTTCCAACACCCACATCAATTGTCCAGGAATAGCCTTTTGAAACTACCAGAGCTTCATGAGCTCTTGGCTGTCCTCCAGTTCTCTGCTTGCCTTGTACATTTACTCTGCTGTGCGAGATCTCAGGCCTAGTACATAAACCTTGGCATCCTTGAGACGTTTTTGCCAAGACTCTCTCACCAGACTAATAGCACTATTACAGGGTGGCCAAACAGCAATTTCAAAGGGACTGAAGTGAGCCCCTTTTTGTGGGACCCCCCTATATGCAAACAGTAGGCATGGGAGAATAATATGCCATGTCCTCTTGAGTTTGTCAGACAAACCCTTGATCATGCACTTCAGGGTCTTCTTGAACATTGAACCTTTCCACCAGACCATCAGTCTGGGGATGATATGGGGCATTGAACTTCTAGGTAACACCACATTTTCCCCACATCCCCTTTGGATTTGCAGACATTAAATGCATGCCTCTATCTGAAACCACCCAGCAGGTTCCTAGCCATTAAAGGAGTAGTGACTGTACTGACGGATATTTTGTGGCATGCTTCACTACCACCAAGATATATCTGTTCCCTGATACAGTTGGTAATTTTAGGGGACCATCAATATCCACCCCACCCTCTCACAGAAAGTCCCAACCTCTGGCAAGTGCTATCAACAGTCTTTGACTTGCTCACTGGCTTACCACTTGCTTGACAGGTTGCCTAGGATCTGCAAAGCTCCTTCAATTTTGCAGACATGTGGGGCCAATCGAAACGGTTAACCCACAGGTTCAAAGTCTTATTCTGATACAAATGACCTGCCAAGGGGATGTCATGGCTCAATGTGAGGAGGAATTCCCTATACTTTTGGGGAACCACAAATCTCTTGGAGGCTCCTTCCTTGAGGTCCGTGGCCTCAGTATGTAGGACTTTCTCATCCCAGTAGACTTTATGGAATCCACTGACATCATCCTTCTCTTGCCTGGAGGGCATCTGTCTCAGGCTCTCAAGAGTGGGACATTCTCTCTGTCCTTGACATAATTACTCTCCGGAGGGTCCACCAGCTACTGTCAATTCTGCTAAGTAGGACACACCTTGCAAAGTCAGAATCCCCACCTCACTGGTTAGATCCTCCCCTCAGGGCCAGATTCCTCCTCCACCTCTGGAGTTCCTTGGCTTACCCTAATGTGTTTATATCTAGGACCCTAATTAGATATTCCCGATTTATGCCCTTGTATGGTTATAATAAATAATATCCTTATAAAGGCATAAGAATCATATCCATATTTAGTAATAGCCCATGCAGTCCAAATATGGCAAGGCTACTCCCCTAGACTCCTAGAAAGTGCAACGCGTTCTTTAAACAAACCAAGCCTCCAGCAGCCCGGGAAATCATCCTGCTCTTGTTTTGATGTGCACAAGAACTCCTAGAGTCCAGAAAGAACTGTTAGTGCTTAGTGACGTCTTATGTCCAACCTTAGGTCAAACCCGGCACCTTTCAGGTATAAATATACCAATGTTGCCTTAAGCAAACACACGGTGGTTTGGAGCAGAGCGGCTATCTACTTGACCGGAAGCCCAGCTGATGCGAGAGCCGAAGGAAGCCGCCCCTCCCTTTTGACGCACTGAGAAAGACGCTGTCCTTTTTCTCCAGCCGTGAAAATCCAGCTCCGGTGTTTCCAGTCACCCTTGCGGGTTGCTGGGATATCGAGTCCTGAGAGAGAGATACAAGACCTCCTACATTCTATTACCAAGGTACAGAGCTGACTAAACCCTTAAGAGAATTCTTAAATCAGATTCCTTGGCAAAAATCAACTTAACTTAGACTGCAACTTACTTACTCCTTCCCACGTATTAGGCTTAGGTCAGGTACAACGGGGTAGGCGTATCTTAGAAGCACCAGTTGAGTACGTTAGTCAATGTTCTTATGTATGTATATATTTTATCCGTTTTAAAGTATCATATGGCTAAGAAACCATATCAATGCTTTTACAGTATTATTTCATAATACTCCTTTTACTGTACGCACTTTACTATATGATAAGTATTGCAATTGTCTCTTGCATGAGAAAGAAGACTGCTTAATAAATAACACCTTTTATTGAAAACGCCCGTCTCTCTATTTCTCTGCACTCTGGTGAAACTAAGTATGCACCATTGACTGAGTGAAATAACCGTCTATTGTTTTCACACGACTCTAGAGATACACCCTTTATTCTGAGGGAGCAAAGTCGTCATGTTTATGCGGTTGTCAGAAACTAATCCCTTCTTGTCTAAATCCGGAGAGTTAACTCTTTCCTGAACATTCGAGAAAGTTTCTAGTGACCTCTGAGCTAGCTGGCAAAACTAATTAAGTCTAATATAGTCAGTAGAGAGCTAGTCGACCTCAGTCCTACGTCTACACTGCTGTTTATATTATTCCAATGTGCAGAGCCTATTGGGAATATAGGAACTACACTACAACCCGACCCTGTGGCCTTTTCATTATCATTGTATGCTTAGCCTATTGTTCCAGAGTACAAGTGTCCAGCATTTCCCTTCTGGGCAGCCTGTGACCTGGTCACATCATATACCTATAAGAAGGTGGGTTTCTGTTGCAATAACCCCCCCCACTTCTTGCCAGACTACTGATGCATTTTGACTTGATGTGCCCTGGGCCCCTGCCAATCAGGTTCCCAGGGCCTGTGTTCCTTCCCTAAAATTAACCCAATTGGCATCTCTAGCCACAGGTCAGCCACTGGTATATGGTACCACAGGTACCCAGGGTTCTGTGATGAGGAGGGAAGACCTCTAAGAGCTGCAACACTTAGTGTTCCACCTTTAGAGGCCATGTACCTTTACACACACACACACTAGCTTTGCAGGCTGTGTGGTTTGGTGCAGAACAAAGTAAAGAGTAGACATGGCACACATCACTGTGTGCCAGCCTACAACCCACTTCCCTGGCATAGATCAGTCACCCCTCTAGCTGGGTGCCCTATACCAGTGGTGAGGGTACAGGTGCATGAGCCCTGTATCCCTACAGTTTCTAAGTCAATTCCTAAACTTTGTTAGTGCAGTGCTGCCATTAAAAGTATATGGTGCTGGCAGCTTGTCATTACAAACTCCACAGCACCATAATGGCTACACTGAAAACTGAGAAGTTTGGTATCAAACTTCTCAGCACAATAAACCCACACTGATGACAGTGTGGGATTTAATGAAAAATGCACACAGAGGGCATCATAGAGATGCCCATGAAAACTAACCTACTAATAGTGTCCAGGCTGAGTGGCTGCTTTCAGCTGCCATCACCAGACATGTTTCTGGACCCCTAGGTCGAGAGCCTGCTCCTCTCTGGGGCTTGGAACAATGTACATCCTGGGACGAGGTGCCTGCCAAGCCTCCTCCCCCAGGATAGGCAGGGTTGCCACCTTTGTGAGCTTTCCTAGGCCACTTGCTAATTTCAGCAACTGGTACCCACTGATTCTCACCCCCACTTTGGGCGGGAGAACAGGCGGAAAAACAAGTGAGGAAGATCGGTGTGCCCACCTCTGCAAACTCCATCCCTCAAGTGTGGTAGACAAGGAGAAGCACAACTCTCAGTCAACACCATCTTGCAGATGAGGGGACTCAGCAAACCAGGGACAGGCTCATGTCCACCTCCCAATGGATGGCACATATTAGGGGGTGTATCTATCCCAGGGAAGGGACCCAATGGTCCCTACTAAGCATGGGCGGATTTTGCGGATCCACGATTCACGAATTTGCGAATTCACGGATCGTGGATCCGCAAAATCCGCGGATTTTGCGGATC
Organism: Lissotriton helveticus; assembly: GCF_964261635.1. NCBI lineage: Eukaryota > Metazoa > Chordata > Amphibia > Caudata > Salamandridae > Lissotriton > Lissotriton helveticus. Next base: position 236,321,066 of record NC_136060.1, read on the forward strand.
GGCGGATTTGGGGGCGGGGCTTCCTCGAGTGTGTGGGCGGGGACAAACGGACGGGGCTTCCATGCGAGCGCACATGCCTCTTGTGTGTATAAAAGGTCAGAGACCGATCAGAGCGGCAGATTAAGAGACAGAAGCTCCTGGTCACAGGAACAGCACGGGGATTGCGCTCGTGAAAGTCAAAGATGCAAATGCCTCTGGCCTGCATCACAGTGGATTTTCGATGGTATATTTGGGAAGAAGGCACACCTGCCCAGCCTCCACAACGCTCACGATTGATTTTGGGCTGATGAATGAGTCACTGAATTTAAGCTTCAACTAGGGCACATGCTTTATTGATATCTGCAAGTGTTTCCTGTTGAGGTTTATTTTTTGTGCCAGGACCGTCGTGCCAGAATGAACCCTGCCCTTCATATTTATTCAAGAAGACACCACCGTTTTTCCCCATCGTAAATAATTTACGATGGCGCCGGCAAGCTGCCAGCGCCATCCTGAAAAAGTTACTTAATTAGCTTCAACAGGAAGCTCCAACTGATAAAATAAAGCAGGCGCTCGAGCCCCTGCTGTATCTTATCTATTAGAGCTTCCTGTTGAAGCTAATTAAGTAACTATTTGAGTATGGCGCTGGCAGCTTGCCGGCGCCATCGTAAATTAGGCTTTGAACTTTTGACCGCGGAATCCGCCGCTCGCGGATTGCGGATTTTCGGTAAATTCGCGAGAGTTCGCGGACCGCGAATTTACCGAAAATCCGCAAAATCCGCGATCGGAGCGGATTTTGCGCTCATGCTTAGTCCCTACCTTTTACCTACCTGTAACACCCCTGAATCTACCATTTTGGGGCACCCCTGAACCTTGATTCCTCAGACAAGAACCTACAACAAGAAAAGAAAAAGAAGGACCAAACAACCATGCTAAAGCTAACAAGAGTGAGACGCTCACTGACTTGGACCCAGCCCTACCGGCCTGTCTCCAACTCGAACCTGCTCCAGGAAATCCTGGTGTGTCCTGCAGCCAGCAATCCCAAAACCCCGAAGGACCTGCCTGCCTTCAACCACAAAGACTTTGTCTCCTGTGAACACTGGATGTGTTCATCTGCAACCACTGGCTGTGGCCGACACCACGAATCCGCACCACTCTGCACCTTCTGTCCACAGCCTGATCTTGAGTGGACAAAGACCACGAGGAGGTCCCCGGTGATCCAGACCCAAGATCCGTGACCCCTGACCTGTCTGAAGCCTCCAGATGATGCCTGCAGCCTAAATCCGGCAGGTCCCCCCAACTGCGACCAGGGGCCCAAGGGCACCCCTACACCCGACACCCCATAGCCTTGGGTGGCCCAACCTACGGTGCCTAACCAACCCCCAACTTCCTAACTTACCTCTCGAAGTGCTGGTCACACCCAGGAGACCTTCATTCCCAAGCCTGCAGTGCCTTTGCAAACTAGAGGTTCCATATTGCAAACAACAGGGTGCCCAACGTTGAAAGACCACCCTGCACCCAGCCGCCTAGTGCCGCAGAGGGTGCAACTTTGGTGCTACTTTGTTTCCCTATTAGCCCTGAGCTACAGTCTAGGAGCTTTGCTCCCACAAGCCAGTGGCCTGCTCGTCAGCAGCCATCAACAGTAAGGCCTCTATCCCTCATTAGATAACATTGGGCCTCTGCACTCTGCACCCAGCCGACCTAGTGCCGCTGAAGGTGTAACAAGAGTGGATCCTTGGCCCTGGGGGACCCATGAATCTACCTCTAGAACATAAACTTCCACTACCAAATACTTACCTTAAAACCGATAACACTATTTTCCTCCATAGGAGAACATTGACTGTTTTTCTTGAAAAGGTTTGTGTGTGGAGTTTGAAAACCTAAGGAAGTTCTTTAAAATTGTACTGTTTAACAAAAACAATTTTACTTACCTGTTGCAGGAAATGTCCCAGAGTAGTATATAGGTATTCTACTCTGTGTAAGAAAAGTAATCCAAAAGGTAACCTACCTGGTATTTTACTGAAAAGCCCATTCAAGACCATGTACTGTATTTACAAAAGATTACATTTCTCTGCAACCAAACTGTAAGTCAAAACAAAGTGCATACGCAATTACAATTCAAACTTTTTACAAACTGCATTATTATTGTAAATTATTCATTGCTTACCTCTGCCAGACTTGCTTGGTTCTAGAAAATATAGTAACTTAAAGAATATTTTTCTACAAAAGCAATTGGTCTGAAGTTCAGTCTTTGAGTGTGTGAATTCATTTCCTGGCTGAGTGTGTACAACAAATGCTTAATACTGTCCTCAGATACTGCCTTACTGCTCGATCACACTACCACAAATAGAGTGAGGTGTTATCTAACTTTACCTCTGCCTACCTTTGCAGTTCTACAGGACTCTGTGCACACTATACCTCCTTTTGCTATAGCATATACAGAGACAGCTTCCTATAATACCCACTAAGGGAGATCCAGCAACCTTGATTGAGCCATTCTCTCCACCCCCTTACCAGACAGATGCTTCTAGATCATCTCACAGTAGACAGTCTACTGGGAGTGCAGGAGACACAACTACATTCTTAGGGGCTATCATACTTTCCCATTCCAAATTCACCATTGCCATGGGATGGAGTTTGGTTCTGCTGTCTTCAAATGTTACTTGGTGATATACGCCAGGTAAGCTCTGCCCTGGGGAAACCAATGTTTCTATGATCATAGTCATACTGGCTACTGTGTCCCTCAAACCCCCAACCTCAGTTCCATTGATTTTTGGCCTGCCTGTATCTCACCACATTGGGAGGCAAGGTGGCAGGGTTGCAATTTCCACCCCACCCAAGGGCATTAAGGTTGCCTCTGTGATACCCTTACATAACTCTGGGGCAATCTCAAAGTGATATACGCATGGTAAGCTCTGACCTGGGGAAACCAATGTTTCTATGATCATAGTCATACTGGCTCCTGTATCCCTCAAACCCCCAACCTCAGTTCCATTGGTTTTTGGCCTGCCTGTATTTCACCACACTGGGAGGCAAGGTGGCAGGGTTGCAATTTCCACCCCACCCAAGGGCATTAAGGTTGCCTCTATGATACCCTTACACAACTCTGGCGCAATCTCAATCCTCATCCCTACGCTGACAATCCTCTGGGACAGCCTACCAGAAGGGGGCTTCTATGTGGAGACAGCATCTCCTTTTTTTGTGGCCAGACTGACCACAGTCATAGCACCTACCCACTTTTGCAGGGTCAAAAGTCTTTCCCTAATACCACTTCTCTTTTGAAGTTGGATTGGCTCAGGCCCAAATTCCATTTGCAGGTATTTATGGGCCCTGGGAGGACTCTTTTGTTTGTTATCATCTTTTCCCCAGACTTTCCCTGTGGGGAACCTGTTGTCCTTTTTCTGAACACCCCCCCATTGTTGATTGGAAACCCTTGATCTAAAACACTCACCAGCTGTCTCCCCCAGATCCCAGAGACTATACAGCTTAGAGTCCAATAGATGCTGGCACAACTTGTACACAATGAGTCAGCATCTGTTCTTTAAGAAATACATTGTACAGCCCCTAATAAGTACTCACCTGGTTCTGAGTGTCCTTGAACTTCACCATGTACTGCTCTGGGGTTAAACCAAATTTCCTGACTAGACAATTTCTCATGTGGGAGTAGTATTCTGCCTCATCTCCCTCATGGTCAGTAACCTATCCCTCCCAGCTACTGGGATCAGCTCCCACAGGAGTGAAGCCCAGTATTTTGAGTGGACCCTTTTCATCGTAAGGGCCCTTTCTAATGTAGTGAGCCATTTATCAATGTCATCCCCCTCCTGGTACTAGTTAACTATCCCCTTAGGATGCCTAGGATGAAACCCACCCCCTGGACATCTATTCATTGCTCTTATTTTCACGGCCACCATTTCAATAGGAAGTGGAGGTGCACACAGTCTTTAATGAGGCCACACCCACTCCCTGAGTTCCGCCCACTCCTTCCAGGGCCCCCACCCACTTCCCTTTATTGGCACCACCCACATCCACAAGCCTCAACACATCTCAGTCACCTACTTCCTTATTGAGTTCCGCAAGAAGATGAAGGGCTGGCTCTTCACAAAAGCAACTCAGGCACCTCACACCTACACACCTGCCCAAATCCCTGGGTGATTATTGCGCTATATAAATCAATATAACATAATATAATATATTGGAAGCCTATGATAAAAACTTAAAAGTGAATTCAAATTAGAGAAAGGTCATTTGAAGACTTGAGGCAGCTTTGCAAACAACAGAAAATGTGCTTGCACTGTGCTGTTTAAAAGATAGAAAAGAATGAAGGAAGGAAAACGTTAAAGAAGGAAGTAACAAATCCAGGCAGGAAGAGGAGCACTGGAGTAAGGAAATAAATAAGAAATGGATGAAAGAAGGAGGAAATAAGAAAAAAATGTGAAAGGAAGAAATGAAAGGATAGAGGGAGAAACACACCATGTATGTGTGTAAAGCACAGATTCACTAGAAGGGGCCTTGACACCAAATTCAAAATATTGTTATCCAGCTCAATTGCACTAATTTTATCTAAAGATGAAAAACTAAGTGGCCACACCAAGATTTCAATTTATGACCCTGAGATGGAACACAGATTCCTGGAGTAGATATAAAAATATGTGCAAGAAGGAAAACAATTTAAAGGGAGAGTGAAGGAGGATGAGAGGTCTGAAGGCAAAGATAGATGCAGTAGACAATTTGAAGAGAAATGTGCAGAGCAGAGCAGAGTTTGGGATTGCAAGATTGGTGTGCAGCGTGATGAGAAGAAAAAGTGAAAAGAGGTGAAAGGCAAGGGAAGAAAAGCGAACAGTGGGGAGCGTGTGAGAGTACAGTGGAAGGAATAGATGGAAAGGTGAACAATGAAAAGCATTTAATGACGGAAGGTGGCGATTAAGAGAAAACGCAGCTGTAGGGCAGAAAGTGAAGTAAGATTGGAGAGAAGTGAAGGTGTGAGGTGTGAAGGGGAGGAAGAAGAGCAGATACTGAGATAGAGCAAGCAAAGAGTACACCTCTGCTTTATTAAATATACATTCATTAATTATGTAAAGTTGAGAGGTGACAGGAGTGTATCATTCTTGGCCTGTCTCATCAATGCACAGCAGAGTTGTCCAAGACACACAATAGTGATTCTTTAACTGTGTTAAGTTTTATGCCATAAAAAGATGTTTTGTTATGTCAAAATAGGTATTCCTGATAAAACGTAATAAAGTGTCAGTTATACCATTGGGATTACACCTTGATGGAGAACCACACTCTCATGCTTCAAACAAATAGTTCTATTACATGATCAGACTATAAGTCGCAAAATCCCACTGCCACCTATTTTCAAAGCACAAATTTCAACTGAGTCTGCCGCCTGTGCTATATATTAAGATTGTAATTTATGATCAGCAAATGACAAAAGGACGTCTGTGACAAAAACAGAAACCCACTGAGCTATCCACATAATTGATTGATTGATAATATAGTTCTGTCATCTCATGGCACATGTTCTACTTTACCCCTCTGTGCTACAGTCAAAACTTCAACTAGATAAAACTCTGATCTCTCTCCAACAGGGACATAAGACTGAAAGTATGCAGCAGGGGTTTACGGGATATGGGTCTTTGGAGGTGAATAGAGGGTGTGGGACGATAGATCTCAGCAGGCTTGTGGGAGTGGGGGGAGGTACAGAGTGCCCAACATAGCCTAGCCCCTCTGATAGCACGTTTTTATCAATGCTATTTTTCTCCAGGTCAAAGCTGAGAAATTCCCTGTGTATCCTCTCCCTGGTTAGGGGGTAATTGGGAAAACCTCGTGGTTTGAGTGGCCAAGACTGAGAAGGGCTTTGCGGTCTCACGTGCAACTCAAAGTATAGAGATTCAGGGCCCCGTGCATGTTTTAATACAAATCGATGGTGGGGAGGGGTGTGCTGAGAGTGAGGGAGGGAGCCAAAGGGTACTGTAACAGGAGTGAACGAGTGTTTTTGCAGGGATGGGCACTGTGATAAAGAGGGGAAGGGGACTGTAAGCAGCGGGGCACTGAGCTACAGGCGAGAAATGCACTGTGTAGAGAGGGGCACTGTCGGAGGTAGCCGTGGGGCACAGTCACAGTGGCAGGGATGGGCGATGTTCTTCAAGGTGCTTGTGGCTGCAACAGTGCCCATTGCAGAAGGGAGAGGATGGGTCTGATAGAGACGAGATGGTACTGGGACAGGTAGGAGCGTGGTAATAATACACTGACTGGCAGGAGACATGTTTTCACTTTCGGACAACCCTCAGCTGCTTCCCGTATTTTGGTATTTCACTGCAAGACATTGTCTGGGCTCCTGGGCAGTTTCCTGCGGATGCCACTGTGCAGGAATTTTTAGATGGTGTCCCACGGCCAAGCACTAAAATAACACACACACAACTCACCTAACCTTGCAGCTTTGGCTAAACTGGAAAGCGTAGACTGCTGGGTAGCGCAGCTGAAATTATGCTCCAAGTTCATCGTTCGTGCAGTTTATACTGCGCATGACACAACACACCTGCCCTTCCCCCACCCTGAGGACCTGGCACTTGTGCGCGCCAAAACAAGCACTAATGGCCTGTGCACAGTGCTGGCTGTGCATGGGAGAAAAATTCAATAGACCCGGCCCTTAGAAATAGGTGCCGGTGCTCAGCAACTGAAAGCACCTGCTCAAATTAGGCACTGGTTTCTCCTCATCTATAACTATGGAAGCTAACTGGGCGTCAAGCTCCTTTCTCTGATGGTCAGTACTGGGGCCCCAGTGGGGGAACCTCCCATCCCATCATTAGCTGGAAGTCTGAATCTAGTGCTAGAAGTTATAGATAAGTTGCTATCACTCGCCTCCTTGAGGTCATTGGAGGGTCCTCCTCCCCCTCCATTCATCCTCTGAAGCTGACTCCTTAAGGGACCTAGCTATCACTGCCTTTCTAATTGGATTAGAAGCTGGCAGACCGCCTCCACTGTACCCTAAGCTCAGCCACTGTGAGGTTAGGCAGGCTACCTAGATCTAGATCCATGATCACAAAAAAAACTTTTGCGAACAGAGGTTGAACAATTTTGAAAACTCAAAATTGAATACAAACAGTTTAGTTCAAATTTCAAATATTACAAAAAATCAATTTTTGTTCTAAGACAATCTACTGGAATTTGAAAGATCTTCACATAATCACAATATGATGTGGGCAAACTCAAGTACTGGATACAACCACTGTGCACCAAATGTTGGAATGTAATTTATTAGTAGGGGTAAGTAGGTACTACCACTAGTAATAAGGTCAAAATCCCAATATAAGGCCAAGTCAGGGTCTAAAGAAATTATTCCCTTGCTCAAACCTTGGTAGATGGCTGCAAGTAGGCAGGCTTAACTTGGGAGGAAGGTGTGTAAAGCATTTAAAACACCAATACAATAAATAAGTAAGATATAACACATAGTTAAAATCCAACACCAATGTATGCAGATAGGAAATATTTTTATGATTAAAATGCACCAAAATGATAAAGATCAAATGTATGGAACCTGAGATTTTAGTTTTCAAAGACTAAATACCATCTGACCTAGGGCCTGATTCAGATCTTTGCGAATGCGTTAGTCCGTCACAACGGTGTCCACCAAAAAATAAATCCCATGGATATATTGGGATTTGAATTTCAGTAGACCGGATATCTGCCACCATTGTCACGGAGTAACCCATCCGCCAAGATCTAAATCAGGCGCTGAGTCACTTTTTGGGAGCTTTTTCTCTCGACATCGAGTGAAGCTCCTCCCAAGCCAGGTTTCGAGTCAACAACGGTAGCTTCCCTGAGGGCGATGCCTTGGTCAGCTCCTGAAAGTCTCGTCGACGATGAAAAGCTACAGAGCTTCAGTGTGCAAACTTTAAACTCAGGCTGGGTCGCGGTTCATTGTCACCGGCTTGACTCTCATTGATGGGCTGCTCACCTTATGGAATTTTTTGACAACAATTCTCCAAACTTCCAGAAGGTACTTTTGAAGTCCCAAAGGGTCCACAACACCAGTCCAAGGTTCCAGAAGTTCTGAGTTGCTCCTTGGAATGTTGTGACTACATCTCCCATAATACACCTGGCCAATTTCTTTCAAGTCCAGCTGAAAGTGGTCAGCCTGTGTCTTCTTGCTGGAATAGATGCAGGTGAGCTCTTTTAATCCCATATTTATCCAGTGTTCCTAGGTAAAAAGCAGGGGGCATCCCTGACCAACTGCGGTGCAGGGTGATACCCAGAAGTATGAAAACTTCCTCCAAAGTATGGCACATTGTTGTACCATAAAGCACTATTGTCAAAGATGTGGATCCCTCGGAGATTGTGAGATGATAGAAAAACCCACCTCAAGGCAGCTCTAACTCTGAGATGTTGTTAAGACACAGAGTATTAGAGTGGCCAGGTGAGGGAAAAGGGACGACGGGAAAGGAACAGCGGGGAAGGAGATCTGAAAGAGAATTTGCAATATGTTAACACAAGGAATGTCTAAATTGGAATTTGTACTACATAAAGAATACTGTTACATAATCACCTTTGTGACCCCGCTGTCTTCTTTTGTAAAGCGCAAGGAATTAAGCTAGAAGAAAACACACGATGCAATAAACAAATACTCAACTGTTCATAACTCAAACCATTTTACTATAACCAAAGGGGTCGTGTATTTTGCCCACCGCTAGTCTTTCCACTCTTGCCTTTAACTATGCTTGCTTGCTGGACCAGCCACACAACTTTATACATCAATTGGAATGTCTTTTGTTCCTTTTCTTTAGCAAGAAAATGTTCCAAAAATTATCCGTTTAAGTCTTTAAACAGAAAGGATTTTTCTTTGAGCAGTTCTTGAAGCAAAAAATACCAATGATTGTTTGCAAAAATTAACTGAAGTGTTCGTGGAGCCATGGTTCTCTTACCCTGATTCAGATGAAACGTCATGCTCTACTTGCCAAATCACAAAGATGCCTGCAGCCATTGCGAGCAGATTTCCTGGTTGCCGACTTGCTGCTGAACGGGGAAACAGGAAGAAGACCGCAGTTTCCGAATCATCCTCCAGATGAAACGAAGGAATAGTGAGCATTTGTGAATGGGCGCGGTCCTCCTTTTATAGAGGGGACCCACCCTTGGATTTTGCCATAGTTCTAGAACGCTCGTTAGAGTGTGACAAAATACAGTGGGCGTGGCCTTAGATTTACCGGTAGTAAAGAAATTGAAGTTGCCGGTAAACATAGGTTGCATCAAGGATTACAAGGCTGAAAAGTATATTTGCATACTGAACTCTAAAGTAAAAGCCTATAAATCTGATTATATCCTCCAACACTTAGCGCAGAGACATATTGGGTATCAAATGGAACTTAGGGCATGCAAAACATAACTCACATTATTCTATGATCATTGAAGCACAGTAAAACCAGTTCCTAGCATGAAAACATCATCAATGCAGTTTCCGATGACAGAACCACCAATAGCGTGCCAAAGGAGTAATTGCATGCATTTTTCCACACAGTTTATGTGACAGGTGACTGAGGTGACTGTGCCCATAGACCGCAGACCACAGCCATGACAACTATTCCTTTAGAATCCAAAATGGAGAAACTCTCTTCTGGAGTTTGGGATCAGGCAAATCCAATCAACTGGAGTGGCTAATGTTCCCGAACACTACCCTTCTATTCAATTACTGGGGCTCCTGTCTGGCTGGGGGTGCAAGATGAGTGGGGATGAACCTCTGTCCTGTCCTGTCATTCTTTCTTTGAAGACCAGTTTGGCTACCTAGCACACGTCCTGCTTTTGTTCTGCAACTTGCAGATCGCCTCATAACAGATATCCTTTGTATGGATGTAGGCCACTTCACAACTCTTCAGAGCAGCTTGGCTCAGTCTTCCAGAGGCTGGCCAAACAGGAGAGGCTGTTGGAAGGCAGAATTTTTGTCAATCAGAAAAGAAAGTTCTAGAACCTATTTTTTATGATAGTTTGAATAAATGTAACCTTGGCAAGTTGTTCGATGTATTCCAGCTATCATGTTCTTACTTGGAAGTATGTTTGTAGCTCACTTTTTATTTTTTTATTTTGAAAGCTTTATTGAAAGAAAGGTCATAAAACAACAAGGTGACATCAGCAAGAACAAAACGAGGGATAAAAATATGGAAAAAGAGAAAAAAAACACAGGCTACTGATGGCACAAGGAAAAAAAATATCAAATAATTTTCAAAATTTTTAGGGGGGAAGAGAGGGGGGAAGGGAGGGGGGAGGGGGGAATAGAAACCAAGTTGATATCAATCATATAAGTATGAGCAAAAACCATTGTTGGCAAGCAAAACAAAACAAATGCACAATAATCAAATAAACAAGAAAATATCATACATAACTGGAATGAAAGAACCAAGAACTGTGAAATCTAAGGAATGAGACTGCAAGCAGGAGTGCAAATGTTCAAGGGGGTTTAAAATTGTCAGAGGAAAGTGGAGTATAACTTCTTTTGGCCGATCGATCTAGGTACAGGGTAAGTGGCAACCAGTAAAGCTCAACATTGTGAGAGGGTTTGCATGAGGAGGCAAAGGCCACATCAAGTCTATGAGAGTTACACAGGAGATTCCACCAACAACTAATGGAGAGGTTCGTAAGGGACTTCCAATTGGAGGCAATGTGTTGGAGCGCAGGGGCCAACATGAGGTCAAGAAGACCAACTGAGTGTGCGGGAAGATTCAAAGAGTCTGAGAGACTCCCAAGAAACACCAGGGAAGTGGAATAGGGAACAGAAAGAGTAAAAATATGGGAAATGCGAGACCAAACCTGTGTCCAAAAAACCTGAACTGAAGGACAGAGAAAGAAAAGATGAAAAAGATCAGCTTCAGGAGTGTTGCATGTCCAGCAGTTAGCATTGCAAGAAGAAAGAAAACGGGAGAGAGAGAGAGGAGAAAGATAGAGTCTATGATAGAAGAAAAATAGGGACTGAGTGAGGGATGCAGCACGAGAAGTCTTCAATGTTTTAGTCCATAGCTTATCCCAGAGAGAAACAGAGCAAGAACATTCCAGGTCTTTTTCCCAAGAGAGTTCTAATTTAGACTTGAGTCGTTCAGGATTAGGAGCAGAAAAGAAGCGATAGATAAGAGAAGCTTTAGGAATAGTGGTAAGAATGGCAAGAAGAGGGGGAGAGGGAAGAGGTAATTCAGCAGATGGGAGAGAATAATAACGATCAAGTACAATTTCCATAAGAATATAGTATTTCTGTGCAAACAAACGAGGGCAGTGAAACTGAGGGAAAGATCAAGGTGAGGAGCCATCAAAAAGGTGATGGACCCAAACAATACCCTTCGACCTCCAAGAAGACCAGGAGATAGGTCTGTTACGTAGTAGAATAAGTGAGTTATACCAGATGGGCAAAAGTAGAAAAGATTTGTGGGAAACTACCGACGTAGAGAATAAGGGCTTTAAGAGAGAAGATGTATGCTTGAATAGTGGAGATATCATATAGGAGGATTTAGAAGTGAAGCGAAGCACATCTTGAAATGAAAAGGGTAATAATAAAGTCTGTTCAATATGAAGCCAAAGGGGGGAAAAAGGAGATATTTCTGATGATAACCACCGAGAAGCCTGACGGAGAGAGAAAGATTTATGATACAGGCGGAAATCCGGAAAATTAACTCCTCCATTCGATTTAGCTTTACGAAGGGCCGAAAGAGATATACAAGCTTGTAGCATCCTGCTTTCATTTCTTCCCTGTCCTTCTTTAGTGTTTGTCATCACTTGCTCAGCAGGCATCTATGATGTCACATAGTGTTCCAATTGTATATGCTTGAAAGCAGGGACAGTTACATCTGAGGCTGAGCTGGAGTCCATCTGCTCCTGGTGGGGTTTCTATTATTGGATCTACTTTATTCTATTTTATCTACATGACCTGAATCTTATCTTCAATAAACCTAATCTGTTTCATATACTGGACTTAAAGACTTCAATTTGTTACAATTTTGTTGTTTCCAAAGAAATTTGGATAAAACAGAGTCAATGCGTTGAAAATAAAGAGCCGGGATATGGACAGGGAGCATGGAGAGCAAATAAATCAAGATCGGAGCAATCATCATCTTGACAGAATCAAGACGACCCCACCAGGAGAGGAAGAGAGGATTCCAGGAAGAAAAAAGACTTCCGATTCTAGAGATAGCAGCGTTCATGTTAAGTTTGATAGAGGATGAAATGGAGTTAGAAAAGAGGTCTCCAAGATATTTTATCTTATGGCTATTCTAAGCGAAACCAGTGGAGGTGAAGAAATGCGGGAGACAAAATTTAGTTAATGGAAGAATCTCCGTCTTATCAGAATTAATTTTATAGCCGGAGACAAGAGAAAACTTCTCAAATTCAGCTAACAAAGAAGGGACAGAGGATACTGGGTCAGAGATAAATAAAAGAAAGTCATCGGCATAAGCAGACAATTTGAGCTGATGGTCTCCATATGGGAAACCAGAAATAGAGGAATTATTGCGAATAGAAGATAGAAAAGGTTCAAGAGCTAAAATAAAAAGAAGAGGGGAGAGAGGACAGCCTTGACGAACCCCACGTCGAAGCGTGAAGGATGAGGTGAGTTGACCATTTACAAGGACTGAAGCTTTGGGCATGGAATATATTAAAGAAATAAAAGAAATAAACTTAGGCCCAAAACCATGCCATCGCGAGGAAGCAAGCAGGAAAGACCAATCGACACGATCAAAGGCTTTTTCAGCATCCACAGAAATAGCTGCTATGGGGATAGAGAGAGAAGAAGCTTTATTTAAAACATTAAGGAAAAGTCTAGAATTATCCGAAGTAAGGCGGCCCTTAACAAATCCGCATTGTTCTATCCCTATGAGATGTGGCATAAAAGGATCAAGACGTAAGGCTAACAATTTGGCAAAGAGTTTGTAATCAACATTAACTAAGGAAATCGGTCGATAGTTCTTACAAAACTTAGGATCGCGACCCTCTTTGGGAATGAGGCAGATAGTCGCATCTTGAAAGGAACCCTGAGTAAGGCCAGCGGAGCAAAACGATTGAAAGAGAGAAAGAAGTTTAGGCAAAAGAAGGTCGGAAAAATGTAAATAAAATTCGACCAGAAATCCATCAGGACCAGGTGTTTTGCCTTTAGTAAGGGAAGACAGCGCAATGGAGAGTTCATGAAGGGTAAAATCCATTTCGATGTCTGAAAAATGAAGTTGGGACGTATCAGGCGTAGGTAAATTATCAAAGTAGGACTGATGAAGAGCTGGTGTAGGAGGGTTCTCGGGAGTGTACAAAGATTCATAAAAGGACTGAAATTGTTCTAAAATATCTTTATCTGTGTGCAAGAGGACATTGAAGGGGGAATAGATAGAGTCTATGAAAGTACGTTCTTTACGCGACTTGAGGTAGTTAGCAAGTAATTTGCCTGATTTGTTGCGACCGCCATAATAACGTGCACTACTCTGGAGGAGAAAGGAGGAGGCCGAATCAGTGGTGAGTTTGTTAAAAGCAATTTTGGCTTGAAGAAGTTCAGAAGACATATGATTTGGGGAAGAAGTATAGAACTGATGCTTCAACGTTTTGATATGGGATAAAGCAACTTTACGCTTTTGAAGAAACTGTTTCTTTTTTTTGGACACAAAATCAATATTGAAACCACGGGCTGTGGCTTTAAAAGAATCCCAAAGGACATGGGAGGAAACATGAGGATCCGAATTGAGCTGGAAGAATTCAGAGGTGAAAGAGCGAAAAGATGAGGAAAATGAGGGTCAGTTAGTAGGGAGGAGTTAAAACGCCAGCGAGAAGACTTAGGGAGAGGGGGGAGGAGGTCAAAGTCTGTAAAAATAGGAGCATGGTAAGAGATTACAATAGGTTCAATTGAGGAAGACAAAAGATTTTGAGATAAAGAAGAGGAAAGAAAAATGTAGTCTAGACGGGAAAAAGAGGCATGTGGAGTAGAGAAGAAAGAAAAGTCTAAAATGTCTGGATGGGTGAGTCTCCAGAAATCTACAAGGTGAGCCTGTGTAATAGTATCCAAAAACTGTTTATGGGGCTTATGTGGGGTAAAGCGAACAGAGGATTTGCGATCTAAGAAGGGATCAATCTGGTTACAATCGCCTCCTAAAAGGAAATAATCATCTTTATGCTGGAGGCATTTGGTAGTAATTGATGGCCAAAAAGAAGAATCAAAGTTTGTGGGACCATAAACGTTAAACACAGTAATTGGAATTGCATTAATAAGAAGCTTAGCTAACACCCAGCGATCTTCATCATCCTTTACCTCTAACACAATCTTACATTTGAGACGTTTGTGAATCAAGATAGCAACTCCATTCTTTTTATGAGAGGCTGGAGAAAATAACACAGTACCAACCCACTGCCGTTTCAACTTCAAGGATTCAAGGTCAGAGAGGTGGGTTTCTTGAATAAGGGCAATATCTGGATTATAAGAAGCAAGATGGGATAGTACTCTCTGCCGCTTAATAGGGTTGTTAAAACCTTTCACATTCCATGAAACAACTTTAAATATTAAAACAGAGTAAACAAGTTAAAGTCAAAAAGTGCGAAACATACTGTAATAGCAATAAGCCAATTCTTTGAAAAAAAAAAACGGAAAAAAGAAACGAAAAGGGAAGAATAAAAAGGGGAAAGGGTAAGAGAGGGGAGAAAGGAAAGGAAGAATAGTTAGCAAAAGGAAAGGAAGAAAAGAGGCAGAGAAGACAGTACAAATCCATAAGGATGACTGCAAAAAACATACCTGTAGGGGAGATACACAGAGGGAGATGGGGAAGTGGTGATGCGTAACAAGACGGGTCAGACCAGGAGCAGAGGCATGACCGCACCGAGACCTCACAGAGCCACAAAGGGATGACACAGGATGTGGGGAACAAGCAAAACCATTCTGTATAAGGGGAGAAAGAGAACTATTAACACGAGGATCATGTGAAACACAACATGTCATATAGGACACAAACAATGCAGAGTACAAAGCATGCAGGGTACCAATTCGTAATATGCAATTATAACATACTAAAGAAAAATGAATGAAGATACGAACAACAGGAACCAATGAAAAATACTGCAAACATGTAAAAATATCAAGTAAGGATAGGAAACGAAAGAACAGTTAAAGACCAGATTCAGAAAAACGTCAATATTGATCAGCCACTAGCAGAAGAGGAGGAATCCATTTCCGGAGTGCTATGCAGAAGGATAAAGTTGCGCAGTTCGCCAGGATCTTGAAAAGTCCAAGTTTTGTTTTGATGGGTCACTCTGAAGGTACAGGTGTGAAACAAGCCATTACGCGCTCCAAGATTGCGCAAAGAAGGGCGCAGAGCTAGAAATTCCTTCCGTCTAGCAGCAGTAGCATTAGATACATCTTGGGCCAGGTACACACGTTGACCAAGCCAGGAAACGTGTATTTTGGCTCTAGCCGCAGAAAGAATGGAAAGAAGATCCGTGAATTTTAAAAGGAGAATGATAATACCACGAGGTCTTGTAGAGGTGGTGGTACGGGAACCCAGTCTGTGAGCCCTTTGGATGCTGATGGCTGTAGAAGGTGACATATCTAGAAGCTTCGGAAGAAAGGTGGTAAAGAAAGTGACTGGGTGATCTCCTTTGATTGTTTCTGGTAAACCATAAATACAAAGGTTGTTCCTCCTGTTGTGATTTTCCAAGTCCTCCGTGTGATGTTGCAGAGAGAGAACAGTATTTTCCAAAGAGGCAATGCGTTGTGTGTTGGAGTTGTCCTCCGGAATTTGCTGCTCAATTGAGGAGATGCGGACGTCCATGACCTCTCACTTGTCCTTTAAAAGTTGCATATCCTTACTTGTTTCCTCGATGAATGGACGCAATGCACGGATCTCCTCCAAAATTAAATCTATGGAGGACGAAGAGGGAGATTTATCTGGTGGAGGAGAATCCTGCTTTAGTCGTTTGATAGATGTCGCAGGAGGTGAAGATTTGGTTGACGAGGCCTGCGTAGGTTAACCATAAGAGAGGGAGCAATCCAGTATTAATCCCAGGAAACAAAGATGTATGGACTTTAAGAATTCCAGCGAAAGAGAAACTGCATTATATAGCGTTACAGCTTAGAGGGACAAGCCATTGCGCATCATAAAGCAGTATGCGTAAAAAGAGCCACTATTGAGACGCAGAGGCACCTCCAAATATTGAAAAAATCACTTTAAGACTGCACAATGGTTCCTGAGGAGGTCCGCAGGTGGTAGAAGGAAGACTGCATATAATTTGGTGAGCATTCACAATATAAGGGTCTAAGAAAGTCAGTTGGGAGCACATTAGCAAGCATGTAGATGGAAATATGTGCACCATGAGAGAACTTGTTTTTGCTAGCAGAACGCAGCATGCTTTATGAACACTCCATATAAAAAAAAGTCATTTGTGAGGATTGCAGGAAGGTGTGTCAGCAACACCGTGAGGAAAAGAAGAAACCGCGGCTCTTAAAAACAGCCGCGGCTCATCAAAATGGCCGCTCCTTTGACATGCAACAATTGCGTCGCAAGTTAGTGGCATTGAAATATTAAAAAGGGCTTATTAGGGATGGTAGACAGTATCCCAATGCTCACCGCAAGTTTCGATGCCAAAATGCATGGGGCAGCAACGAGAAGGGTCTCTTCTGTTCACGGAGGCTGCAACGACCGGTGGCGCTGAGGTAACTTTAAAATGGCGGTTCCGTGAAGCGCGACAGTCACGTCGCGAATTACCCTGAAAAACGGCACATGAAGAGCAGTCGATATAACCCAGGTGCTCACCGCAGGTTCCGCTCTCAGAAGCTGGCAAGTCACAGCAAAAACAGTTCCCGTCACATCGGAAAACTGCTTGGAGGTGCTGCAATGCGGCAGAGCTCCGCAACTAGCCGGCCATCTTGCGCGGCATCCAAGCCACGCCCCCCTTGTAGCTCACTTCTTCAAATAGCTATACTTTATTAAAGCATCCCCATGTTAACCAATTGAGCCAAGGTGTTACAACAAGGAAAAATAAAATTGGCTGTTTTTTCCTCACCAGGGCATATAAAACATATTTTATATCATCCCTGCTTATAGTTACAAGGCACTCTAACTCTGGTGCACCTTAGGGGTGACATATGTACAATAAGGTAGTTTAAGACTTTGGAAGTACCTTTAATTCCAGAGTTGAATTTGCATATAATTCACTTTTAAAAATAGCATGCAATGTAAGGCTGTCTTAAAAATGACAGCAGCCAACACATCAGTGAACACAAGTGCATTAAATCTGCTAGGCCTCTAAACCTGCATGCCCTACCATATACTGTGGGCTTACAGCTGGTTTCATACAAATTGTAATTACACCTAATCACCTAACACCTTTTACACAGAGCACTGGCCCTGGGTCTGGTTAGCAGAACTCAGGGCACAATCAGAGTAATTTACCACCAGTATCAATCGAAAAATGGGGGTGGGGAAGACCAAACCTCCTGAAGATCGAGGACCATTTTCATTGAGGGAGTCCACTTTTATATTTTACCAGGTAAAGCCTTTACGAGGATATTGAGGCTGTATTTCACATTTGAAGAATCATTAGTCGTCAGAAAAATGGCATATACATTATTGCACATTGCAAGGGAAGCCCCCAAAAGATTTAACCTAGTAAGTTGCTTTGGATATAAGAATCTCTTCTATCCCCACGACAAGAAAAGACAACTCAAAGTTTGTAAAGTTACCATACATTAGCTTGCTCTCTCTCTCTTAGTTGTAGGCTTGCAAAATTTTGAGCTATTGCCTACTTTTAATCCGACTCCTTGTTCCTGCACCTCTTAGCTATCAAGACTTATCTTCAAAGTATGCTTCATCAATAATGACTTAAGAACAATAATGATCAGAATCACAATTCTGGAGGGCATTTATGAACACTTTAAATTATACTAATTTAATCCATGTTCGGCACTACTAAAGGCCTGATTCAGATCTGGGTCGGAAAACTCTCCGACCGAGCCGGATCCGGAGTCTTTTCCGACCAAGCCAGACTCCTGCAGTCCAACAGTGCGAGTATGATGCGGCTGCATGCTGCCGGACTCAGTTTGGTCGGACTCCCATAGTAGTTAATGGGAGCCCGTCGAACGACGCGTACATGGGCTCCCATTGACTGAATGGGTATGGCGCGCACAAAGGCGCCCCCTACAGTGGGTACACATCGGTGCCATCCGCACCTTACACGCCTGTGTTGGGGGGACCCTTGGATCTCCCCCTGTGTCTGAGTTGGAAGACTGCGTGTGACAGGGGGTCCGACGCAGACCCCCAAAGGCAACATCCAGGATGTTCTGCGAGCCAGAAACGTCAGCTCGAACCGCCTGTCCGACGCGTGCATCGTACTGGCTTGGTCGTAAATCGCATCCATTGCACGGCACGGTTTGCTTACGGACTAGATGTACAGGGTGGTTTGGACCCGGCAACGATTCGGTCGGTGATTTTCGTGTTACTAGCTCACTCGTACAGCTGTAGACGCGGAAAACACGTGTACGGCTCATATTTTTTCCAGGCGGATAGCGTTTGGTGCACTTATGAGCGAGATCGGAATCGGGCCCTAAGAGTAGAATCATGCAGATGTCAGCAGGGCCTCGCTCCTTTGCTGTATGCATGTAATGAACATTGCAATAAGCCGGTTGTCTACTAAAACCTCCAAAAGCCCAAACAATAAAGAAGATATGCGCTAAATAGAATTTACCACGTTAAGGATTGTAACTGAATATAACTGGGCAATGAAACATGTAGTTTGGGGATGAAAATGAATTGGATTTTAAGATTGATGAACAAAATAAAATACAGCTAAAACATGAGCTTTAATATAATGTACAACAATTAAGGTGCAGTGTGAATATCATTTGGAGAATTTTTTGTGGAAATTGGATAAAATCACAGACAAACGGTATGTTTGGTTTGAAAATCCACTTATTTTACAGTTGTATTTGTAACCGAGATTGGATCCTGCTAAAATATAAAGCATGTTGCCTGCTACAAGAAAACATGCATGCATATCATAACAAGGCATAAACCACCTTATGTTCATTATTTAGGTAACCTTGCCAATTGGTGTCATTTACATGTCAGATGGAACAGCATAGGTAGGTGCTGTCACACGCTTCCGACAGTCAACCAAATTCACAAAACATGCTCCTTCCTATCTTCAGGTTTGTCAAGGAATATGCAATGCATGCCTACATGCAAGACTTGGCAAGAGAACTTTACAAATAGGGCCAGATGTTCGAAGCTTCTTTCATCTTGCAAAAGGGCCGATTTGCAGAATCAGGCCATTTGCAACCGAAAAATAGCATTTTTAAATGTACAAAGCCCTATTTGCGTATCAGTAAGCTATTACCAAATTGCCAATTGGGTTTGCGATTAGGTATTAGGAAGGGGCGTGTTTAACTTTAAATTGATGGTAATCCATTCACAAATGTGAAGAGGTCCCCAAGGGACCCCTTCCCCTCTGCGAATGTGTGTGTAAAAATTCTTTTAATGCCCAGGGACCACTGCTTACTCTTAAAAATGAAAAGAAAATGTTTCATTATTTTTATTTTTGAAATGCATCCCATTTTCCTGCATTTCCCAACAAAAACGTTGCTTTATTTGAAAGCAAACACAGACATGGTGGTCTGCTGTCCCTAGCAGGCCACCATCCCTGTGTTTTTAGCGATTCCCAATGGGTCGCAAAATGCGACCTACCTCATGAATACTAAAGGATACATGTTTCAATTTTGGTAATAATGATTACCTAATTGTGATTTGCTGCAAATCGCAATTAGTTAATCGCTATGCCTAATGTATGAAACTCAATGAGTTTCATTTAGCGATTCCTAATAAGTTGAAAATCGACCTACTTAATGAATATTAATGAGGTAGGTCGCAATTTGTGACCAATTGGGAATAGCTAAAATCAAAAGGACGGTAGACTGCTGGGGTCAGCAAACCACCATGTCTATGATTTCTTTTAAATAAAGCAATAATTTTTAATAATTGTAGCTCATTTTCCCTAATGGAAAATGGATTGCATTAAAAAAAGACAAATGACAATTTTTCCTTTAGTTTTTCAAGAGCAGGCAGTGGATTGCTTTGAAAAAATGTTTTCGCCACCATTCCCAAATTGCAAATGTGTTACCTTCTACTGGAATTAGGTGGTAAAATACAAATGTTTACAACCCCATTTTTGTCCAGTATTAGGAAGGGATGCCCTGAACTTGCCCCTTCCTAATTCCCAATTGGTATGTATTCCCAAATCCATATGCGATTTGGTAACATGTTTCTGAATTGCACATTGGATTTCAAAGATACCAAAATGCATTCTACTGATCGCTTACGTCTCGATTCTTCGCATAGGTCTATTTGCACCCGGTAAAATGCATGATACATTTGGCTCCTAATGAGGTTGGTCAATTGTAACCCACTGGGAATAGCAAACAGTGTAAAACACACTGATGTACATAGCTGTTTGCGATTTCCTAAGAGCAAAACGCAAAAATGAGCTATTAGGAAATTGCAAACAGAAGTCTATGTACATCTGGCCCCTCGGGCTGTACATTGCAACTTACAACCCACATTTACAACTTAAAGACAAACACATAAACCTGCTTAACTCTATTATTGGGGAGGACATTTATGATCAGCAGATTTTGTACAGTGCAATATAGAATACACCTTACCCAGCTGTTCTACATTCCTAAATGTTAAGCCTTAAACCATGGAGGCTTCTAGCACAGTAGCACATTTGGTCAGCACATCTCGCAGTTAGCGTAGCCCATTCTGTTAATGTTGTTAACATGGAAATTTGTGAACAACTTGGAGAGCAAAGGTTAAACAAATACAACAAATCAGAAAGATAACAGTACCATCAGTTATTTACAGTGTATCGCTAAAACTGCCAGAGACAGCCAATCAAAAAAACATCATCATAAATGTGAGCTTATGTACCTTTGTGAGGGCGTATTTCAAGTTAAATCGATTTTTGAAAAGCGTAAATGACCTATATTATTTCACCACCTTCACTGTGTTGTCAGCACTTATGAGCAGCCCGTATAGGCAATAGTGTACTTAGTATATGGACTTAGCATAACGCATAAGCTAGCCGGATGAGAGTGAGGCAAGAACAAATAAGGATTACGAATGTAGGAAGGTTAGAAAATGCGAGCCCTGCTCTGTCTGATGTCTGTACAGAAGATTTTTCTTTAGTTCTAAATCTAAGATTAAAATATCCTCGTTTTAGCCTTCGAGTCACTTAAAACTCGAGGAACTTCGTAACGAGCAGGAGGTGGAGAAAGAGATGTGAAGCATATAGTTAAAGGGCTCAGAAGAATTGATGGTTGCTGGGTTGTCAAAATGTTCTTCAGAACGTTTGAGGAGGAAAGGTTACAAAAAACGAATCGAAAGCTGTTTCGCTGGCTAAAATCGAAAAGCTCTTTATGAAAAAGAAAAGATTTTTGGGGACCTTTAACACGTATCAAGTATGTAAAAGTAGTTTTAGAAAAAAAATGGTTGGCTATAAAATGAAGGTTCCTTGGATCAGCAAGTCAGCTCTATCTACTACAGAGGTTAGACAGCCAGCACTCCGGTAGCTGGCGAAGCTAAGTGTTATTTGATGCACGTGACCTGTTTTATAATTTTGACTTATCACATGTACTGAACTCACCCTGCAGCTAAAGTTAGAAAAATCAGGGCCGCATCATGGTCTAGTTGTTGGTGCCGCAGCAGCGCGAAAGGGGTCTGTGCCCCTCTTTGTGGCATCGTAAGCGCTTTCATTGACTCAGATCATCCTGAGTTAATGCGTGTTGCTCACAACAGAGCTCCGAAACACGAGGTCGTAATTGCTACTTCATGGTTTCGAACTGTTGTCTGAAAAACAAGCATTCATTTGTAGTTATTTAGGGGATAATTACGAAGAAGGCACACAGTCCAGCGCAGCGCAGCACGTCACCTTCCTGCGCTGCACCGTGTGACAGGAAAAGAGCAGGAATAAGTCGTATTCAAGGCAATATTGCACATTCCTGTCCTTTTCCCTGCGAAGGTACCCTTTTAGCAGGCTAGCCCTAAAGCAGGCACCCTTGCACCATGGTCCCAGGGTGCCTACGTTGCATGCAGGATTGCTTTTGTGCAGAAGGTGCACCTTTCTCCACAAAAACAAAAACAATCCTGGGAAGCATATTCCTTTTGCTATGCGTGCTGCAGAATGCATCACACATAGAAAGAGAATAGATGGCATACAAAGTGCACTCACCCCATCAACATTTTCTCTTATTCTCAATAGAGACACCTGAGTCTTGTTTGGTTTTCACAGTGTGTACATTTTTATTAAATTACAGTTCTAGGCCAATTGCTCCTAAATTACAGTTCTAGGCCAATTGCTCCATTGGCCTCTTTTATTTATTGTAACTTCTTTAAAACGTTGTTTATCAACATCACAGTATTCAAATACTCACACGTATATACATAGTCATTCTATTTACAGCCCGTTCTCCAAAGGGGCTTGCTTGACCTTCGGGCTGTGCCAGCAGGCCACAACCAAGTTAGCCTGCTCTCCTTAAGTTAACCGCCCTCCGGTCAACAGAGCCGCAGGTAAATAATATGCCACCACTTGTGGCCACCAACGGCTTCCAGGATAGGGCTAGAGAATCCAGGGCCGCCAGCAGGTCAGCCCCAAATCTCCCGCCAGCCCAGAGCCCATGATGATTTTTAAGACCTGTTCTGGGGTAAAAAATGGCACTGACCAAAGGAGTCCCTGTGATACATCTTGTCCAGGACCCCGCCACAGGGCGAGATGCTTACTGGCGGACTCAACCTCTCCCCCTGCCCTCCAGAGCTTCCGAGATGGCCCCTAGTACGGTTTGTATGAAAAGTTCATTGCCCGCATCAGACAGGTGTACTCCATCCGAAGCGTATAGCTCCGGCCTAGACGTTTGTATTAATTTGTGCCTAATGGTACGAATGCTCGATTTCTGAAGTATTTCTGCAACTGACTGATTCAACCTTTTCACAGACTTATTCACCGCTTTTGTAGGCGCGCCCGTGCCCATACCTGCCTCGGAATGACTTCGGACCATAGCAAGATCGTATTCGGCAGCATATTCTTGATTGCTGCTAAAGCAGTGAACAGTGACTCTTTTACGCCCCTTCTTCCCGCCGGGATCATGTCGTGGCCTCCAGAGTGCAGCACTAATAGGTCGGGGGTAGGCATACCTCTGTTCATGGCCGCCCGCAAATCGTTAGGAGCGTCGGCTAAATGTTGTCCACCTATCCCCACCCAATGATGGTCCCATCCTTGTGCCTCCCCCGCTTTTCCCACGTGCGATTTCGTGAAGGCCAACCCCGCCCTGCGAATAAAGGAGTGGCCGCACCAGTATATTTGGGGTCTTTGAGATGCGGTACCTAGGGCAAATTTGAAATGAAAAACACAATCAACACTACCTGTGTACGATAGGGGAGGCACGCTGCGACACTCAAACTAATTGCGGGCGAACGTAACGCTCATAACACGCTGACTTCCATCGACCTAACCTCTTAATCATTTCTTCTGGGAGCCCCAGGCCTGCCGCTGTAGTTGCTGCCCCGATACGGAATGAATGGGATGTGAAGTCGGTTGAGTCTACGCCCAACCTTGTCAATGCCAGCTTAACCACCCTTGTGAACTGAAATCTGGTGAGGGGTAAACGTCCCTGTGGAACAGGACTCTGTCATCGCCCCCTTGTGGTCTCATTTGCAGGAATTCCCCTGTTAATCTTACTGGACAGTATGTCACCCCCACTACCCTGCCTAGTTGCAACCATGTCCCCTTACCCAATGGATCTGTCTTTGATCTCCGGACCCTAACTCTCAGGACGTCTCCTGCCACAATCAAGTCCCCACACCTTATGCCCCCTTCCCTATCTGCCTTAGAGGCAGGGAGCAATTCCGAGATCCTGAGTGCCCCGCAAAAGGCTAGAACGTAGGCTACCCTGAATAACTGAGTTTCGTATGGGGAGAAGTAAATCTTGGGCAGGGCCTCCAGGATATTTACCAGCCTGCTCACGTCTATGGGTCTTCTTGAATCCTTCACCCCTGGGGTTAAACGTTCCCATCCCTTCACAGCTCTCCTCACTCTCTGGTCCTTTGTAGGGTCTGTCACCCCTCTTAAGCCAGCATAGAATGCCATTGCCAACAATTGTCTTTTCATCATCGCCACTGATTTCCCGCTAGCTCTCTGTTGTACTATAA
Organism: Lissotriton helveticus; assembly: GCF_964261635.1. Classification (NCBI taxonomy): domain Eukaryota; kingdom Metazoa; phylum Chordata; class Amphibia; order Caudata; family Salamandridae; genus Lissotriton; species Lissotriton helveticus. The sequence goes on from NC_136060.1 coordinate 236,345,230, forward strand.
AGCCCAAGACGCTCAAGAGTGAGAATGTCTCTACTAACCCCGCCCCTCTTAAGTATTCTCGGTAAAACTGCCATGACCTCTCATACATACTCTTAGTCTTGGGGGCCAGGGTTGCTGTTATCAACTCCGGGGCTGCGGGACACCAAGCTTCCATAGCCCTGCCGGGAAGTTCGTCATCTCTCTGTCTGCCTGCGGCCAGTGTGTGCGGAATTCTGCCAACTTAAAACGGGACAAGACATCAGCGGCTTGGTTGTCTACCCCGGGAACATGCTTTGCAGTAAAATGTACATTGCGATGCAGACATTGCAACACTAATTCTTTCAATAAGCGCAGCACCCATGTGCAAGTTGCTCTCCGATTGTTGATTGCCATAACCACTGACATGCTGTCTGACCAGAAAACAATGTGCCTGTTTGCGAGCATATCTCCCCACAGGTGCAATGCCCCAACTATAGGAAACAGTTCTAAGAAAGTAAAATTGCGTGTCAGACCCTGTCGTGCCCATTCCTCTGGCCAATGCTGCATGCACCACTTGTGGCCCAAGATTGCCCCGAAGCCTACACTACCTGCCGCATCAGTGAACAATTCAAGCTCTGCGTTCGAGGAGCTCTGTCTCCGCCATATCACGGACCCATTAAAGTTCTCTAAGAAGTCCTTCCAAATGTTCAGGTCATTCCTCACTTCCGCTGACAGCCTAACTCTATGATGCTTAGCTCGCAGTCCTGACATTGCCCTTGCTATGCTCCTAGTGAAGGCCCTGCCCATCGGTATGACTCTCAAGGCAAAGTTCAGTTGTCCTACCAAGACTTGTAGCTGATGTAATGTGACCTTCCTTGTCCCCAAACAGGCGTCAATAGCATCCTTGAAGGCAGACACCTTCGACCTGGGTAGCCTGCAGACCCCTTCTCTAGTATCGATTTCAATGCCTAGGAATGTTAGACAGGAAGTTGGCCCTTCAGTCTTTTCAGCTGCCAGAGGTACTCCCAGGGCTTTTGCCAGTTGCTGGAAGCCCAGCAGGGCCTTCCTGCATGACTGCGAACCCTGAGGTCCCATGAATAGAAAATCGTCTAGATAGTGTACCACCGCATGGGATTTGTCTGTAGAAAGGAATTGCTCCACCGCCCATTCTAGGAACCTGGCAAAAGACTCGAATACTGCGCAAGCAATTGAACAGCCCATGGGCATGCAAAGGTCAATGAAATAATCTCCTCTGAAGGTGAAACCCCAAAACTTAGTATCCTCCGGGTGTACTGGCAGGAGCCTTAAAGCCCCTCCCCCCATGTCCTGCAATTTTTGGATTGCCGTTAACCCTGGGCGTAGTGTGCGGAGTGGGGCTCCGCGGAGCTACGCGAAGTGGGCACAGAACTACGCCCACCCGCGCACTCCGCGTAGCCCCACTACACGCCGCCCGCCTCCCTCCCGCCCTCCCTAAATACTTAAATAAAAGTATAGAAAGCTTTTAAAAACACTTACCTTGTCTGCCGCGTCCCCGGGGCTCCCTCTCGCCGTCCCGCGATTCGCGCCGCCACCGATTCAGATACTAATGCGCATGCGCGGGCGCCCGCGCATTTCTTATGAGAAATGCGCATGCGCGGCCGCCCGCGCATGCGCATTAGTATCTGAAATGGTGGCGCGAATCGCGGGACGGCGAGAGGGAGCCCCGGGGATGCGGCAGACAAGGTAAGTGTTTTTAAAAGCTTTCTATCCTTTTATTTAAGTATTTAGGGAGGGCGGGAGGGAGGCGGGTGGCGGCCGGCTACGCACCGTCTGCGGAGCGCGCGTAGTGCCGCCTGGCTACGCCCGCTACGCAAAATGCGTAGGAGACGGCACTACGTGCACTCCGTGCACGGAGCGTAGCTGGCCGCCCACCCTTAACTGCCGTGTCAAACCTTGTATAGCGCACCGTGCATAAGTCTGGGTCGAGCTTGTCATTGACGGATAGCCCTGGGGGGCTTGACAAATTATGTATTAGTCGGAATTTCCCTTTCTCTTTTTTAGGCACTAACCCTAGCGGGGAGCAGACAAGATCAGGTTTTGGCAATTGTTTTAAGGGACCCGCCACCCTCCCCAAGGCAACTTCTTTCATTATTTTCTTTCCGGCTGCTTCCATGTTCTGAAGCACTGAGCTCTGGTTGCGCGGGGGGACATTGGTGGGAGTAGCTGAAGACGGGATACGGAAGCCAGGCATGAAACCATTTGATAGAAACAGAGCATCTTGTAGCTTGTCGTACTTGCTAAGGAGGTGTGTCAGCACATGTCTCTTAATGGGTGTTGGCAGATTTTACGGATGTCTGAGGGGGCCGGACGTTAGCTGGAGCCTGAGTCGGCTGTTCCTTTGGTCTTCCTGACTTCTTAAAGCATCTGACCTCTGGATGAGATGGACCCCCACAGAAGGAGCAGCAATGCTTGAATCTACACGTAGTCCCTCTGGTACACTCATTCTTGTTATACAGCCAACAGGCCTGCTTTTTATCTCCTGCCCCCCTGTCGCTCCGAAAGGACTGATTGTGAGAAGGGTAACTAGTCTTAGTCACAGGTGCGGAGGAATAAAACACCGCATGCCATACATTAATCTCGCGTTGGTCCCATGCTATCTCGGGATGTACTGCCTTCATTTGCCTGAACTTGGTGTCGTATTGCAACCAAGCTGTGCCTGGGAACTCAGAGGTCGCCCCATGTATCAAAGATATGTAACTGATTATCTGAGGGGCCACTGCGGGATACCTTTCTACCATGATGGCAGCGTAAATGGCGAATCCTGTAATCCAATTCCTTATAGACCATTCAACATAAGCCTTCTTCTGCTTGTACTCGCCTTCCTTGCCTGCCCTAGTCTTACCTGGAACCACCCCTGCATTAATGAGATTGAATACGTCAATATATTCTCCCTTTAGAATCTTTTCTTTGGTGTCTGAGGGTACATGCCATGTGATCTCTGCGGATGGCGATAAAGTCATGGACGAGGAACCGTAAATTAAAGGGCTGTAAGCCAAAGACGACTGCCCCGTTGGCACCGGCCCTCCCTGAATCTGATTAACTGCTGGCCCTGCCAAATTTGCGCCGGTGTTTGTTGTTTGCCCCTGCGGGCACAAGGCTACTACATTCGGGGATGGACCCCCATAACAACTGGTCCTACCAATCCCGGGTAAGCTGTGGAGAGTACCATTGTGCTAGCAGGGCAATTACTAATTGCCTGCCCGTGTGAAGTTGACGCTAATACACTTGGTGATTGCGCTACCCCACCAGACTGCACCCAGACTTGTGCAATTCCACTACCCGGCTGTGCGACCACTGGAGGTAAGGGTGCTTGAGCACCGGGCGCCTCCGCATTAGCGACGGGCGCAGCCCCGGGCTGCGCAATGTTAAACTAAGTGTTACTTCCCCCGCTTGGGCCCGCCTGCGGGATACTGTTTCCTTTGGTTGTGTTAGGAATCAAATCTATTGTCTCGAGCACCTCCTTCTCACCTGAGGATGTTGGTTGTCACTCGACTGCCCTGGGCTGCTTTTCCTTGGAGGCCTCTTTAAAACGTTCCGGTGTGCGACGAGCTCGCTTGCCTCGCCCTCTTTCCTCTTGGGCTTCCGCTCTTGCCCCTTCTCTCATTGTCTTCAACGCCCAATCAACGCTTTTTTCTTTTGTGAACTCCAGCAGCTCCGTCAATGCCAGGTAGTCATCCTTTTTGGTCGAGGACCCCTTGCCCTTCGTTGGCTGTTTTGGCGGCATTCTGCACTTAATAAAAATAGAAATGTGTTAGACCTTCTTTTACTGACAAAAACACACCCTTCCGGATTGGCCACCCGTTTGTTACCTGGCGTCAAGATCCTTATTTTCATTAAAATTAAAGCAAGTTGAGCGCTCTGAGTATGCAGCTAAATAGCGCTACCCTGCTTTGTTTTCTAATTTTTGTATGCAAAGCCTGAGCCCCCCGTGACTGCCCCCTCCGTTTGTATGCACTGAGGGTTAAAAAACGTAGCGCTAGCATAGCCCAAGATGATGGCCTCATTTTTTATCTTCTCGGGGTGTACCACTATTCCCAACTCAAGGACATTTCCCTGACCAGTACTGGTATCGAACCTGCTTGCCTGGCGTAAACCACCCCCGCTCTAAACAAGCACGCTAACCGGCCACTGGAGTGCGTCCGATGCGGACCGTTCTGTTATCCCTATCTGAACCAGGGAGCCGCGCATCCCGTCAGCCTTCACATTGGATTAAGCTATTAGTAACAAAGAAGTAACCGGTGCAGCGCGGTTCGCTTTCGCTACTTCAAAGGAACCGAGCCGCATGCCTGGACCTTCGGAGACTCGCTTCCCATTGGCCAAACATGTAGCTCAATATCCGCTGCGCCGGACAAAAAACCGTGTTTGCCACCTAACTCGGCACAAACAACAAAGTCATACCGCCGATTCGGCCAAGTCAACGCACCGACTCTTGGGAGGTGAAGTGGACAAAAGAGGGGGCGTAACTTGAAGCGCTGGCTTTTCAAGCCTCGCGCCTCCGAACTGCTTCCGGGTCACTCTGTCGGGACTTTCGACGTGCCCCAGCTGCCGCGACACGGTTCACGGGTCCACCAGGACTTCCTCTGTGACGTCCGACTCTTGGGAGGCGAAGTGGACAAAAGAGGGGGCGTAACTTGCTGCCTACTTTTTACCTTCTCCCGCTCTATGCCAAATTTATATAGTGAAGAGGCAGTCAGCAGTGGATCTGATAAAGTAGATTTATTGCAGGAAAACAAGACACCTTAAACAGTCACCAACAGGAGCAGACAACAAGGCAACCGTCTTCTCCAGCACCATGTACAAACTCCCCTAGGTTCCCCTTATGACAGCCCTACATTCTAACAGTATCTACTTACATTCTAGTAGAATTACATACTAACATTCTTCTATGACTAACATCAGAATACTATACAGAGCACATGACTTTACAGCAATGAGCTCATGCTTTCATCCAAAAGTCTTGAGACCAGTAGGGGTGAGTAGTTCGCTTCCCACTCCCTACATACTATACACACATGCGAACACTACTTACACAGTTATACTACAGCGGCTACTATCCTACAGCACCCAGAGCCCATCACTTTACAGCAATCAGCTTCCATGAGTACTTCGCTTCCTGCTTCCGGTATAGTATAAACACATGGTAGCGGTCAGTAATTCACTTCCCACTCCCTGTATGGTAGAAACGCCTACTAACACTAGTTGCACAGACATACTACAGCGCCCAGAGCCCATCCCTTTACAGCAATCACCTCAGTTTGATCCCCAAGTTTTCACACCGGTAGGCGTGAGTACTTTGCTTCCTGCTTCCGGTATAGGATAAATGCACAATAGCGGTCAGTAGTTTGCTTCCCACTCCCTGTATTGTATAAACGCCTGCTAACATTACTAGCACATGTATGTTACAAAGACCAGAGCACATCACTTTACAGCAATGAGCTCACGGTTTAGGCTCTCGGTTTCATACCCGAGTATAGCAGCATATCATCTCAGAACCATGACACTCTGAGCAACGCTGCACTTTCAGACCGGTAAGAGTGACTACTTCGCTTCGCACTCCCCCACAGAGGTTATAGTGCTCCTGCCCTCCTTTCCTACTTTTTTCACTCTTTTTTCCCCTTACTCGCTTCAACGGAATCACAAAATGTCGGCCAACCCTTCCTAGTTGCAACCGCTTGCAGCCCTGTAAATTTCAATATTTCTCCAAAACCTCTGAACGGATTTACACCAAATGAACAAAAGTGTGCGATCTAGACCAAGACCCTTCTCCCTGCCAAATTTGAGGTAATTCCGATCACCCATACAACCTGTAGCCTTGTTTAAAGTTTTCTATAGAAATTACCATGGAGAAAACACGTTTTGGGACCCCCCTTTTATTTCGGCCCCCCCTTGACCAATCAGCCCCAAACCTTCAACATGTGAGTTGATATGAACAATGAATTTGTTCAGCAAATTTCATGAGGATTCATCAAACAATGCTAAAAATAATAAGCAAAACAAAAACTGCTCTTCCTATGGAAACTTGGTCCTATAACTATAACTACCTACGAGCGACCGCCAGTAGGTAATATATATTTGAGATATCATCAGTGATGTCACTGACCATGTCATGAAGGATGTAATATGTGACATCATCAGCAGTGGATTGCGGGTGCGCGAAATATAGTTAGTACAACTAACTATATAGGAGCAATTTCAATGGTTTTGTATGAGTGAAATGTCCAGCTAACTATAACACCCCTAAAACTTATAGTTTTTTGAGTGAATTTCAAAGGTTTTTTAAATGCTAATTCCTAACTATATAAGCCCTGAAACCTATGTTTTTTTCAGTACATTTCAAAGGTTTTTTTAATGCTAAATCCTAACTATATAAGACCTGAAAGCCCACTAGGAATCTCCAGTATGCGCCAGGGGACTGCATTGCAGAGAGGTGTACTGAAGCCACGCCCCTTTTTACACCTTTCTGCAACGCAGCCCCCGTGCATGTTTGAAGAGGGGGAACTAATTCCCCTTGCATACTGGGGGCCCACGGGGGCCAACTAGCCCACCTTGAACCTCCAGTATGCGCCAGGGGGCTGCAATGCAGAGGTGTAATGAGGCTATGTCCCTTGTTACACCTCTCTGCAAGGCAGCCCCCTGGCGCGTTTGCAGAGGGGGAACTAATTCCCCTTGCATTCTGGGGGTCCCTGGGGGCCAACTAGCCCACCAGGAGCCTCCAGTATGCGCCAGGGGGCTGCATTCCAGAGAGGTGTAATGAGGCCACACCCTTTTTTACACCTCTTTACACCTCTCTGCAACGCAGCCCGCATGCATGTTTGAAGAGGGGGAACTAATTCCCCTTGCATACTGGGGGTCCCTGGGGGCCAACTAGCCCACCTGGAACCTCCAGTATGTGCCAGGGGGCTGCATTGCACAGAGGTGTAATGAGGCTATGCCTCTTTTTACACCTCTCTGCCACGCAGGCCACTGGCGCGTTTGCAGAGGGGGGACTAATTCCCCTTGCATACTGGGGGTCCCTGGGTCATATCTGCCCAAACGCCGAAATTCCAAACGATTGAAAATGACTTTTCTTGAGAAACATTTGGATTTGGATTATCATGTCCTATACTTTGGAATTTTTGAAAGACTGACTTTGAGGATGCTAAAAATTACTCAAGTCTGCCCGAATTGTGTGGGTAAAATTGATACCTAGTCACTTTGAATAAGAATGAGCGGCATATAAGCAATAGTCAAGAGCGCCAAGAAGGAATGGGACCAGAACAAGTGGGAGGAACTTTTAACTTCCTTAGCTTTAAAGGACTCCCGGAAATTCTGACGTATAGTAAATAGGGGGTGTGAAGATCTAGCTCCTGCAATACAACCAAACATTGCCCCAAGTGCTTGGCAAGAACATTTCCAATCACTCTATACAGAGGAAAATGGGGCCAGAGGCTATTCACCCCCTCCAGTTCAAATTCAACCAAGAGGGCAACTCTTCACAGAAAAGGAGGTTAGAGCCGTGATCACAGGCCTACCATCGGGCAATGCCCCCGGTTTTGATGGTCTGCCTGGTGACCTGTTCAAACAGGAGCCGGAGGTATGGACCCCCTATCTGCTGGTACTATTTAACGATGTTCTGAGGGGCATGGATGTGCCCTGTACTTGGTTGGGAGCGGAGGTGGTCCCCATATTTAAAAAGGGCTCCCCTCTACTCCCAGCTAACTATAGGCCCATCAGCCTCATAGACGTGTCCCAGAAACTTTTTGGGAGGTTAATACTAGATCGGCTCCAGAGTTGGCTAGAGGAGCATGCTATTCTGAGCCCATATCAGGCAGGTTTTAGAACAGGGATATCAACAACTGACCAAATATTTCGTCTTAACCTCATCTATTGGAAGACCGCATTAGTCGAGAGGAGCAGCTTGTACACTGTGTTTGTGGACTTAAGAGCTGCCTTCGACTTGGTCCCTAGACCAAAATTATGGAGAGTCTTGGCAGAGATGGGTGTCCTGGCAGAAATTCTATCCATATTAATTAAACTCCACCAGAACAACTTTGCTCGTGTCAGGTGTGGAAGGAATGGGGACCTCACAGACAAATTCCCCGTTGACAGAGGGGTTAGACAGGGTTGTGTTTTAGCATCGACCCTGTTCTGCCTCTTTGTCAACGGGGTGATTGATCACCTGACAAGGATTCCAGACATTGATGCTCCCAAGTTGGATGGCAGCAGGGTGCCCGCTATTATGTTTGCGGATGACACCCTGTTGGTATCTGAATCCTCCACGGGAATCCAAAGGATATTGGATGGATTTCTTGATTTCTGTACAGAAAGGGGACTTGAGATTAATGCCCAAAAAACAAAATACATGGTCCTAAATCCCTTTCAATCAACACAACCAAATCCCCTGCTTGGCTCGGTTCGTCTGGAGAGAGTCAATACCTTTGAGTACTTGGGGGTAACTATTAACGAGAAAATGACCTGGGACACACACATAACCAAATGTAATTTAAAATTGGGGCAGCTAGTGGGAGGGATATCAAGGATGGTTAAGAATTCCACATATCGTCCACTGAGTCCAATCATCCAAATTTATAAAGCACAGGCCCGAGGGGCAGTTACATACGGGGGCGAACTTTGGGGTCACACCACCTCCCAGAAACTGTTGCTTACCGAAAACAAATTAATCAGGTAGTTGGCATCCCTTCCCGCAAGCACGCCCCTGCTGCCCCTGAGATTGGATTTGAACATCAGGCCAATTGAGGACGAATTGGGACTCAAGCCGTTAACATTCTGGCGAAGAATATGGAGCAGCATTGACCTTGTCAAATACAGGACTGAGCTCGAGGAGTTTCTAAATACACCAAAAACTAACTCCATTCCTTGGTTATCCTATATAAAAAGATCATTTATGTCACTTGGCTTACCAGAATTATGGAACGACCCGATAAACGCATGTAATAGGATTACACAGCAAGATCTCTCAAAGGTTTATTATAACTCAAAACTGTCTGCTGCCGTGAACAGCACGCGGGTGGGTTCTTTGACCAATCTATTTATCCAAAACAAAGATTTTTACTTCCTTGAGTGCGTTTTGGACGGAATGAACCCACCGCTTGCGAGGAAATTCTTCATGCAGTGGAGATATGGAAACCTCCTACTAAGGTCATTCACGAGCTCATGGTCCTCGCCTACGACCACAGAACGATGCCCGGGGTGTGACTACTATCGAGAAAATGACATACATGTGGTACTCTTTGGTCAATCCTATCAAAAAATCAGGAAATAATGGCTGATTCCCCTCCTCAAAAACATGGGCTTCGGAAAATTTTTACCGGCATATAGAATCTTGAAGACTGATTCCTCCCCACAAATTGTTTTTGTAATGGCAAAATTCTTAAATGCAATGTGGCATGCACGTTCTCGTATTATTAAGCTGAATCCAGATTTTTAAATATGCATTAACAAATTTTACTTAACAAATTATAACTTGATTATTCACCTAAGACCAACTTTTAACTCTTATTGTGTACTGTAAATACTTTGTTGTTTTTAATGAGTATTTATCTTTTGTGATCTAATTGGTCGAAATAAAGATTCAAAAGTAAAGAATAAGAATGTACTTACGTCTCGTCTAACATTTGGAAGAAATATCTAGTTATAACCCTGGGTGTAGTACGCGAAGTCGCGCTACGCGAAGCTACGCGAAGACGTTCTCGCACTACGCGAGCTTCGCGAGCGTGCGTAGTAGCTTGCTGGTCCTGTTCGCGAGCCGTTTTTCTTGCTCGGGAGCGTGTTGTGCGTGATCGGGGCGCTGTCTGCGTGTTCGGGGATTGTAGCGTGCGACCTTACCCATGTGGTGGGCTATGGGTGCGGCCATCTTGTTTTTTCAATTGTCCCGCCCGCTCGCGTCCCCTATTTCCTCTTCCGAGTCGCGTATAACATGTTCGCGCGGTGCACGTCTTGTTCGTGAACACAACCACTTTGTCACGCTGACAAAGTGCGTGTTCGCGTGAAATCGCGTGCGAACTTACCCACGTGGTTGCGATGGGCGCGGCCATCTTGTTTTTCACACTCTATGGTTCTGGGCCTAGTTTTCTATCCACCTTATATCTGTGCAATCTTTACCTATTTTCACAGTTTTTCTTACTTTTTTTACTTATCATCTATCTCTCTCTGTCCCTAAGTTTATATTTTGCATTTTATTTCTACTTTTCCCCTTTTTTTTTACTTTTCTACTGTTTTATTTTACTTCTTTATTTAAGCTCCTACTTCTTCCCCCTAACTTGTTTTCCTTTTGTTCTAACTTTTCTTTCCCACCTCCACCTCCACCCCAGAACCATGGCAAAGGGGAGCAGCAGAACCGGCTCGAAGGGCAAGGCGCCTGCACCCCAGAACCGGCTGCCTTGCGGCAGAATGAGACCTGCAGGGGTGCATGCCCGGAATCTTTTCGGGGAGGCGGAGGTGGCCGCCCTTGTTTTTTTTATCCAGCGCCACCTCCCCTTGACCTTGGCAGCAGGCGGCAGGCCAGGCTCCGGTTACCACCCAGAGGAGCGTCACCGCCGGTGGGCAAAGGTGCGCCGGGCAGTCTACCGTCGCTCGGATATCCGGCGCACCAACCAGCAGCTGGCCCTCCGGTGGGCAGACATTCTGGACAGGGAGCAGGACCTGTTGGACCTGCTAGGTGTCGAGGTCGTGGGGCTTGGTGAGTAGCTAGTAATATTTAATATATAATACAGTAGTATAAGTATTGTGTATATTTCATGGACGAAAAAGTAACACGATTACTGGTGCGCTTAGTTACATTGCAGATCAATTCCGTCTCATCTTCTGTTATTGTATGACACAGGTGCTGCTCGCCACTTCTCTTACTGGTTTGTAACTGTGCGCTAGCTTGGGCTGGTGATTATTGATGTTAGAGTTTTTAGAGAACTGAAGTTAGTTAATGCTATTGCTGGAGTCTATTCCTTCCTTACATTGCCCTTTAGTGAAATAATGGTGGATGGATAGTATTATTAGTTCATATTTTTTTAACGGTCTGCATGACGCCTCCTCTGTCACTGAATGCTTAGTTCCTATTTACCCCACCCCTCTATGGAACCGGTTTGAAGTTTGTTTACTGAGTGGTAGGCTTGGCAGCAATAGCATGGTCAGGTGAGTCAGTAGCAGTTCATATGACGCAAGCAACAAACAATTCCGTGTATGCACAAATTTATGCATGTGTCCTCCATCTCATCATCTATGCATGTTTGCGGGCAAAAATAAAATGGAAATGCCGACTTATGGAACAATTGCCCGTCTGGATTCTTGAATAGGTGATGTAGGTCAGGTGGTACTGGCTTCGTTAGTATATTCTGCAATCAGAATGTTTATGGAGCATTTGATTAGTGTTCTATAAGTAGACGGTCTGCGAATCATGCTAGCCAGTAGTCATTTATACTTCGAAATCAATTTTATTGGAATTGTTGTTTCCTAAAATGTTTGAGAGGATTTTTGAATGATGTCTTTGTTTCACAGCACTTAATGTTTCTCTTTCTTTATTATTTCTTACATGATCAGCACCACCCAAGGGCAAGAAGACGGGGTCCGAGTTGGTGGGACAACCACAAGAGGAGCGCTCCTCTACCGAGGATCATGCTGCTGGCCCCAGTAAGTCCTACAGTGCTTATATTATTAATAATTATATTTCCCTAACTTTTTAACGCACCTTATTTTTTACAACCTAAGCCTCCTTCCTAATTCAATGTTAGCAAAACCTTCTTTGGTCTTAAATTTGTTTTCCAAATTTTGGGTATCCAATGCCATCCCTGACTTTCAGCTCCTTCAAACTGCCTCTGCCCTAAGACTCTCTGTGCTACTACTATTAGACTGTGTGTAGCTAAGCTTGCCGTGTTGGCCACACTTTAGTTAAGGTATTCTTTTGAATAAAGCTGTGATAGAATAGCTGTAGCCACTGGGTCCACTCCTGTCTTTTACGTTGTCCTCTGTAATCTCCAGTCTTTGTCAATTCCCACCAACAAAATGCACAACCAGATGTTTGCCTACTTATTTTTGTTCAGTTAGTATACTACTACTACTGTTGTGGTTATTATTCTCTGCACATACACATTCAGAACTATGCACAAGAAAATAGGATGTTGATGTTGGTGATAGGGAGGTTGGACCTTGCACCTTACACCCTAGTCACAGAACTCAGTCAGAAGAACCCACAATCCAATGACCGTCTACCTACCTAAGTGTCTCGGTCATAGTCATTTGTCCCACTCCCGACCCCCACACGAAGATAGTTAGATATATATACCCAATGATTACACAACCCAGGCCAGAACAGAAGAACACCCTTTCGCTCACTCACTCGTTTCAGTCCACAACACCCCAGACACTCAAAAATATACCATAGAGTCTATGTGCAAGTTCAAAAACTTTATTCTTTTAATAACAAGCTTTGTATGTTGTACCTTGTAAGTATTTCCATGAAAAAAAAATCCTGCTCCACCATGAAAAATGAAGAAGATTAAATACTATACATTTTGTACATCTAGTGCACGATAGAGAAATGTGTGAATTGTGGGAGACCCCTCACCGTTGAACGTATACTGGTTACACATGCATCTTTCGAAAGCTCTGCAAATCCCTTGTTTCGTAGAAGGAAATCTTCTCAACTGTCTATGAGAAAAATGTTGCACGTAGACAGTGAATACAACTATGCCAGTTTTTAGCAGTCATGGCAAAAAGTGCAACATTATGGATAAGCAAAAGGGACTAACAACAATACTGGTTTGTCAACCTCTTTAGTTGTATGCAACACTCATGTGGCCTCAAAGGTCTCTTTCTTACTGTGCAACAAGCTGCGAGGTAACATGGGCAAAGCAGTAGACCCGGATCTAAAATGGTTATATGGCTCATGCTAACTTTCCAAAGACTAGAGTAGGAGTAGAGATTAGATGACCCTAGGGACCATCTAATAAATTAAACTAAACTCTGTCTAATGTGACTGTTGTACAGTAGGACGCAATTTGGACTAGTTACAACAACGATTTATGTTGTACGTAACTGTTTTTTCAATCTTCCTTCCTGGTGAAAAAATTATAATTAGTAAAATAGGGGAAGGTGCGCAGGCATTCAAAAAGGTGTACTTGCTTTTATAGGTGCACAATCACTACCAACCACAAGTGCCAACGGGGCCAGCGGCGATGCGATTGACATCCAGGTGGGGACAGGGGCTGCGGCACCTGCAGGAGCATCAGTGGGGGAGGAAACTTCAGCGGTGGGCGGTGGTAAGTTATATTCATTACTTATTTGCATTACTAGGTAGAAGGGGAACATTTCTCTCACTGTGCTATGAGACTTGTCAAGAAAGTATGAATTTGAAGTTGTACTCGACAATATACAATGGTTGAAGAAGACACCCTTTGTAGCATTACGAGTGTGAGTTGAGTAAACAACGCCTCTTCCATCAGACTCCAACTCAGCTGTGAAAGTTATTGAGAAGACTAAAAGTCAGATCAGATGACCTTGAGGGATGTGTTGAACAAAAAGGGAAAGAAGTGAACTAGGGTGGAAGGAGGAAGGACTAAAGAGATGTAATAATAAGACTAACTACCATAGAAGGATACTTTGGAAGGTTCATGCACGTGGCTGATAGGAATCCAATGCATGGGTTGTTGAAGGATGGGTAGAACTGGAAGGTGAAAGAAAATGCAAGCCTGGTTGGGCAAAACAATATGGGTGCATGGATATAGTGGATAGCAAGAATTATGAGCGGAGTTTGTGTCAATGAAACCCAAGGCAAGGGAAGGAGTGTACGCATGGGTGGTTGCTGTGAAAGTGAAACCAGCTAAGCCG